>NC_045735.1:19722994-20060494 GCF_008692095.1 Etheostoma spectabile | reverse complement strand
TATTGCCAGGCATCCAAATTAAAAATCTAAATTAAATATATATGTTGAAGGTATGGCAGTTGAACAAGTGTAAAGGACCAAGCTTCTTGGCGTTACAGTGGATAGTAGGGGAGGAAGGGTACGTGTATTCGTATGGAAACGGTACTATATGTAAATAAATATAAAATTTCTGCGGAGGGACATAATTTGTAACCTTTTATAGGGTTATATATCAGCTATTTGCCTGATTCATTCATTTTATTAAGAAAAAAGAGAGTGGCAGTCAGGCCCTTTGTTTCATTTAGGCGGCAGAGGAACGTTACTAATGAACCAGAGACGATTTGCACACGGCACAGTCAGACCGAAAGCTTTAGCTAGCTAGCTAGCTAGCTAGGTTAACGTTAATTTAAATTAGAGCTAGGTGCTGTCTTTTTTACGAATTAATTAATTTAAAAAAAATAACACAATTAAAACGTAACATTTTCATAAAACCCGAAACGTTGTTAAGTTATATTTTTATACTTATACTTCTTGTACTCACCATGTTTCCTGACGCTGCTTTAAACGGGTTATGAGAGAGTAGTTAGCTAGCTAACGTAAGACTGATTTAACCGTCACAGCTGCCTGCACTTTTAAGAGAACGGTTGGTGTTGCTAGGCGAGTCTGCGCGTTACTATGGGAAAAGAGCAGCTGAATCCGATTGGTCGAGGGTCACAAGAGCTCCTTTCCTATTATTTAAAAGAAAACATTAATCTTCATCACAGTGTTATACATAGACTGTAAAAAAATAACGGTTAGACCTAGAAATAAAATTGTATTTATTAATATTGATTTCTTTGTTACCATGGATGATACTCATAGATATATCCAATTATTCTTTCTAAACCGTATTTCTCCCTTTGTTTTGAACATTTATTATTTTTTTCATAAATTACTCTTCTGCTCAAAGAAACCAGTATTATATTATTTATCAGACGTGTTATTCAGAAACAATTTTTTATTGTGTTTGAAAATTAAACCAAACAATATATAAGCACAATTTTATATTCTAAGAATAAGAAGACTATAAATGAACGTGTTCTCTATAACTAATTAATTCATTAATGTGATGTAATGTTTTTAACTGCCATTCCTGTACCTACTGGCGATTAGTAACCTCAATGAGAATGAGGAATTAGATCTCAACTACAAAAAAATTATATTTATGAGCATATCAAACACTTGATTTCCTACATACCAGTGAATTTTTCTGCAACAGTTTTGGCAATTTCTGGATCAATGTATGGTGCAAATGTCTTTATGTATGTGTAGGAAATTATAATAGATTTTTTGGGTGGGGGGATTGGATTATTGGGGGGGTTGTAATCTGTGGATGGCTACTTTAGTGACCTATCATCAATCAATAATGTTTTTTTTTTCACAAATAAGATGATTTATATTTACCAATAATACGTTGGATTCATGTTAACAAAACCTTTTGTTTTTTAAACTTTAAAAAAAAATAGCATCCCAAGTTACCCCCCTGCACTAACTCTGAGGACCCCCTGGGAGTTTAAACTATCCAAATATAGCAGAAGAGTGATATATGACTATAACCCGCAGGGGGGGTCAAATCCTATCTCAACTGGAAAAATATGATGAGACATGGAAATGGTGAAAAAAAGAGTGGTGTTTATATTATATGTGGTTTCAAGTTCATCAAAATCTCTGAGCATGGAAATGATTAGGCCATAAATGTGCCACTAAGGGCCATTTAATTTCCAGCATATGAGCATTAAAGAGAAAAGGCTGCAGGCATTAAAAGTCAAATAAACATGCATCGAAAAAAAGTCCCTTTTTCACAATCTTTCATGTCCCTGTTTTATTATTCTCACTGCCGCCAGCCCATGATAGTCGTTGAATGATAATAATATATAATATAATGAACATCAGTCTCATCCCCATGCAGTTTGACAGATTTCCAGCATACGTCCTGCACAAATAGAGATGGACCTGACTGGACACACACATGAGGAGGTAATACTTCATGGCTTTCGAACTGATTGTATCCTTTTTGCAGCAGGAACTATGTCACCACAATGATTTTTTTTGTCTCTCATCACAAATAAAGCACGTTCACTTTAAAGGAATTTAAGCTCTTGTCCCATAAAGTTAACTTTCCTTGTTTGCTATTGTGCATATTATCAAAATTGCAATTCAAAGAGAATTTGTCGATGATTCTCATTTGAGTAAACTTATAGATAATCCACCTCACAGTATTTCTAGCCAACTTTTTCTGTTTTAAGTTGTAGCTCTCACATTCTTCACATTCTATGGTTAATGTGCCTCAGAGATGCAGTGACTATACTGCAAATAAACTGCATGTCTTCATATTGTTGACTATTTTGCTAGCTGATCCTCCTTGAAGAAGTTGTAAATTCACTATACTTTGTCGTGGTGAGCTCAACAACAACAGAAGTCTGGAACTGAAACAGGCTGATGATGCTCGCCTTTCATGTTGGTTCACATGTGAGCAACACATGTGCTCTTCATTGTTTTTGCAAGGCCGATTTCTTTTAAACCTAAAGACCAATACATATGGTTTTGGTAAGAGCAATCATATTTCAAGAAGACATGTAAATAACAATGTTTCTTTTTAGTGGAAGGAAGCAGGGACAGCCACTAATCATCACTAATCATTCTAGCTGCACTGTTAAAAGTTGACGCCATGTCTGATTTATCATTTTACTAGCTATGGTCAATACACCACACTTTCTTTTTGTCTGTATGGACAGTTTTTAACTTGAACTTTTCTTCAAATCTTTTACTAGTGTCTATGTCTAGTTAAGTAATGATTATTCCATTTTTTATATATTGTGTATCCTGTTGTACTTGCACTGGCAAGGTAATTGTACTGACCTTCTCTTGCACTATGATTTTTTTTCTTACAGATTATTTTTTGGCATTTTCGGCCATTATTTATAGAACAGCTGAAGACACAAAAGGGGAGAAAGAGAGGGGGGAATGACATGCAGCAAAGGGCCACAGGTTAGAGTCAAACTCACGGCCGCTGTGTCAAATAGTAAGCCTCTTTATATGGGTGCACGCTCTACCAGGTGAGCCACCCATGGGCCCCCAGTGCACCTTTCTGCATGTATTTTTTTCCACACAGATTGGCATGTTGTCCTCGTGTCAAGTTGACCTGTTTTCCCATATCAATGTTCTTTTTAATTCCCCAAAATAACATAATTGATTCCACACAATGCTCTTTGGTAAGAACAAATCTCTACTTTCATTAATTTTGGGGCGTCTTAATTAATTTTACAGCATTTGAAAAAAAAAATTGAAGTGTTTTTGAAATAGTATTGAGTAAAAGTTGACATATTCCTGTCTGTGATTATCCATCAACATCCATTCCTTTAATCTTAGTCTCAATAATTCCTAATTTCTTCTTTTCTAACTCAAACATTAGGTTTAATTTCCTGTAAATTAGGTTTATTGACCATAAATTCCAAAAATAACTGTAAAACCAAAGTTAATAAGTTAGTGTCATGTAGTATTGAAAACAAAACAAAGTGACAAACATTGAAAAAAAGCATCAAAAGTGTTGAAAAAAGGTACAAAAATTTAAGAAAAAGTTAAAAACATGGATTTTCAATTTTTACGGGAAGATAACACAAGGTTTAAACATGTTACAATCTAACTTAACTGTAAGGCCATACTATTGATATCTTCCCTTGTGTTTTTGTACAATGGATGTGTGTGTGGATGTCATATTGCCTGTGTGCCTATGTGTATGTATGTTGTGTGTAAGCCATTGGACACCTTAATTTCCTTCTGAACAAATAAATTATCTCTAGATCTCTGCCTCTCTCTTATGATTATTATTATTTTTTACACCTTTGTGATGTCATATTTGTCTCTTTGAATGCAATAGTAATTAAAAGGTATTTATTTAGAAGTATTCTGGCTGCTAGTCATCTATCTAGTGACAATGGTGTTATGATTCAGATGGACTCCCAAGACAAGACGGTGCTCACCCAACTGGCCAATAGGAACGTGGCCCCGCTGATGACCATAGACCATATATACAGTCTAAGCCAATGACACTATAAGTCCTGAGACGAGAGCAAGAAACTGCATCGAGAGCAAAGACTCAGGTTTTGAGAGCAAGACGTAAAACATTTTGAGAGAAACCATTTTTTTGAGAGAACTTTTTTCACGCTGATAGCAAAAAAAATTATATTTGAGAAATTAAAAAAGTAGTTTGAGAGAGATTTACTTTGCTATTGGTATGAAAACTTTTTCTCTCAAATATCATCATCATGTATTTTCTCACGTTATTGAAGAAACAAATCTAGCTGCATGTTGTTGTTGCTATTGTTCTCTAATTGTTCCTCATCCACACTGCTGCCACACCCAAAGAAGCCACATTAAGATGTCATTAAACCTAAAACAGGCTGTCAGCGTTCTTTGCACAGAACAAACAGACTTGATTGTTTCAGGACTCACTGAAAGGAATGACAACACAGAGATAAATAACTCCAACATTGAAATGATGTGCACGTGTTTGGTGAAAGAAAAAGAAAAAGATTCAAAATGGTTCATGGGTTTAACTTATGCTCAGATATTTAAGAAATTTAACGTCACTAAGCTGTTGTAATTTCATGGAGTTTTGATGGGTTTTCTCCTCAATTTAGTTGCTTCAATGACACATGCGCACACACACACAGACACGTGCATGCACACACACACACACACACACACACACACACACACACACACACACACACACACACACACACACACACACACACACAAAGACATTAAATGTCTACATTAGAATAAATAATTTTAAAGGCTGCTCTGTGAATCTCTTTAATACTGTTAGTTAATTTCGTACATTTTGCTTTCTTAAAAACAAAATCATAAACTGTTTTGCCCTTTGTCTGACATCTTATTTCCCAGTTAAATCACTACATTACATTACAACACACAGTCAGGCATTTAACAATGTGTTTGATAATGACTAAGTCGTGTGTCTCAAACTTGTTTTTTTCTTTATTTTTTGTTCTCCGTGCCAGATGTGACTATGGATACAATTATGGCAATACTTTATTGCTGTATTTCATATGTTCAAATCTCCACTTTGTTTCCTAATATGTAAAATGGTCCATGTTGATTCAAGATTCAAAGGTTTCAAAAAGACTTTGTTATCCCCAAGTGGCAATTTGCATGAGTCATGGAAAAAGAAGACACAATCACATGACAGCCAAATCTAGTTTGTGTAAAAACCCAATAGGGCGGAACAAAGGGCAATCTGTATCTATAAGGGCCACCTTTGGCCCCAATGGGAGCATCTGGAACTCAACATGCAAAGGATGTTGAGGGTCCAAAATGGAAAAATGATGGTTGAAAGTGACGGATGATTTCACCTAATGACACATCTTGATGTACGGTATGCCTTTGAGATAATAACATAGTAGCGTTCAAATGTGCTGCAACGGCTTCTGAAAAACAATTTTCTCAGGTATTCATTTTACCGGTATAAATAATAACCTATAAAGTCTGTTTGCAGGAACATTAGCCTCTCTTTTCTTTACTCGACTGCAAAAACACAACACGATGCAACACACTTATGAGTATATCACACATTTTATGCATCTTTTGTAGCTCTACACTACATTCCTGACAACTAACATTTGCTGAGAACAACATTCAGATTACAATCAGGCTTGCCGTACTCTTTGCAACAGCTGCAGTGGTTAATGTTGCCAGCATGTATAATGTATAATGTATTCAGCTCCTTGGCCAAGGACATTAAATATGCAAACATAACAAGGAAGCGTATGTCACTCAGTGCAGAGAGATTACATCTGCAGATGTTGAAATCAATATAGAACAATGTATCTGTTCTGTCAACGAATACAAATAGTACATAAATGTGTAATTCATTGAATTACATGTTTCATGTTTTTGAATTCCAGTGATTTATTAAAGAGTGAAAGAACAAACCTTACCATAACTATAGACAGAACGAGAGAGAAAATGTGCAACCAGGACAGAGGGGGAAAACTGACACACATGATTCCAATTAGGGGTGTCAAAACTGTGCTGAAGCTGAAAAAATACAAAAAGTAGGGCAGCTGTGTCCTCTGTCCCTCAGTTTGCTATGCTTGAGAAACAAATACATACCTCTTGTGCACACCTAACAAAATCCATGTGCATAAATCTAGTTCCTATGGACATCCCAGTTTCCCCTCAACCATCCACTGAGGCTCATGATTTATTGTCCCTACAGTGTACACTGCATACAGTTTCTCCTTCAGGCACCAAACATGTGCTCTACCTTCAAGACAAGTGTTCACCAGCAGCAAGTTCCCCAAAAAAAATCCAGTACTTCAACTTTTCTTTTGTTCAAGAGAAGACACCCATGACAGGATCCAATTACTAGGACTTACTAATTCCTAATGTTGTTAAGATAAATGCTAAAAGTGATAACAGACATGTAGCTGTCAGGGGTGCCTCAGGTAAACATCTTTTTCGTTTTAAAAAGGCACGATGAGTGATCTGAAAGCACTCCATTAATCACAACGTACATGCTGTACATAATGGAGAAATGACAGATGGGTCGGAGATCACATCCCTAAGACTCGTGAGCTCAGTTTATGAGTGTCAACCTTAGTCATAAAGTTGCTGAATGGTACAAAAAAAACCGATCATTAAGTGTAAATGTCCTCATCTTTTTTTCATTTTTGCTCTGTTGATTTCCTCGTACGTTACAGTGTTTTTCCTTCCAGGTACTGGATCCCACTCCCTTGTAAAACTTTCTCTGCCCTCTGATTTATGAGAGTAGAGATCCTGTTCTTTTCTGAGCCCAAGAAGCTGCACACTCATGAGCTATCATACTCGAGGTGAAACAAGGCTCTAATATTTGGAAAAATACTCTGTCCTCAGATTAACCGCTGGGTCTGGTTACAAGTATGCTAAATATGGAATGGGGTACAACTAATCTGAAACAGTCTCATACTAGGAATGGTGAAATATAACATAAAGGTAAACCTTTACACTCATAATAAATACATGAATAAATGTTTCTTCAATAAATCACCCAGCTGTTCAAAACGTTCTCAGCTTTACCAGGGGCTAGGAGAAAGCCTTTATAAAAGTAATTGTGTGCACATCCCACTTTTTGGCATGTGCAGGACAAATGAGAAATACTAAAAAATGTAATGTCCGCAACACTGCTTTAAGCTCCCATAATTTAATACAAAGGCACCATTTCAACCCTATTGGGTCTTCTTCAGGCAAAATCACATGCTGTGAGAAATCCTTCCAGCAACATGATGGCACTGCATGCGTGAGCACTGAGAAATGATTGAGACTATGATAAGCCATATTTCAACAAATAGTGAGTGGCGTATTCCTTTAAGTGCTTACTATCTTTGTGTATTTGCCTGAAAGCACAATAAAATAAATTGACCAAAAAATACATTAAAGGGAGTGCCACTTTGATCTTGGGCTCAACTGTAGTGAATTGCGGTCATGTGGTTGTGGTTTACACTCAGGCTAAAGCACATTAAGTAGTTATGCTACTAAGTATAATTGCAGCTGGATCATATTTAGATAAGAGGAATCACTCTGTTTATACATTCAGTCCATAGAGCTAAATGCACTTATGATTGAAGAAGTTACATTTTTCCCTCACTAATGTGTACTTTGTAATATTGTAATGTATTGGGAAATTGTACATATTGCATACTTTCTTGCCAGAACTGGAACTGTGCTGAACTGTAACATGATTGCTTTGCTACCAGCGACTGATAAATCACATTTCTGAATCACAAAGTGAAGTTCTGTCTTTGTCAGACCGTGTTAGGCTGAGCTACTGAAGATCATGAACCTGATTCAGGTCAAATGTATCCTTATCTGCACTATTTGCATGTTGAATACTAAAGTCACTGCCCATACTTGAAGAATATCAAGTAGATGAGCTAAACTAATGGCAAGACCAGTAATGGAAGATTTACAAACACATGCGAACATCATTGCAGTTTCCCAAGACAGTAAAAATTTCATTGGCAAGAAAGTGTGGCGAGGAAGGCCAAACATATTGGCTACATCAACATCAAGACGGCGAAAACAACCAATCTAAGAGATAGAAAAATAAGGAACATATTGAAGGTTTTGCTTGCATTTGACTTTTAAAAATGTGGAAAACAGAAGCCCTGGATGGGGGAAATGATTGAAATGAAAGGACAGTCCTAGGTTCCGTTAGAGCAGGGGTGGCCCAACCAGTTAAGCATAAAGAGCCACAAAAAAACCCTGCACCATGGCAAAAAGCCACACATCACATGCACTTCCACACCACCACAACAACAACAATGACTTCCAGATCTAATGACTGCGATTGACTCAGTGGGAAACCGGACTTTGTTATTCACAATCCTTTTCAGGTCTTGCTTGAACTCGCTTGTGGCCACTTAAAGCAACTCTTTCACTCATTTGTCCCTAAAGGGGCTTTCAAACAATCTGATCCAGCAGTGAAAGGGTTAATGACGAAGGTTATCTGTGGCTGCTTTTTTCCCCCTCAGGTTGCAGAATCTGTCTTCAAAACAACCCTGCATTATTTTTAATTTGAAAAAAATTGGTGAGTGCATTGGCAGTATTGGCAGAGGCATTCAAATGCATTTTTTTGACCCATCTGAAATAGGTTTCAAAAAGATAAAAACAAAAATCCAGCCACACAGAGTCTCAGAATCAGAATCAGAATCAGCTTTATTGACCAGGTATGAAGACACATACGAGGAATTTTCCTTTGGAGCATAGTTGCTAACAATGTGCTTACACATTCAAAACAAACAACCCAACAAACAATGTATACACACTAATATATATACTCTAAGCAGAAACAATGTAGAGAGATGAGTGCAATGAAGAGACCAATAAAATTATTTAAATGTGGAACATAGTGCAAAGGGTACTGGGATAAATAGTATTAAGTTGTTATATTACAATATGAACAGTATGAACATTATGAACATTTCTGAAATAGGAAATGAAAATGATGTTCATCAGAGAGATGGCCTGTGGGTAGAAACTGTTCCTGAGTCTGTTGGTTTTGGCGTACAGTGCTCTGTAGCGCCTGCCAGAGGGCAGAAGCTGGAACAGGTTGTGTCCGGGGTGAGAAGGGTCTGCAGTGATGGTTCCTGCCCGTTTCCTGACTCTGGATGTGTATAAGTCATGGACGGAGGGCAGGTTGGCACCGATGATCTTTTCTGAAGTCCTAACTGTCCGTTGTAGTCTGCTCCTGTCCTTTTTGGTGGCAGATCCAACCAGACAGTGATGGACGTGCAGAGGACAGACTGGACGATGGCTGTGTAGAAGTGGACCAGCGGCTCCTTAGGCAGGTTGAGCTTCCTGAGCTGGCGCAGGAAGTACATCCTCTGCTGGGCCTTCTTGATGATGGTGTCTGTATTGGGCTCCCACTTCAGGTCCTGGGATACAGTGGATCCATGAAACCTGAAGGATTCCACAGCAGACACAGGGCTGTTGAGTATGGTGATGGGGGGAAGAGTGGGGGGTCTCTTCCTGAAGTCCACGATCATCTCCACAGTCTTGAGCGTGTTAAGCTCAAGGTTGTTCTGATTGCACCAGAGAGCCAGCTGATCCACCTCCTGTCTTTAGGCCGACTCATCACCGTCCCGGATGAGGCCGATGACTGTTGTGTCGTCAGCAAACTTCAGGAGTTTAACAGATGGGTCTCCTGAGGTGCAGTCATTGGTGTAGAGGGAGAAAAGCAGTGGGGAGAGCACACACCCCTGGGGGGCGCCAGTGCTAATAGTCCGTGAGCTGGATGTGATGTTCCCCAGCCTCACCTGCTGACTCTTGTCAGTCAGGAAGTTTGTGATCCACTGACAGGTGGAGGCTGGCACAGTGAGCTGGGAGAGTTTGGTACTGAGGATGTCCGGGATGATGGTGTTGAACGCCGAGCTGAAGTCCACAAACAGGAGCAGGCAAAGAGCCACATACAGCTCAAGAGCTGCATGTTCGCCACCCCTGCCCTAGAGAGAAAAGGTCCTGTAATTATCATTGTGACTGACAGGGTATATTACGTGAGTGTTGAAAAAATAATTAATGACCTGCGGTGGTACCTTAAAATGCATGGTAATAGCATTGCTTCATGTGAAGTGTGCAGCAAGATACAATATCAGGGATTTGTTTAAAAAGTGAGTGCACAAAAGCAACGTCAGCAAAATAACAATTTGCCATAATAGTGTTAGTAATATATGGCCAAAGTGTTCAAACCCGACCCAGATTAACTTAGGTAGCTGTATTGTGACAACACAGCTACCTAACATACAGCTACCTAATAAAAACTGGGTTGGGTTTTTTCATTTTGGCCATATTCTGTTTCTGACGCTAGATATATATCATATAAAAATGGTCTATAAAAGTCAAATGAATTTATTTACTCGTGAAACATAACCCACAATCAAGGTGGGAAGCTATTGCAAATCTTTCTGTACAGTAATAAGGTTACCGTTTCTCTCAACACATCATGACTTGCAGCCCTCTTGGCTACATTTTCCAAGTGTGGAAAAAAAACGGAGCTGTGTTCAGCATGCCAGCACAGGTAGAGGAATTCAACAATCGATTTGCGTGTTGCACTGAGGCATGGTGTGTGAATAACATGGCAGAGTCATGGTGTAAATTATTGTAGAAATATACCTGCTTTGGTCCTGGGATGCATTCTCATGTCTAAGTGTATTGTTTCTTAATTGTATAATTAAAAAAAAAAGATCACAAAAAAATAAGTATATTTTCGCTGTTAACCAATGCAGAGTCATGAGAGGCTGGAACTCCTAATCCTGACTCACAAACCTTATAAAAAAGGTCTTACATTTGTTTTTTTTCTTGAGCACCATTAAGTAAATTGTGTAGTTTATGACTCCGTTCTTGAAGCTTAACATTGTCAAAAACCTCTTTAAAAGTCCCATAGGAATTCAGAGTTTGACTGAAGTCCCCCTCCAGTCAAACCATTTACTTTACCTTACTTGGATGGTTGACCTTTGTGCAGAATGTGCAGAGATCCTAACTAGAAGGCTGTTTTCAACTTGATCTAACAAATTGGGAACTTTTCTCCGTGTTCACATTACATCTGAGTTTAAGACCTGTAGATTTTAGCAGGAATTACAGTATGTCCATCACAATCAGTTCGGCAGCTGATCACAGTCCGACATGCAGTTTGCAGAAGTGTGCTGTGCGAACTCAAAGCGCCCAGAGCACATACACTGAATAGACTGTTCAGTGAAGTAGGAGACATCTTGCACACAGCAGCTAGTCTTTTGCAAAATAACCTAATCTGTATTTTTCAATTAGGTAGTTGTCATTGTTTTGAAGCAGGCAATTGTACCTTTTTTCAAAGTGTAAAAAACCATACCAGGTGCAAGTTATTGATCACTACAGAGTATTTTTATACATCTCAAAACGAGTCTTAAGTGAATTTTGGAACACGATTTTAACGTTGTTTGAACTCATCACATATTCCATTCTGTCTGCTGGTTCTAGAAACTGGAATATTAATTTCCAAGCAATCAGTTTTTATGGACTTTAGCATTGTATGAAATTAAAAATATCTCGTGAATAATTTTGCTAGTAATTCAGCCTGACTCTGTCTTGACTTTAGAATACACTTCTGTGGGTTTTAACTATGCTTGACAACAGGAATATGTGATGACAGACTCGCTTCACTCCGTGGGGATGATGAGGTTATGTCAGGCGTGGCCTTAATATAATTAAACCATAAAGCTGTTGCTTTCACTTAAGGTTATCTTCCAGAAAAAACAACTAACATGGAACATCTTACAATAATTCTTTCTTGTGCTACGAGGTAATGATTCAATTAGTTGTCTTCCTAAGAACATTATATTACTCCCATGTTTGTGTGCAACTGGAAATGTTGTCTCCCCGCAGTGATGAAGCAAAACTGAGCCAATTCTCAGACCATCGCACTGCCGCTGGCTGGACAGAGAGGAAACGGCAGACTGGAAAGTGCAGGGAATCCCGTCTACGTGGCTGCTGGAGGAGGGGAAGGAGGGGGGGTGGGGGTGTGTGTGTTGTTGGCCACCAGTTAACTGCTCCTGAAGGAAAAGAGTGAAATATTGCCTCCTCGCTCCTGTAACCAGCGGCAAAAACAAAACCTTTATGTGTAATTTATAATGAACAATGATAACCCTGCAAACCTGTGCACTAATGACTTACCTATAAAGTCATGTGCAGTGGATAATTTTCAACATTATTCCCAAAGGTATGGTAAATTCGGTTTTCCTTGGCTCCTACTGTGCGTGTGCATTCATAAGTCCATTCTGATGCATTGCAGCTTTTAAAAAAACACTGTAAACTTGAATTCCACAAGGGTGAAGTATTTTACAACTGGTTTAGGTCACAGAATAAATTATTAAAGGTGCACTATGAGTTCCTGCATGGTTGCAGTGCGATTTCATTTTTGTCTCAAATCGTAGGCATCTTGCCTTGATCCGCTGGCTGCCAGCCCCCTGTGAATACACTGTGGAAAAGCCCGGTCTTGGGAGACAACACAGGGGCCGTAAACGTCAAATAAACACTAGTGGCACCACGTCCTGGCCAAACTTCCACAAAGATGGTTGGGGGAGGGGGTGGGGGTTAGTGCGCATGCACATAATAGGGGGGAGGGAATGTTTATTTGACGTTTTTGACCCCTGTGTTGTCTCCTGAGACTAGGGCTGGGGGAAAATATCGATACAGCATAGTATTGCGATATTTTAAGTGGCAATACTGTATAAATAGACGCCAAGTATGGATCTTTTACATATGTGTTGGTCAGTTTGTCAGCTTGACAATCACATTTTATAGCAATAAAATTGAAGTGACATGAACAAAGGCAAATTTAAGATAAAACAGATGCTGACAAAGTTTCCTTTTGGGGACATTATTTGAAATTGGGAAAAATTAGAAGTTGGAATAAAGGTTATAAATTGCAATATATCGCAGACTATTGGGCTTTTTCACGGTGTATTGAAAGGGGCAGGGAGTTGGCAGTTCAAGGAGAGATGCCTGTGATTTGAAACAAAAATGAAATTGCGCTGAAACCGTGCAGGAACTCATAGTGCACCTTTAAATAGCCTAACTTTAGTAACTTTGTTAAAAGAGTCCTGTTTTTAAATCTCTTCGCTGGGTTCCTGTCGCATATAGGATTCAGTTTAAAGTTCTCACTCTTACATACAGAGCATTGCACAGTCAGGCACTTGCATACTTCAACTATGTACGTCAGCTCAAGTCTAATATGGTAAATTACTGTCTGTGCTTTTTGACTTTGGAACCGTCTGCCTCCGCTCTTACTGTACATCAATCTTCATCCAGTGGACTCTTTAAAAAAATCTGATAAAGAACTATCTTTTTAGACAGGCGTTTAGTTCACCCATCTGCCAGTTAGTGTTCATGTATGACATTGTAATTTGTTTTGTGCTTGTGGATTATTTTTGGGGCTTTTCCCTTTATGATAGGGACAATGGATTATAATGAAAGGGAGAGAGAGATGGGGGGATGCCATACAGCAAAGGGCCGTAGGTCAGATTCAAACCAGTAATGTTGCAGGACTCAGCCAACATGGGGTGAACGCTCCTACTGGGTGAGGTAGAGGTCACCCCAAACCCTAACCCTAACCCCAAAACTTCCTCCAAAACAACAGAATACATTATACAGATGCTTTTATAGACACAGACACTTTATTGGACCATTTGCACAAGCACCTTCGTCATGTTCTAGCTGTAGAATTTCTGCATGTGTTTTAAATATTATATTATTGGACAATGAGGCAGAAAGTAAGGATAAGGAGATTACCATGGTGGATAAGTGTACGTGTATAGCTCCTTAGACTTTCATGCTGGAATTTGGAGTCTGCATCTCATAACATTCCTACAGTTACTGTAATATTTGCCATTTTATTAAGCGTAACCCCAATCTTTCCCTGTACTAATCCAGGTTCTTACTTGCCTAACCATAATACTGTAACCATGATTTGTACCTGTTTTCTTTTTGCAACCGTGACCATGTCTAAGTTGTCATGTGCAGATAATTTAGAAACAGGGGATTTTAAAACATCAGTATTACACGTATTTTGGGGTTTAGCAGAATTATTCATGACAGTCTTGTCTTGCAGAAGGGTTGAAAACTCACAAATGACCTGATCTTGGGGTGTAAACCCAATTGAGGGGCTCTTTAAGATACTTTGTTTTAACCACTTCCTCCACGGGTTGTATCATTTTATTTTCTTAAGTCCGTTACTGCAATTCTGTTGGTATTCCCCAAAAGGTGAAAGTTTCTGAGAAGGAGTGACATCACTGTGTGGTGTGATAGATCACTCCAGTCCACACCACTGGGATACTCTCTACACTTCAACACGATATGCTGCTGCATGTACTCCACTGGCACAGTGGAAAACATCTGGATATTTTGGTGAGTCATAAAAACACACACAAATGAAGCAAAACTTGCACATGGTCCGTTGGTTATACTGTCCAATTAAAACCGTGTTGCACTTTCCCAATAATATTAAATATTCTCCAAGATGTGGGGGTAGTGCCAAGAATGCAGAACATGCAGTAAAAATAAAGGGTGTCCTGACACCATTGTCCAATGCATGTGTGCAATGTCTGAGGGTGGTGCTCCAGAGGAAAGGAGAAGGCTCATTTTAAAGTCACGCTAGACTTTCTCAACTCCTATATTGACAAGTGAAGACATTCTTCTTGGAAACACTCAATTTGCATGAAAAAGCATTTCCCAACTGTTGAAATTCTTTCTCAGTTGAAAAGTACAATGAAACAGAAAAAAAAGTAATAACAACTGTAGAAATTACAGTGAGCTTACATACAATAACTAACACTAATAACAACTTCTAGTACATTGGTATATAATATTATAATAAATAGTAGATCACACACACACACACACACACACACACACACACACACACACACACACACACACACATCCCCATTATGAACTTGTTCGTCCTCTTCTTTTGATTAATCTGTTTTTGTCTTCCATGTTTTCTGCAGAGCACAGCGATGAATCTGTTTGTTAATAGCGGGCTGTAAATAATCTAAAATAAGCCTCAGCTTGTTTTGTAAGCAGTTTGATTGCTCTGGCCATACATTATGGTTTTAATACACGGGTCCACACACACCTGGGAAATTTGGGGGCACAAATAAAGAAAATGATTAAAATCAACTGACTGTAGCAACCCAGCTGTAATATAAACGGGGGAAGATGGATTTGGCTGCCGGTTAGCTCTGTGTTGTGTTTCTGTGGGTTTCACAAATTACACACACACACACACACACACACACACACACACACACACACACACACACACACACACACACACACTTATTCTTTGGTGACATGACTGTTCTCTCTGTCGGGTTGTCTTATTTGTGGATCCTCAGGTGGCTGTAAAGGAAAATCCGTGATCCCAATATTCTGCTGCAATGTGGGCATTGGAAGATGGAGGTGGTGTGTAATGGTGGAGCCTTTCTCTGTTTTTCCCTGCGGTGCTGCCTCTTTGCCTCTGCGGCACGGCTTAGCTCTGTTTTGTGGTGCACCTTCCTGCACTGCTTTTCTCAAGTGGTCCCTGTTTAACCCAAGATCCGCCCACTGGAAGCTTGCCGTCCTTCTTTTAACTAGGAGAGTACAGGATCTGCTTAGGGAGACGGTTGTTGGGCATGCGGATGACATTGTCTGTCCATCATGGTTGGTGCTGTTTCCGTTTCCTCCTGAAGGCTGGAGTTTGTACGTCTGTATTCCAAGTTGACCCCCAAGGTTTTTCTTGAGGCTGTTTGATGGAATAGTTCCAGGGCTCTCAGGTGTCCCCATAGCAGGGTTGGGAGAATCACAGCTCTGTAAACCAGGAGCTTGGTTTGAGCCCCTCAGGTCTTAGTCATCAAAGACTCTTGTCCTGAGTTTAGCATAGGCTCCGCTGGCCCAGCTCAGGCGATGCTTAACCTCAGAGTCTGTATCGGCTTAGAGGAGAGGAGGTTTCCAAGGTAGGGGGAGTGGTCCACGCTTTCCATTGTGGTGTTATCCACTTTGATGATGGGCTGGAAGTAGCTGTTGATGTCACCAATGCCTTCCTCTCCTCCTTGCAAGTGCCCTTCCACAGGTGTTGGTCCCGGCCTACCGACGAATCTTTATTATATTGAGAGGTGTTTCTAGTATTTCGTCCACACTATTTACATTCTGAAAGGGGAAGAACATTAAGAAAATCTTGCAATGTAAAGAACAACACCACCCACTACAACCTCAAAAAAAACTCTAAGCTCTGTAAAAGTAGAAGTCTTTTGTATGTGTGAGCATATCACTCATATGGATATTATGGAGAAATCTAGCGTTAAGGAGCACTCTGGCTGTAACCCCCGAACTGGGACAGTGGCTCCAGCCAATTCCAGGAACAACATGTGTAATCACTGTCTAGAAGAATGCATTCCCAGGAACAGCTAAGAAGCCTCAGGCTCCCAGGCCTCTGGTAGAGGACCTGAGCTTGATGGAAGAGAAAGAGGACCGCCCAGGATGGGGCGAGCGGGGATTTATGTATATACCTAGGGTCGGTTACAAACAAATTGTCGCCTTAGTATCAAGTAGTATAAAAGGCATTGTCATTCAATACAGAAGCTCACAATCTGTATGCCTTCAGGACCCTGAGGTAGCGAATCCATCAGGACCAAAACCTCCCCTCAGCAGTCAGTGTCACCAACAAGGCCCTGGACTCCCACTGACACTGACTCATAGCTCATGTGTGTGTTGTTGTATGTTGAGAGGCGTGTCTACAGTGTGTGTCACATAGGTGAAACAGAGCTAAAAAAAGAAAAAGAAAAATGTTGTTGCGGGTTTTAAATAATAGTTAAAATCCTAATTGTGTAATGCAGACTGTCCTGCAAACCAGTGCTTATGAAAAGGCATTCCACAGTATTGGGGTTGGCCCAGGTAATGAAAGATGTTGCACCTGAAGGTAATGAATTGCTTTTAACGAGACTTATTTGAACAATGTATCATGATGTGTCCTTTCATTAGCACGCATGAGCTGTCAGCTGTCAGCTGTCAGCTGTCAGGTAATAATTCAAAACAAGTCAATAGGTCAAATGTAGCCTAAAGCTGCTGGATATAGCTCAGAAGAAATGCAATAATAGCAACAAAAAAAGCAAAAACAAAATATGACTGTTGTACTTGTCGTCCTCTATTTGCCAAAACTAAGGCAATAAGCCTTTAACTGGATCTGAACTATTAGAGAACTTTATGAATTTTCCAAAGTGGAACATTACTAAATCTTGTCTATACACGTGCTGGGGTTGGACTAACTTTGGGAAGTTGTTGTTAATCCCTTTCGTGCTTTGAGCCTGCCATGGAATTTGGGATAAACATGGGACTGCAGCTGCTGGTGGTCAAACTGTTTTTTTTCGCTGGTCTCAGTGCAAAGAAAGTGAATACTAGCTCTGGGAAAATGTATTAATGCGAGATGCACCTTAACAATCCGCACTAAAACAAAACAAAATTGAAGACAGAAGAACTTTGAGTTGGAAAGTACAGTTTGGGGGAAAGAATTGAGGGGGAATTGAATTACGATTGCGGAGTTTAAGGAAAAATCTAATCTCTGCCACATTTTTTTCTGAAATGTACAAATGTATCTTGCATTTCTATTTCTGTAGTAGGCCTACTTAAAATACACTGAAATGACAAATACTTTCAGATTGTGTAATGCAGTATAAATCACAGCATCATCGATACAGATTTGTAATTTCAAAGACAGAGAGAGGAAAATTGGTTATGTAACATGAATAAATATCCAAATATCCAAACAAATCAGCTTGCACTTGAGCAAAAAAAATCTATATAATGTATGTATTGTTCAAGGAAATTATTCAAGAAATTTGGAAAAGGTAAATTAAATTTGAACCGTATTGATCAAAATGGGATTTTTGTGCTGCATGTTGTATGTGAAAAGCACATAAATATGATGAAAATACACAAAAAACAGCAACATAAAAATACACAAAATGCCATGTGCATAAAGAACTGACAGAATGAAATCCAGCTATTACCATCCACAGTTTTTGAACAAACCATCCACCTAAGCCTGAATTAGAGTTGGATATATTCACAGGTAGCCACAGCTTTGAATTGCAGCCCATATCTCACATTTTCTAGCAGTTTGGCCTAGCAGTATGGACATCAGACTAAGACACAGTGGTCATTATTATGGAATTTATACAGAATCCAGCAGCAGAAACGAGTCCAGGAATAGCTTGATGTTGAAATATGGCCCATTGACTCATTGCTTCTGTGTGGCAACAGTCCAGTGCATTTCCCACTTGTTTCAGATTCTACGTCACCTGATTCCCATTAAACACTTGCTGATTGGTGGTTAGGCAGTAGTGGAGGCTGCTGTGAATATTTTTCGTGTATGTATTGTGTCACATTTTCGTCAAAGTTGACTTTGACATGTGGGTGTCACAGAAAAAGAATATGCAGAGATTTGTGGATAAAGGGATCGGGTTTTCCTGTCAGACCCAAGACATTATTTAATCCACATGTGATTTATTTTATTGCTTTTTATGTAATTATCTGCTCTGGAGCCAAGTAATTGGTATTTTGGACCTGCATGGAGTGATATAAAACACAATCATAATAAGTCTGTTTTTCACTGGAGAAGAACATTAAAGCCATCTGAAGACAGCACAAATGTTGAAATCAAATACACTTTGATTTATTTAGTGTACAAATATGTGGGTAGGAAAGCATGTGAGACATTAACGGTTAGGGTAAGGCCCAGAAGCCTGTTCTTTCTGTAATATGAAAAAGCTCATAATTCTTGTATAAGACCATTTCAACTATGTTTGGAAAATTAAACAAATGTACCCTTCAATGTTTTAATACAAAATTTGTATTAATTGTGTAAAACAAATTGCACATGGATTGAAGCTACCCAGTGTTTAGTGTTTTTATGTGGGTGTAGCATCTTTCGAATGATTTATGATGGTGTAAGTTTTGGATTATAGAAAAATGTTTTCACACCACAACTCGGGGTGGGGGGTGGGGGGGGGGTGGTGGTGGTGTAAGGTTGGTGGAAAGTCAACATGTTTTTAGTAATTTTGTGTTTTTTTTTGTGAGGAATGAACAATTTTCACAAAGGCAGATGTGGACATGAAGAGCACAAACAAAACAAAAGTCTGTTGTATTTATGTGTCTAACTGTATTCATTTGGGACCATTTCCCTCACATTTTGGACCATTATGTGAACAGATTTGTGGACTCCTGTGTACTGTTTTCTCTGGCTATCTGCAGAGTTCACGCTGCCAGAAGAGTTCTTTAACCCTTGTTCACAAATGTCCTTTGATTTTTATCGGCATCAACGGTGATAGAGACAAAAGCTGACAGGTGCATTTAAGCACCTCAGTGAGATCTGTTATTTTATGATACATTCATCCAGGGGATAAACCCATGATCTTCCTCCAATACGTTATTCCAACAACCCAAGTATTATGTAACGTCTTGGTATTCATTAGTGGAAACAGTCAAACAAAATTTAAAGTCTGCCTGTTTTGGACCTAGCCACAAGCTGTGACATGCGTGGGATAACGGACTTCATTATGATTAATACATGTGTTGTTATTGACAATTATAGCTGGTATTTTAAAATGTACACAACATAAATAAATAACAATACGCTAACCAATGACATATGGGTGTGGAAGTACATGAAGACAGCCTTTTACAACAGATAACCTACATCTAGACAGAAAGCCTTTTAGCCACGTAGTGTACTATACAGAAAGCTCTTGGCTAAATATGCTCAATAAATTGTCTTATTAAATACAGAGAGGATTATTTATTGGGCTCCATGTACGTCGCTCCAGCAATTATTCCCTGCAGTCTGTCAGAGCATGAAAGGTTATGTAACTTTTGAATCTGCTTCTCTGTATGACACATACCACAGAGATGGGAAATAAAAGTTGCTGTGCTCTCTAGCTCTTTCTCCCCTGTGTTAAAGGTCAAATAACGTTCAGGTTTATTAGTGTTAGGAAGTAGTCTAGACCATCTTGGTTGAGTCCAAGACAAGTCTGATAGCAGGGCAAGACCGAGTCCAAATGAGAGATGGTGCACTGTGGACAAAGTCTGTGTGGTTTGTAAAACCAGTGTGTGTCTCCAGATGACCAATGGAGGCACAGACTGTAACTACCAATGTCATTGCCCATTCTAGACTGATTTTGATCAAGACCAAGACAAATCTGAGTCAAAATCATCTTGAGTCTACTGCAGCACTAGGGTTAGGGTGGTTTAACAGCTCATATGATAGCCTGCCAAACCTGATAATAAAGAAGAATACATACTTTATTAATCATAGGGGAAATGACATTACATTTCATGTTGCTAGCTACACACAGACCTGAAAAACAGACACATGCACAGGACCTATGCACATGCACAAATGATGTCAGAGTGAAGGGGTTGCGCATGGACAGCACCGAGCAGTTTGGGGTTTGGTGCCTTGCTCAAGGGCACCTAGGCAGTGCCAACGAGATGACTTGGCACCTCTACAGCTACCAGTCCACACCCTGTACGGGGCCAAGTCGCAACGACTGAGCTACTGCAACCCCATAATAATCCTGCAAACATTCAGGTGTGTATCATTCACTTCTTAGAACAGTAAACTTGACCGGACTGTTTGCCAGTTCCTCAGTGACTCTATCAGCAACAACAGTGACAGATCAGGGTGTGTTGTAATGAACATTTGTAATGTCACATTTTTACATTAACCCTCCTGTTGACCTCAGGTCAAATTTGACCCATTTCCAAAAGCTTTCCATATCAGAAATGTGGCTTTCTTTCAACCAAATTGTCAAAAGAAATAACGTGGATTGTTCCTTAACAAGTAAATTAAATGATCAGCTTACTACTTTTATTGAATTTGGGTGCTTTGGTCAATTTTATAGCATTTGAAATACATATTGACAAAAGAACATCAGAAAAAGTGACAAAAAACGGACTAAAACCTCAAAACATTTCCAAAACATGGGGAAAAGTGACAAAAGTTTCAAAAAGACTACCAAAACATTGAAAAAAGTTGACATTTTTACACAGAAGAGTAAAGTTTTGTGGTTGACAGGAGGGTTAAAGACAAATTAAAGAACTTCTACGAAAGGAATCCAATGACATCTTGTGGCTTCGCTAGATCTGTCTGTGAAAAGGCGAAAATCAGTGGATTTCAGACTGGAAATGGGAGTTTTTTTTAAAGATACAAACCTTGGTGATTGAGACCTGTCTCACAAAACAAGGTCATCGTTGTCAGGCTATCATGAAGCCTTCACAAAATCTGTAGTGATACCTAAAAAACTAAAAACTCTGTGATGTCTGAAGTCAAACAAGAGAAAGCAAAAGGAGATCAGGCCCTAGGCCGCTTAAAAATTGAATCACGATTCATTTTTTTATCACAAACGGTTGTAATCTTTAGATTTAGACTTCTCCTTATTAATCCTTTTGGGATGACTCCTGCAAGGAAAAATTCCAGCATCAGTTTGAGCTAGAAAAAAATATAAAATAAAAAATAAAAAGATAGTGTGAAGACAACAAAATAACAGTAAAAATAAAAATAACAGGAAGAACATTCATCAATAAAAAGACATGAAAAAAAAACTTATCAAAGTGTCAGTGTTGAGTCCAGTGTTAAAGTCTTAAAGTGACCAGATATTAATGTAAGTCGACCAGGTATTAATGTAAATCATTTACACATTATTTACACATTCATATTGATGTTTAACCAATTCACAATGCAACGTTACATATCCAGTGGATTCCCATCCATACACTGGGATATTTAACAAAATCTATAAAGTCATGGGCCCAAAATTTAAGTGTTGATTCTTGCTTCATGAGACATGCTGGATAAAGTCAACATGGAGCTGATAAGCTACCATCAAAAGATATTCACACCCCTGCAAATGCTTTCTAGTCATTTTGTCTTCCAAAACTTTAAACAGGGCTTAATTCACATTCGAGCATATAATCAATATCTGTAACAATAGCAAGGCACCCTGTCGATTCAGATGACTTGTGATGGTTTTGCAGTCATGTAAGGTGAACTTCCCTCACCTGGAACTGTCATTCAAAACTCAGTAGGAGGACAGTGATTTATGTTGAGTAAATCTGAAATTGCTTTTGTGCTCGGGTGCAAAAATGTCCAATCGTACGCCACATCTTATATGGATGAAGACAGATCTTATTTTATTGTGGCCAAGTCTATACATGATGGTACTGCAGTGGAAATTCATCCAAGACTTCGCACACAACCCCCCTGTGCCAGGAACACGTCAGCGTTTTGGAGTCGGTGATGCATCCAGATTACGAGTCAATTTCACACAGCTGTTCGAACACACATTAACTTGGCCAGAGAGTTCTCCTGGTATGCTTATCTGATTGATTAGAGCCAATTTAAAACAGGCTGAAACCTCTCCTGAACTCAATATTTGTAGGTCACATGAGGCAGCATATATATACACATGTACAGTATATTACATCAAGAGCATCGTCATCAGCATGCATGACTTGTATGGAATCATGCCTATGTATATGTGAAGGCATGCATGGCCTATATTAGACTACCACTCCCACTATTACCTGTATTAACACCCATTTTACCCTATTTCATTGATGCCTCTCTGTAAGGGAATGAAGGGGTAAACCGTCTCTTTGCTGATACCTTGTTTTACAGAAGGACTTTTTATGGTAGTTTCACTTCATGGATGAGGTGTACTATCTGTTATGTTCAAAATCCCACAAATAAATCATACAAAAAAGAAAGAACTTAAATGGAAATGGAATGTCATTAATTTGCATCAATGGGCACCTGGACAGCTTTTATGGAAAATGTGTGCTTTTCTAAAATCTGGCCCATCGATTGAAGAAGAGCTGCAGTTAGATCCAACACCTTTTCTATAAATTATACTCTAAAATCCAAATAATGGAAACTTATTATTGCATGGCATCAATTGATCATTGCATTCTGTAACACTCTTTCTAATTTTGTCTGGCCTTTGCTCTAAAAAATAATGCTGTTCTATTCTAAAATATTACATGTTGATTCCATTCTCTAGCAGTAAGGACACGTTTTAAAAAGCTGCAGTGTGATCGCCCTTTGAAAGCTAAAACTCATGTCATTAATATCCGTTTGGGCCCCAAATACCAAACAACAAAATACTAGCAGATAAGTGGAAGCTTATTTGCCCTAAAGATATTGATATTGTGACAAATCGTCTGCCTATGTGGTTTCACTTATAACCAGATGAGCAGACAGCTGCCTGTTGGAGTACGTGATGAACAGTGGAAACTGGCCAGTGAAATTTGAGTCTGTTGTTGGTGATACCAGCAGTTTCATAAATGATCTGTGTGGAAAATCCTAAACCAAAAAGAAAAAGTAATAGGATCCTCCAGCAGGTGTTTTCTCAATTTTCAGACAATGCTGTAAAGGTTTTTAAATATTGCCTCGCTGTGCACCTGCCTGCAGAATGCATTCACTCTCTCTGTAGCAAGAGGTGTATGTTTGTAGCTAAGTTTCCATCCACTTGTCAATCAAATTATCTGAAGTTGGTGAAAGTGTTTTTCCATCCAATAGCTAAAAAATAAAAACCTGTGTTATGATGTCACATGCTGTTTTACGATCAAATTGGTATATCAAATTGATTTGAGACATTTTAAGGCATTTCCATTCATTTTTGCACTGAACATTCAAGCAAATGTTACACAAGTTGTAATAGTGCTTATGTGCCAGCTGATAGCAACATATCAAGCTATAATAAGAAAACAACAGTTGTTATGGTGATGCAGATTCTACTCGCCTTTTATTTTCCCTCCGGCACCGCAGCGAGACAACTTTTTTTTCAGACATGTCTCGCTGTTTGAGCGCCTACCATTTACTCCGGAGGACGTCCGACAACTTGTCCTTGACCTGTATCGGCCATTTCCTTCGCGAGTTCCTGATCAATTAAATTCAAAAATCTCTCATCTCCTCGTTCGTCCACTTCCATCTGTCTTTGTTGACGCCGGCCATGTGTGCAGTTTAGAGCAGAAACACTGGGCGGAAATAAACTAAAACGTCTTCTTCTTCATTTTGTGGCGGGTTGCAATCTTAAAATGACCTAAAACTTAATTGCAACTCATTAGTTATTCTGCAAATGATGTTTCCATCAGAGCTCATTGCATAAGCTGTACATTAAACAAGATAGAATCCGAAGACACCAAACTTATTTCCTTTGAGTTGATATTCATGAAATTCCATCGAATTTTACTGTTTCCACAAGGAATTTTTCATTCGATATCACTTAATTTCGGAAAGAAACGTGTGAATGGAAACATAGCTACTGTAACAGTTATTTAATATCTGCTGGTAAACTTAATGCAACAGTCACTGACATAGGATTTAAATGGAGGATAACATGTTTTAATAAACCATTTTTTTGTTGTTACTATTTTTTTTAGCTTTTTCTTTTAGTTTAGGTGACATTTAGGTCCTGGAGATTCTGCTCCGCCATGGAATTATTTGTTCCCAGCCCCCCCCCCCCCATACCTTCATGCTGCCATACAGTATCTATGCAGCTGAGGATGTTTCACTGAAACTGAAATAGGGTCAGTCAGTTGTATCAGGACTTGTTGAAACTATAGAGTAAAGATGTGAATACGTTCTGATCTCCTACTTATCTCCACACTGCACTGTGGGGTACGGTCTGGCCACACCACACATATATTCCAGGATAGGAGAAAAAAAACACTCAAGGGTTGTTTCCATTTCTTTAGACCAATCACAATCGTCCTGTGCTCCAAAGCTCCGGACGCAGCGAACGTGGCTCTGAAAAATGATCTCAGGAAGGACCTTGTTTTGGTGGAACATTTACACCTCGCAAGAGAAAAATGCCACATCCAATATTAAATGTTAACTGTTCACACAAAACAGAAACGTGAGCTATTTAAATTAGCTGATACTCTTACTGAACTTTGTCCACAGTAAGTTAGAGAGTAAATGCCATAAAGATATTCTTTGTAAATCTTTACAACCATTCCCAGAAAGAACCAAGCAGGCCTGCCTGGGGGCCCTGCCTGGGGGCCCTGCTTGGGGGCCCCACCTGTGGCTCATGTCAGGCTTTATCCTTGAAATGAACTTCTGTTGATCCAATTAATGCACAAAGTACAATAATCAAGGACTATCTTCTATTTTTTGTCATACATACGTTTATCCATTGGTCTTGCTGCAACGTGTTTTTGTACTTCTCCTTTGATTGGCAGGCGAGTTATCATTTTGACTTTCACCTGACTGATTGAACAGAAAGACTGCTCGATATTCCTTAAGTAAGAAGCATTAAAATTGCAAAACAATAATGACTTCATCACTTTAAGCAGTGGTGAACCAGCTGCCTGGCTCATTAAAGCCCGCTGCTGTACACTGGGAATTATTTTGAATGTAAAAATCACAGATGAAAAGAAAATTGCTTTTTATATTTTGCCGTGTTTGTGGTTTTGTGTGTTGCAAGAGTTTGCTTGCGTCTTGGCAGTTACTCAGATTTGACTCCAAGAAGCAGTGAACAGCACTGAAGAGAGAATAACAGAAGAGTTGGGCCTGTCCCAAACGTCTGCACATGACAGCTCACAGTGTCCCTGCAGACTCAGGGAAAACAGTTTTTAACTGGCTGAATTGTTACAAGCACCAACTTAAATATGAGTAATTATTCTGATAAACATTACCATTGCATTTATTGTTCATTTAATAAAACCACTGTGAATAGAATCATAAGTCGGTGGACTTGAACCTGCAGGACTCCGCCATTATATCATACATTATGCAACTTGCATAACTTATTTACATTTTTAAGTGTCAGTAGATGTTTAATATTGTGATACATTCTGTCCATGAAATATGGAAAAAGGGAGTTCTTTTTGCACATTAAACCCAGTTTATTTCAGATTTTACCCAATGTCTTCTTGGAAGTTTTCCAAAAGTAGACTGCCATGTTCCCTATTATACATGCAGAAAAAAAAAGACTGGGACATTTAAAAGGATGACTCTGAAACCAAAGTCTAATTTAAAGACCTTGTACTCGGAAATACTAAATGCAGACATACTATTTAGATTTGACTTTTGATATTTAGGACTCTGTTTTCTGAATCAATGTTGACTACTTAAGAGCTTTCTAAGTAAAAACGACATAATGCAATTTCTTCAGATGCCCTTTTCAGATTGGCACATTAAAGAATGTACTTTATTGGAGATGTTTAAAAAAATAGAAAGGAAACAATTCTGCAGTTGGATACAAATCCAAGTGATACAAGCATAGAGAAAATTTACATGAAACCTTAAACAACTTACAACCGCAGAAATTAAAAAAACAACCATTTTTAACAATTCAAGTCTGAAAACACACTTTTGTTTTCAATCTTTATCCTGCTGAGACTTATAACTATTCCCACACAGCTTGTAAAAAATCTTGTTTTAACCTTAACCTCTAGCAAAAACACAGAGAAGTTTAGAACTGAAAGGTTTTATAGCTACTCTAATGGTTTGGATTGAAAAGATTTTTATTGCTACCCTGACTTGCTTTGTGTTTTAAAAGTCATGCCAAAATGTTAGTTTTAACACTGTTCACATATGCTGAACCCTTTTCAGAGATTGCATACTCATAATGGATATACATTCAAAGCACCCTTAAATTGTTAATAAGAATAGTTTTATTTTGTTTTGCCTTTTACAGTATAATTGGAATCACTGAAATGTGAAGTGTTCCCTGTAAACACCAGTTTCAACATCTGGGTTTGGTGTCTCTCTCTTGCCTTTACAACGATAGTCGATATTCTCATCCATCCATGCTCAGTCCCTTACCCTTCTCCTGTTGCCAGCTGTTAGAAAAAAAGGATACAATCATAAATATATGTCAGTAAGCCAATTCACGTGGAATAGATTATGTAAATGTAGATGTCTGAGCTCATCTCTCCACATAAGGAAACAAGCTCGGCACAGCAGGGAGTGGAGAGTGAGAATAATAATAACCCTTATGGGTGCATGTAGAAGAGGTGGGAGTAAGTCACACATGTGCAAGTCACAAGCACGTCTCACATCTTAACTTTCAAGTTACAAGAAAGTCTCAAGTCACTGTGGTAAGAATCAAGCAAGTCAAGTCAAGTCCCTGCTATCAGTCAAGCAAGTCACAAGTCAAGTCATACAAAAATCTGACCTGTAACCAGTACTCCATGAGAACGCGGATATGTAACTAGAAATGTGCTCTCATAAATTAGTGGACACCGTGACCCTGTTGTTTTCCACAGAGACTAGTGAAGTCTATTAGAAGCACTTTCCTGTGATGTCTGTGCGTTGCTGTGCATCTACAAACTGAGCTTGAAAATGTAGATGTGACGTGATAACCTGTCCGAAAGTTGTAAGTCTTCTGGTAGCTGTGCAAGAGATATTTCAATCATTCCCAATCAACAGAAATGGAGAGCGTAGGTGTATGTTAGGAGATAACATAGGCACAGGCTAATTATTGCTGGACACGTTTTGATGCTCCATGTTGACATGTTGACTGATTTGGGTATATGGAGAGAAATAAAAGATATTTTCCTCAGTCTGCAGCCTTGGTCTTGTGTAGTAATTGGTGAACTTATTTTATATTTGCACTTTCTCTGTGTACTTTATTTACAGTACTCTAATCACTGAGAAGCAGAATTGATAAATGTGTTTAACTAAAATGCTAGTTAACATTATTAATTAAACCTGAACAGCTAATGTAAGTTTAAACAGTCTGCGTGCTTCTCCTGTAGTATATGGTAATTGTCTACTATGCGACAGTAAGTCGCGTGGTTATGACACAATCGTTAGCCTAATTTTACAAAAACGTCTGCTATGGAGCCATAACATAAGTTACAAAGCAATGGAGCCTTTCATACATTGTCCTGTTTCTTTAGTAATAGAAAAAATGGACAAATACTCTTTAAACGCTTAAGATGTGAAGTTATTCTCTATCAAAGCGGGATGCTAACGGCAGGTGATGTCTTATTAGCATCAAAATGGCTCCACAGGAGGTACGCTTAGTGGAGGCTTGCTTACCCCCTTGATATTGCCTCAAATCAGTCCCTTGATTTTCTTTCAGATGTCATCTCATTAGAATGCACAATCGATTCTAAACCAAGTCTAAAGTTGGTTAAAATTATCATCTGTCTCCAGTCTAATTCAAGTCTGAAGTCAGGAATACCAAGTTAAGTCGAGTGGCTTATCAATGTAATTCAAGCAAGTCTCAAGTCCTCAAATTTGCAACTCAAGTCTAACTCGAGTTCGGTTTTTTGATTTGAGTCCGCCACTTCAAGAAGTGGATGCTGCTGTGGAGGTGAAACTCATAAAATCCTATCGTGTATGAACCGCAGCCGCAGCGGCATTAGCACCAAATGCAGCATAGCTTTCATGTGAGCGTTGTGGCAGCAAGCATGGCAGCAAAAGAGTGAGCAGGGCACAGTCAGCTTAGAGTAATAGTTGGACATTTTGGGAAATGTGCTTATTTTTTGCCAAACGTTAAATTCTAGGACTGATAACAGTGTATCAATCTTCACATCTAACTCTCAGCAAAAAAATGTATAGCCTAGAACGCATTTCCTTAAAATGCTGAATTATTGCTTTAAGTACAGCCCCCACGATTGGAGGGATGCATTAGATATATGATGCAGGGAGAAGAGTATGCCGTGAACATAGCAGCGGCCCGAGTTAGCTGCCTGAACTAGCTTATAGGCTGCGCTGCATTTATTACAAATGCAGATTGTTGTTTTTGGACTGATATTCTTTACCTACAACTCTCCGGGAAGAGGTTCTTCTTGTACTGCCTTCTATAAAGGCAAACAAACATAATCACATTATTATTTATGAAATGTTCATTCCCGGTCACTGAGATGATTGATAAACTCACCTCGGATCACTTTGGTAAGTCTGTCAGCATCCCCTTCAATGTCGGAAAGGTCAGTTCCTGAAAGATAAAGAAAACATCCTTCAAGTAAAACTAGATTATTTTGTAAAGTTACGCATGACAAACTTTTCTTTAAAGGATAATTAGGTTACATTCGGGTTCTTTTACCCTTAATATAGCATAAATAGCCGCCTTCATATTTGTTTTAAGTCTATTTTAACACAATAAGTGTACTTGTAGTACATTACTCAAACTAGGATGGATATAACTTGTATTTTTTTTTTTTTTAAGTGTAAAATATCCATCCAGCCTCATCAGCTTATCCGAGTTTAGGTCGCCGGAGCAGCAGCCCCAGGAGGAGACCCCAAACTTCCACAGGCGTTCCCATGCCAGGGTGAAGATACAATCTCTCTACCTACTCTTGGATCTTCCTTCAGGCCTGTTCGTGCCTGGAAAAACCTCCCTAGGGAGGTTCCCAGGGGGCACCCTTACCAGATGGCCAAACCACCCGCTACTTTTAGCGCAAAGGAGCAACGGCTCTACTTCGAGTTTGTCACGATGACTGAGCTCCTCACCTTATCTCTAAGGGAGTAGCAAAGCAAGTACTTTCTGAGAGTTGTCATCCACATAAGCCAAAAATACATGTTCTGGCTTTTCTTGATCTAGAAGGCACCAACTTCTAAAAAATTTCACATTTCTACTTCATAAATTATCCAATTAAATACTTATTAATCTTTCCAGTGATGAAATATCCCTTTAAACTCCTTCACTTGGGGGTAAGGACTTATTCCACATCCGGCGTAGGCACTCCATCAATTTCCTGAAGAGAACTACTGTATGTTCTCAGTTTTAGAGGTGCTGATCCTCGTCCCAGCTGCATTACACTCGGCTGCAAAAAGCAGTAAGGAGATCCCCAGCCAAATGAACTGTAATCCCTCCCCACCATGACTATGTCTCAATATCCCGTCAGCTGGAACAAGTCCGACTTACTACAGAGACCTCCAGGGGGAGCCGGTCCTATACTGTACCTTCTTCAGATCCACAAAACATACGTAGACTGGATGGGCGTACAGCCAGCCCCCCTCCAGGATCCTTGCAAGGGTGAAAAGCTGGTCCTAAGGCACTGTCTAAGACTTCAAAGCAATGTTAAAGAGGTGTGTCATCCAAGACTTCGCTTTCAGCATTTCTGGAAGGATCTCATCAATCCCTTTGGCTTTGCCACTGTGGAGTTATTTGATTGCCTCAGTGACTTCCATTAGGGAAAACAATGACGGTCCTCCTAAAGATGATCCGATCATCCTCCAGCACTGCCTCTACCATAGAGGGCATGTTAGTTGGATTCCAGGAGTTTCTCAAAGTGCTCCTTTCACCATCCAATTACTTCCTCAGTTGATGTCAACAGTGTCCGATCTTTACTGTATACAGCTGGGATTGTTTTTCATTTCCCCTCCTGAGGCGGCGCACGGTTCTCCAGAAACACCTGGGTGGTGGCCGAAAGTCCTTGTCTTCTCCGAACTCTGCTTTACCTCTTTTACAACAGAAGATGTAGCCCTTCAGGCCCGTTGGTACCCTGCATCTGCCTCCGGAGTCCTCTGGGATGAAATAACCCGGAAAGACTCCTTCAGACGGCTTGCCTGTCCACAGGTGTCCACCACAGTGATCAATGGTTACTGTCCCTTGAGGCACCTAAAACCCTAAGACCACATCCCTTTGGCGCAGCTTCAGCAATGGAAGCTTTGAACATTGCCCACTTTTGATCAATGCCCCAAACCTCCACAGGGATGCCAGAACAGCTCCGCCAGAAGATATGTCAATCTTCAACTTGTAACTTGGTAAACTTGGAACTCCTCCAGATCTTCTGAGTTTACCAGCACCCAAGAGAAAACATGAGGTCTCAGATCAGACGATACGATTACTAAATTGCTCATCAACCTTCGGCCCAGGGTGCTCTGGTACCACGTACACTTATGAGCATCCTTATGTTCGAACATGGTGTTCGTATTACAAGCACAGAAGTCTAACAACGAACTATTGCTTGGGTTTAGATCCTCTTCAAGTGTCTCCATCATTGCCCACATGCACGTTGAAGTCTCACAGCAGAACTACGGAGTCACCTCCAAGAGCCTCATACAGGACACCATTCAGGGTCTCCAAGAAGGCAGACTACTGGGAACGGCTGTTTGGTGCATTTGCACAAACAACTGGGAACAATTTCCCTATGAATTCCCTTACAAATATTTCTTACAAATTCAACCACATAAGAATGCTGATGTTAGGAATAAAACTTCATTACACCATTAATCGTAATAGTCACACAAACTAGAACACTAAGCTGCGGTGCTTACAATACCTAAAATTATTCTTAAATTTCTGTATTAAAATCTGTATTCATTTCACTGACCGTCCAGGGCGATGTTGGTGGTGCCACTGCTGATTGAGAACTGTGGGCCTGCAGAAGACAGCATTCATGAGTTTGTGTGAGGAAAAATATTAGAAAACTACAGAAATATTGATTCAAATAACAATAATTACCGTCAATGACCCTGGTAACTTTGGTGATGGAGGGTTCACCCTCAATGACCCTGGTGACCTTTGAGATAGAAGGTTGACCCTCAATGACCCTGGTGACCTTTGTGATGGAAGGTTGACCCTCAATGACCCTGGTAACCTTAGTGACGGAGGGTTTACCCTCAATGACCCTGGTAACCTTAGTGATGGATGGTTCCCCCTCAATGACCCTGGTAACCTTGGTAAAACTGGGCTCCCCTTGTATAACCCTCGTGACTTTGGTTACATCAGGAGCTGTAAAAGCAAAGAAGACATGTTTCACTCTGTAGAAATGACAGGCAGCATTTTCCATTTATATGCAAGTCTTTTTCTTTTCCTCTCTCGGATTATTGTCACTTGCACGTGTGTAAAAGGGTTTAAGGAAAAGTGTTAGTGATTAATCAGTATGTTTCAATTTAAAGGCCCCATATTTATTTTCAGGCTCTTGTATTTTGGGTTCCTACTAAAGATGTTTACATGCTTTAGTGTTTAAAAAACACATTCTTCTTCACATACTGTCTGACTAAATATACCTGTGACTCTATCTGAAATGCTGCGTTTTAGCAGCTGTCTCTTTAAGCTCTCCTCCTGAGAACCGGCTAACAAGGTAGCAAAAGAGTTTTTCTGAGTTTTTCACACTATCGTCATGGCCCCCTACAGGTTTTTACAGAAACCTGTAGGGGGCTCTAAAGAAAAACCTGTAGGGACGGAGAAAACTATAGGGGGAGCTCTATAGAGAAACCTGTAGGGAAGCTCTATAGAGAAACCTGTAGGGGGCTCTATAGAGAAACCTGTAGGGGGCTCTATAAAGAAACCTGTAGGGGAGGAGGAACCTGTAGGGAAGCTCTATAGAGAAACCTGTAGGGGAGCTCTATAGAGAAACCTGTAGGGAAGCTCTATAGAGAAACCTGTAGGGGGCTCTATAGAGAAACCTGTAGGGAAGCTCTATAGAGAAACCTGTAGGGGGCTCTATAAAGAAACCTGTAGGGGAGGAGGAACCTGTAGGAAAGCTCTATAGAGAAACCTGTAGGGGAGGAGGAACCTGTAGGGAAGCTCTATAAAGAAACCTGTAGGGGAGCTCTATAGAGAAACCTGTAGGGGAGCTCTATAGAGAAACCTGTAGGGGAGCTCTATAGAGAAACCTGTAGGGAAGCTCTATAGAGAAACCTGTAGGGGGGCTCTTTAGAGAAACCAGTAGGGGGAGCTCTATAGAGAAACCTGTAGGGGGGCTCTTTAGAGAAACCAGTAGGGGGAGCTCTATAGAGAAACCTGTAGGGGGGCTCTATAGAGAAACATGCAAGCAAAAAGCAAGAAAACAGCAAAGAAATGGTCAAAACTGCGTAGCGCCCCTTTAAAACCTCAGCCTCAACTTCTTCGCATGGCTTTTAGCTTGGCATACTTTTTGATATTACACCAACAATGTAAGAGAAAGGTGAAAAGGTGATTTCTTTTGTAAGGCACAATGATTGATGGATAATCTTTTTTGTCAACTTCCTGCAAACTGACAAACCAAAGTTCTCTGAGCGTCTTTTGCTCCCTACGATTTGGAATCTTAATTAACATGGCTGAATATCCTGGGCGCCCACATACAGAGATTCACTCCTTGATGCAGCGGGCCTGCGGCCCTTTGCTGCATGTAATTTCCCCTCTCTCCCCTCCTTTATGTCTTCAGCTGTTCTGTGAATAAAAGCCTAAAAATACCCCAAAAATAATCTAAAAAAAAAAGTGAAAAAAAAGGCTGTGACATCACAACTGCAGAAGTCCTAACGGCTCGTTTAAATTCACAGTTTCTGAACACGGGCTGTGTGCATTTCTCATTGAGCATTTTGATCCTTTCACATAAATAAATCACAATGACCTGCTATGTAATAAAAAAGACAATGAAATCTTACTTTTTGTAACATGGGACCTAACAGACAGTAGCCACCCTACCCCCTCCCTGCTGTTTTACTAACCTAACCACCTAACCACTCTAACCACATGTAATTTGTCAGACTTTACTGATTAAGAATCACATGATGATGATAATCTATAATCGTCATTACTGTACCTTGCTGGACGACACGAGTGATCGTCTCTGAAAACAACAGGAGGCATGAAACCATTAATGACAGTGAAGAATACCTCTTAAGATATTAAAAACACTGTAGTGCAAACAATACAATAAAAACATAATATTGCTACTTACTCATAAATGTGAGGGGAATTTCCTGATATCTGAATCCCGAAATGTACTGTAAAAAGAAGGTAATAATCTGTCACAGCAGATTACACATTAACAACACGGTATACTGTACAGTACGACCACTTTGCTTATGCTACATAACAAAGCCTATATTTACTTAAACCAAAAATCCACCAACTGCTGAGCTCAGTCAATAAACCTTTGCTTAAAATCACTACCAAAGGTACACTGCACAGCTGGCTTTCAAGTAAGTTCTTGTCTTGAACTTCATATTGAGTATTGTGTTGAGTACACAGAAAACTGCGCCCTGGCCATTATAAGCCTTACAGCTTTAAGATTTTGGATATGACACCTTGATCTGCATGTAAGTGATGAGCCTCTTCAACAGCATGAGGAAATCCTGGCTTCCAACAGGGATATCTGGAACAGAGTGCACGCTGGTTAAATGCAGTTGGGCTTATCCTGTTATAAAAGTATTGTAGAGAGTGCATCTCTTGACAGATTTACAAAAGGGAAAAGGGGTGGGAAAATTTACCTCCGGGATACAAAACGTGGTTGATGAAGTGAACGACTCCATTTGTGGCCATGATATCAGATTCAGGGACTTGGACAGAGTTTACTAGCATTGAGTTATTTGCCTGAGGAGACAAATGCAAATTTAGATAACCACAAAATGAGGGGCTTGAATGAACCTGCATTTTAAACTATGAGGAATGAATAATGTTATTAGTGAAGTTACTGAGTTTAAAGATTGAGGTTGATCAAATTTGTTTCTATGATAATGATTGGCACTGATATTACTGAATAATGAAAATATTTTTGAATTCCTTTATATGTAAAGCGAACACAAGATATAGCATGCATTGCCTTCAGATAAAATACTTTCAGTCTTGCTGTGCTAAATACTTACAGACAACACTTTGAGGTTGCTGCTTTGAAGAGACTTGAGAAGGTTTGTCACCCCAGTCTCCAGACCTCCACCAATGAAGATACCGTTACTGATGTGATACAAGAGAATTGTTCTGAGAGCATTTATGTCACCTGAAATAAAGAACAGTAAACACAGGAACCGTCACTTTATTGTTTGTGATTTCCAACCAGCAACAGGAGAAGATAGCAGGAGAATGGTAGACCTACTCTTCAACAAGGACAAATCACTGCTGCTCATTCCAGCGAACGCCTTATCGCTCGGGGCGAACAGAGTAAAGTCTCCCGCCTGTTTCAGCAGGTCAGTCAAACCAGCACTTTCCATAAGAGACAAAAAGATCCTGCAGAACAGAGAAGAAAACAGTAACGTGGGGCGCCTGGGGCAGCTCACCTGGTAGAGTGTGTTCAGAGACTCAGTCCTCGCTGCAGCAGCCACAGGTTCAATTCTGACCTGCGGCCCTTTCTGCTTTTCACTCTCCCCTTTCATGTCTAAGTTGTCCTATCAAATAAAGGCCTAAAATGCCAAAAGAATTGTCTTAGGAGAAAACCGTATCCTGGCTGTTAACAGAAACCACTTGTTGACACATTGCAGCAGATTTAATAGAAAGATACAGAAAGATGTAGTTTGAGTACTTTTGAATCCACAATTCTTTTTTTTTTTACTTACATTGCTCTGTACTTACTTGAAACCGCCATTTCCTCTCAAAATCTCATACATGTTTTTTTCCGCCGGTTTCAACAGGGTTCTCATGAGATGAAGGGCCCCGTTGCTTCCTTCTTTACTGCCTCTCAACAGACAGGAATTCTCAATGCACACAGCCTGCAGAAATAATCCACAGGTTGAAGACAAGGGTGATTAATGTCACGTCTCAATGTGGTGTGCGTTCACTGGCACCAGGCCACAATTTTCAGACACAACTTCAAAGAAGAGGACGCACTGTACGGTAGATGAAGACCCTCAGAAATTTTCCTCCAATGGTCTCCAGCCGCTGGCCGTTAAACAGCTGTCCCAGGACAATCTTATTCTTCAAGATGTGGTTCTGCAGGATAATCCTGAGCAGGCTCTGATCCATGGACATCACTTCATCTGTAGAGGAAAGAAACGGTTTTAGTTTATGAGAAAATCAACATTGTACGTGTACATCTAATGTACTAGCTTTGGCAGCAGAAAGTTTATATTTGTATTATTTTGCCCATCATTTTTAAAGAGCAACTGCAGAAATACCAAACGTGGGCAAAGAAATATCTGTTGTCAATGACTTGATCTACTGCACAGTTCTGTAGGTGGATGGTTACATCATGTCTCATGATTTGTAGGTTAGTGAACATGGAAGAATTTGTTTGAATAGAAGGTTCCTGTTACATCCAACCGACGCTGCCTTGTGCATTCCTGACACCCATTTAAACTGAATGCCTATAAAGATAAAAGTATCCTGCCTCGATTAATTACACATTCTTCTAACAGAAACAAAACATCTCTACTCCCTTGGGGTGAAGTCCGAGAATGTGCTCTGGGGGAGTGGGTATTTGCTCTTACATGGCGTAAAAGCTTCTGCAGTGTCCCAATAGATCCATAATTTCCCTGAAGCTCCATATATGTACACATTTGTTCACTTATGACTCAACACACGAGAGGAAATAAAACATATCCAGACTGTGACTGAGTGTGGAGCAGCCAGGGTTCATTTTTTAGCCACCTGCTAAATGGAAAACAAGGGGGGTGGATGGGGGTGTATAATCTAATGAACCGCATGTTACTCACCATTAAAGACGGTGTTGAGGGGAGCCAGCAAAGTGTACTCGGCGTCTGATCTCATGTCCGTAGACAGGCCCAGCTCAGACACCATGTCACCAAAGGTCGACTGGGTGTTTCCCACCAGTTCCATCACCTGCTTAGCTTAAAGGACAAAGGGAATCCCATCCAACTCTATTACAACATGGATTTTCCTTTTGTGACAGTGTGTGTAGCTTCCTTCAAATCTCATGTTTACATTTTGTGTTTCAAGAAAGTGGCTCTAATTTTTGTAACCATCTTGATTTTAAAATGTTGCCTCTTGGCAGTTTGTTCCAGGATTGAAATACAAGTAATCTTTAGTAAAATTTACACCTGAATCACTCTGGTTTACAATACTCATTTTGTCACACTTTAAGATGAAAGCATATGTATTAAAGCGCCCGTATTATGCCAATTTTCAGGTTCATAATTGTATTTTGAGGTTGTGCCAGAATGGGTTTACATGGTTTCGTTTTCAAAAAACACCATATTTTTTTGTACTGCCCATTGCTGCAGATCCTGTTTTCACCCTGTGAATTAAATTAGGATTAAAGGCAAAAACGCCAACAAAATAATTTAAAAAAAAATGTAATTATTGCTTCAAAGTGAAGTCCCTGCTTGTAGTCTTTCATTAAACAATCGTGGTAGTTCTATCATGCATGTAGTTAAACCAACCGCATATTTTCACAATGCCATCTCTTTATATTTTTAATTAAAAACAACTGTTGGCACAATATATGTATTCATGTAGTAGAAGATGGGGGTCTAACCTGAGTCTGGCATGAGCACTTGGTCAATAAGGTGGATGACACCGTTGGTAGTGACAATGTCCTTCTTGCGCACCATCTTGATGCCGTTGACTGTTAAACTTTCGCCATCACAGCCGATCTCGATGTTGTTGCCCTCCAGGGTCTCATGAGAGGTGCCAGACATGATGGCCTCCGAGCATTGGACTGAGTTCAGGAGGTGGAAATTCAGGAGAGCTGAAAAAAAGCAACACAACGTTTTAAATTAATGTGTGGTTTAGGTGTAAATGGAGGTGTTTATTTGAGTAGGTGAGTTGGTTGCATGAGCTGTTGCATGTCTCTCTCGTGTGAGCAGCTGAGGATGTAGTGTCCTGGGAACCTGATGATCCTTTGGATCCCTTGGGTCCCCGAGAGAAAAGACTTGGGATTTTGTCAATAGAAATGGTCTGATCTCACATCATAAGGAAAGCTGTGGGCTAATAAAAAGTTTTGGATTGTTGCCAGTTTGACCCGCTTGCTCAATAAAGCAGCTGTTTCCTTCCTCTCACTGTTGATGCAAAACAAGCTAAACATGTCGAAATTATGCACTTTTTAGTTGTTTTGTTCGGGATTTTTCGAGCGCTTACAGTCACTGTGTATTTCAAGGCTTTAACTTACCCTGAGGGTGCCCAGATAGCTCAGTTGGTTGAGCAAAATTGTCTTTTAAAAGAAACAAAAACTCACTCTGATTGATGATTTTAGTGGGACAATTATTGCAAATGTTTGAGAAAAATTACTTACAGCCAAAATAATGGGTTGGTATTTACACATGCAAGTGTTCAAATGTATTCACAGGGAGCGTCCATTGCAGGATCAGCTTGAAGGTAGAACACTGTTGTGTAAAACTATTAGAAGTGTCTCACAAATAAAGAGTAGTTTGAAGGTAACTGTCCCACAGAAATAGACAGACTGACATGTGCAGGACAAGAAGACTATAAACACGCAGTTATTCTGATGTTTTGTAGTCACTTGTGTACAGACATTCGTGAGGGTAAAGAAGCGGCTCTCTTTGTCATGAAAGATTATTCACTGTATGAATACAGATACAAATGATCTGAAATCTTTGGACTGGACATCTGTTGAAGTCTCCACCATCATTTCTCAATATCAAACCCAGATATCACTAAAGTATATTTCTCCTGACCTATTTACAACGTGAATACTGGTAACTCTAAAAAACAAAACGAATAACCAAAGTGACAAATCATGTGTTGCATTGTTGGACTTTCCATCGATGAGTTCATGTGTGGATTGAAACGTGAACTGAGAGTTATTTTTATTGCTTTTCAACGAAACTTTGTTATGAACAGCCAAATGTGTGGAAGTTCCAGATCCACTGTGGCATGCGGAGACATCTGTTTTGAGTTAGAAGATTTTAACGTGTGAAAAAAAGAAACACTTTATGGGTGGCTTAGTCTGGGAAACATGCCGCATTTCTTTTCCTGTATTTTTTTTTTTACAAATAAATGTATATATGGTCCCTGTTTGCAGATAATATAAATCCTCAGTTTCCAGTGCAATGTTTCAAATGGCCTTGAGTTGATCTTTTGGGCATTAGGGAACAGCAACAGACTTCTGTAATTAAAATCCTGGTTTACCTTTGAGGACCTCCTTGTCGCCCTGAATTCTCTCCAAGACTTCGCTGCCCAGACTCTCAAAGGCTTCGTTGGTGGGGGCGAAGAGAGTGTAATGTCCTGGCTGACCCAGCTTCTCCAGGAATCCAGCGGTTTGGGCCACATCCTAAATGGTGAAATCACCAGCAGGACTATGTTCATTGAACTACAAAATTTAATAGAGCATAGTAAAAACATTTGCAGGAAGTAGACATAACAACCTGATCATCTGTGGGGGGAAAAATCATTTTCAAGGTCACTTCATCACAAATGCAAACTCTGCATGTGCTTTCTGCACTACCCCTGATAAATGTTTGGCTTCTTCATCTATTCAATTCAATTTTGTTTATGTGGCGCCAAATCCCAACAACAGTTATCTCATTGCGTTTTTCATAAAAGAGCAGGTCTAGACCGTACTCTGTGATGGTATTTGCATGAACCCAATGATGTATCTATACCAATGAATCTACAATGCAATCCAATAGGACCCATTTACTTCAGAATCCTTGTCCTAAACATGATTTCATACAGCATGTCCCTGCTGTAAGCTTACTCACACTCAGAGTTGTCAGGTCATCGTCAACCTCAATGACATCCTGGATTGTGTTTCCAACAGCGCTGATTACGCGGTCAATGACATGCACAACTCCATTGGTGGAAACCTGGTTGCCATAGATAATCCTGGCACAGTTCACAGTCACCACCTGCACGTAGCAGAAACTGTTATACCACAGAAAAATGTTTTCTATACAACTGCAAGCGGGCCGTTATGACAACTATGAATGTAAATACTCACCCCGTTGGAGTAATGGTTGATTTGAAGACCCAGGTCGTTGTACATGGAGGTGACTGTCATTCCATTCTTTAAATCTTTGGTCAAGAGGCGTTTGTTGGCCATGTGATAATGCAGGGCGTTGTACAGTTCAATGTTGACATTGCTGACCAGTGCATTCCTGGACTCCTGTTGGTTGAGAAAAATGAGATGTTTGAAGCTCACAGACAGAGAGCCTTCACAGCTTTCCAATGTATTCTTGACTCACTTCGTCCAAAAGCTCCCAGGCTTCGTTGCTAGGGGCAAAGAAGGTGAAAGATCCAGGTCCCTCAATCTCAGGCCTTAGCTTCGAAACGTCAGAGTATTTTTGGGTTGAGGTGGCCTTCACCAGACCCAAAGTGCCATACACATGATCAATCGGGGCCACTTAGAAAGAAATTGACGATAAGCAATATTAGATGTCCAATTGTTATTTTGATATTAAAAAGAAATGCTTCACATGTTTTGACAATAGCACACAGCTGCTCTACAGTTGGGAGATATGGTCTCACCTAACCTTTATGCATCAAACCTTTAGATTAACATGAACTTAACCCACCTGCAGGGCAACCACGCATGCCTTCCAGCTTCATGTACCCAGGGCAGCACTCATAAAGCACAGTCCTGCGGGCAAAAGACACAGATCACAAATATGAGTATCTTCTCAAATAAGCAGCACATCCCTTGGAAGCATCTTTACACTGTGTGAGAAATGTTCATGTTTCGAGCTGAATCATCATCTCACATTGGGGCTGTGTATTCAGTCTTTCCAGATGTTACTCATTATCTCCTTCCTCGCACAAACAGACCATGTGATCCTACAGTTTAGGCCAAAACCTAATGGAAAAGGGGGCCTCAAAGATTATGCTACCATTACAGTAGTAGATTTATATTACCAGACCTCCTCTTTGAAGCTAAACAGTTAGTTTGGAGTCTACTTGGCATTTGGTTAACCTCAAGTGTTACGATTTTGGCCTTGGAGAACTGCGGTGCAATTACAGTTGAGTTTAAGGAAATGTTGGTTGACACAAGGAACATTTTAAGAGTTTGATGGCTATAAACAGTTAAGATAATCTGAAAAACAACATTATTCAATTGTCAGACTTTTTTTTTCTTTTCATAATTTAAGGTTATTTTTGCACAAACATGTTAGAAGCATTGTCTACACTGCACTTACGGTAAAGAGTGCTGGACACTGTAGCCCGAGGAGGATAGTAAAATTCAAAGAGCAGCTGCTACATATAAACATGACTATACCCCTTGCATCAGCAGGTTTTAACATGTTGGAACTATATCATTGTTTCCAGCTCCTGGAAAAAACAGACATTTGGAGATGTCCATTTCACTTCAAATAACTAACAGGAATGCAACAATAAAGACACCCACGATACATTAAGAACACCATAGATGCAAATGTTACCACATGCGTCCAAAGTTGTCTGGGGGGTTCATTACTGTAGACTGCTCAGTTTTTATTTTTACGAGGAAGTTGCTCCTGGCCACATTTATCAGCTCAACATGATTGAACTAATCATGACAAATAGCGTTTAAAGGTTTATGAAGTCTGTATACTTTACAAATTGATAAATTACACAAAGTGGCACAATGAAACAAGTAGCAATATAATTAGTTGCATATGAACAGTGCATAGGAGCACTGGTTTGCCATAACACACTCTACATATGCACGCCAAAGTTTAGCAGTTCTTCTCTGTCAGCAGTTTCCGCTGAGAGAGCTACACACCAGGATAGCTCCATATGCAAGCCATGTGTAGTTTAAAATGGACAATAGGGATTTTTGTTGGCATGGTTAGGTTAGCAGAGACATCGATGGATTGAATGATTGGATAATTGCAGTAACTGTAAACAGCTGCCAATAGCTCCAGTAGTGAGATTCCAACACTTGATAAAAAATTAATTAAGCCTTTTCTTTATGCAAAAAACTAAAATGTGTGAACGGTCTCAGACAGGGTACAGACAGAGGGTTCTGGGTCATGGCTGACCATACCTCTATAACATCTGGATTTGAATCAAAGTTGAATAGAGTTAGAGGGACTGGGATGAGATCCCACAAACCCCATTGGGGCAGAGTCAGCAAAACCCTCTCCCACATAGAGGGATTGTGTCTGGCCATGGCGTTGGAAACATTTTTCCTCGTCAGCGTCTCTATAAAATAACTGTCCCGCTAAGAATCCTGATAATTTTGTCAAAAATGATAGAAGCTGTATGTGACTTTATTCCATATCAAGCAATCGTTACTGGGCAGTTTGGTTGTACAAAGTCTTCTTAGAGACAAAGCAATGGAAAAAAATAAAATAATTTGTGGAATTAAACCTCAGTGGGACAAGTACAAGTGGCTAAACAAAGTTAGACTCAGCATAAAATACCAAAATCTACTGCAAAAAGGGCAATTTAAGACATATTAAATCATCTTGGTCAGTAAGTTAGACTGAATTATTTCAAGATGTTGAAGAAGATGCATTTTACATGTTCAAGATGGTAATGTTTCCCTGTTACTTAGTAGGAGAGATCTGTTATTGTATTGTATTTTATAGACAAGCTAACCCTTGCTGTAATTTAAGTTATAACAATTCCATTTAGAATTTTCTTCACTGTCCTGATTGGTCTAAATCAGTGTGTGTCAGAGACGGTGATGTCAAAGGTACATGGACATGCACTCTGCTACAGGCTACAAAGACAGCTGATTAGTGAAATTGTTTGTTTTTAAAGATAGAATATGTAGTGAATATGTCGCGTTTAAAGTTGGTCCCTCCTCAGAGCCAGAGAGAGAAGGGGCCGCGGTGGTGGAGCGTGCTAGAGAGTGAACAAAGAGAGGGAGCGCCGAATAAAACACTAAATAAAGTGCTATTTTCTGATTGTTTCACAGCGGTTAGGTTCTTAAACACACACACACCTCCGCAGGAAAGTGCCACATTCCTGGATTTTGTGTGAATGCAAAGTTTCATCCTGTCTGCGTATGAGTCGGTTAAACTGTATGAAACGCTTAGGGCCAAAGCAGCTGTTGGCTGCACCACTCACGTGGGGCCCAAAGGCTCTTTGTTGACCCCCATAAATGTCCCACACACAGAAAAATAACAGGAAAATCCGTGCTGAGGTTAGAGTGTCTGCAAATACAGACTCCACTGTATACCCATTAATGGCTGGGACACATCCGATGATGATGCTAGAGTTATACTGAAGGTTTGGTTGTGGGAGGTAATATAATCAGTGTCATGATGACTGTGTTTGGACAAACATTGGTTACATTTGTTATTTGATGCATATGTCTACAGTTTGTATGTAACTGTAGCAAGTGTATACTGTAAGTGTACACCTCTTTTTTTGTATCATTCTGGGATGTGGCACATTAAGTCGTACATGATCTGTTTAAGTTAAATTGCCCTTTAAAGTGTTTGTCCATCCTGTCCGACAGTTTACGATGGAACTTTGGCCCAGCTGTCTTTTTGATTGAATCCACAGTCCCAGGCTGTATCTCAGTCTGTAGGGAATTGAGTTGGAAACCGGAGGGTCGTAGGTTCAAGTCCCCCATAGGGGCCAAAGATTAGTGGTAGAGAGGTAGCTGGAGATGTGCCAGTTCACCTCTTGGACACTGCCAAGGTGCTCTTAAGCAAGGTACCAAACCCCCAACTGCTCAGGACACCTTTCTATGGTCACCCCCCCCCCACTTTGACAACTCTCCATTAGTGCATGTGTGTGTAATTTTGGCCTGTGTGTAATAACAACAGAGTGAAAACACTGTAATTTCCCCTTGTGGGATTAATAAAGTATGCATTATTATTATCATTATGTCAGGCTCCCGTTAAATAGACGAATTATTCCAACATTATAATTTGCCACGTTTGACAGGCAGTGTTTATTCATCATGAAGAACTAAGCCTATTTGGAGTGCTATTAAGCATGCTTTGAGCATAATGCATGCATTGAGGGCAAGCTGAATGTGTGTGCGTGTCTGTGCGTGGGAGAGAGAGAGAGAGAGAGAGAGAGAGAAAGAGAGAGAGAGAGAGAGAAGGAGGGGGGGAGGGAGAAGGGAGTCTGCTTGGCTTCCATCCATGTTTAAACATGAAAGTGCTGACGGGAGAAAAAAGTATAGAGAATAAGAGAAAAAAGAGGTTGTCTAGGATAATAGAGCTGAACGCTTTTCCATTCATGAATTCAGTCAACATTTTGCAGCCACATCATATCCTGGAATCAGTGGTTCACCGCTGTGGCATTCAACTACGACCAGGCTTTCTCAGTTCTGAAAGCTTTTATCATGGACAGTTTATAGGATTGAATATGACTGTTTCCAAAACATAAGATTTAGTGCTGCGTCCACAAATGTGTTTTTTATATCAAGCGTTAGTTCAATTCTAAGTAAGATAACAGATGTCTGTCTCTATGGAAACATTCAAGTTTCCATGAAAACCCCTTAAGAGGAAGCAGACATTGAAAAGAAGTGCTACATTTTCAAAAACTCCCAGAACTGACCCTTTATCTCTGAACAGGAGAAACAACTTGTCTCGTTGGAAACAGGAAACAACACTTACGCTTTCTTTCCACAGATGGCCCCTTGGTACCAGTTACGACAAGTGCTAAAGTACTTCTTCTTGGTCCCCATGACCTGCTGGAGCGTGCAGACATTGGGTCTGATGAGAATTGAGGGTAAAAAAAAGGGAATGAAGCATATCATAACACAGGAGTGAGATTCTGTGGAAATAATTCACATTTGAATGAATATGTGACAGGCTTAGAGCCACTGGTGAAAATTTATTTGAGTTCCGACTCAGAATTCTGACTTTAATCTCAGAATTCTGACTTCATTCTCAGAATTCTGATTTTAAAACTCAGAATTCTGACTTTATTCTCAGAATTCAGACCTTAAAACTCTGAATTTGGACTTTATTTTTAAAGTCCAAATTCTGACTTTATTCTTAGAATTATGAGTTCTGACTTTATTCTTAGGATTTTGACTTTATTCTCAGAATTCTGAGTTCTGACTTTATTCTTAGAATTGAAAGAGTTTAAAGTCAGAATTCTGAGAACAAAGTCAGAAGTCAAAAAACATGTTCACCAGTGGCCCTAATCCTCTTCCTTAGGCACCAAACTGTCAAGTGTGAATAGTTATTTGGCAACTACCCCTGCTACTTCTGAAACCCGACAGTCAAGTATGAATAATAACATCCACGTCGGATGGATATGAAATCGGTTTGTCAGATTTGAGTTATTATTGGACAACTTTAACATTCAAGGCTCAATACTATTGCATGCAAAACGACTAGTATGACATCACAAAGGTGTCAAAAATTATAATAATCATAAGAGATAGGTAGAGAAATAGAGTCAGTTTATTTATCCAGTAGGAAATTAAGGTGTCCAATAGCTTATACACATCATACATATACATAGGCACACAGACATATGGCATCCATGCACACATACATAGTACAAAAACACAAAGGAAGAATGAAATCAAAAATATTGATGAGCTTACCCTTCTTTTCTTGCCCTGATGCGACTGTGGGCGACAATTTTGTCATAAGCTGAAGACTCAACCTCGTCAAAGGTGGAGAACACAAAGAGTGCAAAGGCAGCTACGAAAAGGAGCTTCATCCTTGATTTCTTAGCGAGCCCCTTCAGACCCAGAGTAATGGGAGCAGACTCAGAGTGGGAGTTTATATACTAGTCTCACCCTCCACTCAGGGAGGATGGCAACATTTCATGCATGCATGTTGGACCACCCTGAACCTCTCAAAAAGCACATTTAAAAACAAATGAATGTGTGCAAATGAATCATGAGGATTTGTATTTTGTGAATTATTGACATCTATGGAGGGCCATCACATTGGCGAAATGTTGTGTAATCGTCCTCTTTTATGCACATTTCAAGGTGCACACAAGCTTAATTGTGTTAAAACTTGGTTATTTTATCACAGTGTTAGGCCTACTCGATTAAAAGTTCTTCAACATAACAGTTGCATTGAAAACATGATCTGGATCTCATCTGGACACTTTAGCACACTTTTTGTTAAAAAGAATTAAGATTGTAAAGCTCAATATTAGACATATTATGAAACAAAATGCTGAAGTAAATAGTTCTCACTGCACTGCCACAAAACAGCTCTGCACATTTTTTGGAGCCCTGCAACCGAGAACCACATAAAAGAAATACATAATGAGCAGATGGGATACAGAATCTAGCTACACTTTTCTGTAAAAAAGTCATTTTTTTGGACCGCAAACAAAGAAACATTGCATAATCTCTGCTCTGAACACATGCCAGAGCAGTGATGGTGGACATCTTTCAGAATGTAGTTTGCGCCACCAAGTGGTGGGAGAGAGTGCAGGCAGTGAGTCTCACAGCATTACTATTTAACATGGATAATAGTTTTTACATTGGAGATGGAATAAATACTGAGATTAATCACTATTTAAATTATGAGAGACTTCTTATCAAGCCGAGAATCAGTCAACCCAACCGTAACACCCAAACTTTTAAAAATCTGACTTTATTCAGTTCTAAATCTGAAAATGTGTACTTGTATCCATACGTTGCTGCTTTATTTTATTTTTTCTTCATTTTTCCAAATGCAATCTATTTGGAGCCACACTAGCTTTTTAAAGCCATATCTCTAATTTATTGGCAAGTCTTGAAACCCAAAAACTAACAAGACACAGACATTTGTACTTTTACGTTTCATGCAAAAGTATCCTGATTACAGCTACAGACACAGCACTACGGAAATTGTCTGTTAGTTGGCTCACAACTCCAGCAGCTACTTTATAATGTGCTATTAGATCTGTTTGGTTCCTTATTAATGAGCGAAATTACCCATGGCATCAAACATTAAAAGTTGTAAAAGTGCAGCTGTTGTTGAGTTTTACCAGTGGGTGTTGTTGCTCATAGCATACCCAAGTGGCATCACTTACACCAATCATTCTGCCACATGTTGTTCAACCTCCTGGCTAGACAGATGTTACAAATGGGAGCAGTAAAGTAATGTCCTCCTGGCCAACTACTGGATTGTAAAAAAAAAAAAACGACAACCAGGGAATCAATACTGCAGCACAGATCGAAGACTGAAAACCAGGGGGCTAAATCATGCTTTTTTTTTACCAGTGAGTAGAAAAGTTGAAAATATCAGAAAATTAACCATTCAACAAACCACATAGTCAGTGATATTTCAAGGCAGCTTGTCTCTTATGAACTTGATTAGTAAAGGAAATGCCCTTAGACATAAAATCCCTTTTCATCTCCCAAAGACTGGAATACATTAACTTTACAATCCAAACTCTCTTACAATCTCAAACAAAGACTCTACTACTTTCTTGCATTGAGATTAAGAAATAATGAACTCTCTGCATTGTTAAAGAAATGCAGTGTGGCTTTTTCACTTTGAATTAGAACACTGTGTGTCTCTCTCTCACACACACACACACACACACACACACACACACACACGTATACACACACACACACACCATATGAGTAAAAAATAATGGATTAAGTACATTTTGATTTAAGTACAGTTTCCTCTTTATCTTGGTATGTAGCTCCTCTTAGTGCAATGCAGCGTTAATAGAAAGTGAGTGATCTCTCCAGATATAGTTCAAAGACTAAATAGTCTGTTGATTGGCTCTCTAAAGATAGTGTGATTTGCTCTCGACTGCTATGGTAACAGAAAAATAAAAACACCTTCATAGCTTCAACTCCCTACGGACTGAGCTCAGTCTGTAGGGAGTTGGGTTGCTGATTCAAGTCCCTGCATGGATCGGTAGCTGGAGAGATACCACTTCACCTCCTGGGCACTGCAAGGTGTTCTTGAGCAAGGCACCATACCCCCCCCCCCCCCCCAACCGCTCAGGGCGCTGGTCCAGCACTGGCAGCCCACTCACTCTGACATCTCTCCATTTGTGCATGAATAGGTCCTGAGCATGTGTGTGTGTATTTCAGTTTTAATTAAGTGTAGTGATTACTAACAAAACAGAATGTAAATTTTCATTTCCTCACTGGGGATCAATGAACAGTATCAATTAAATTAAATTATAAGCTGTGTCCGGGTTCTCGGCAGTAAGTCGGACTCGTTCCAGGTGAGGGTTGGCCTCCGCCAGGGCTGCGCTTTGTCACCAATCCTGTTTGTAATATTCATAGACAGGATATCAAGGCGCAGTTGGGGTGGTGAGAGGTTGCAGTTTGGTGGTCTCAGGATCTCATCGCTGCTTTTTGCAGATGATGTGGTCCTGATCGCGTCATCGGCCTGTGACCTTCAACACTCACTGGATCGGTTCGCAGCCGAGTGTGAAGCGGCTGGGATGAGGATCAGCACCTCTAAATCTGAGGCTATGGTTCTCAGCAAGAAACTGATGGAGGGCTCTTTTCAGGTAGGGAATGAGTCCATACCCCAAGTGAAGGAGTTTGAATCCCTTGGGGTCTTGTTCGTTTATCGCACCGCTGTGACGAAAAGAGAGCTGAGCCAGAAGGCAAAGCTCTCGATCTACCGGTCAGTTTTGTTCCTACAATCACCTATGGTCATGAAAGCTGGGTCATGACCGAAAGAACCAGATCCAGGGTACAAGCGGCTGAAATGGGTTTCCTTAGGAAGGGGGCTGGCGTCTCCCTGAGAGATAGGGTAAGAATTTCAGTCATCCATGAGGAACTTGGAGTTGTCCTTTGCATCGAAAGGAGCCAGTTGAGGTGGTTCGGGCATCTGGTAAGGATGCTTCCTGGGCGCCTCCCTAGGGAGGTGTTCCAGGCACGTCCAGCTGGGAGGAGGCCTCGGGGAAGACCCAGGACTAGGTGGAGGGATTATATCTCCAACCTGGCTTGGGAACTCCTCGGGATCCCCCAGTTGGAGCGGGTTGATGTGGCTCGTGGGAGTTTGGGGTCCCCTGCTAGAGCCGCTGCCCCCCACAACCCGATACCGGATAAGCGAACGAAGACGGATTGATGGACACATCACTAGAGGGCGCTTGATAAGTTGTAACAAATTAACTCAAGGTGATTATTTTTCTAACCATATGATAACCAACTCATGACAGGGAGAGCTGTAAATAACACGATCAATGGTAACTAAGTGTTAAAGTTTTAATAGCGGCCAAGCTCATAAATGACCTTATTTAGGAACTCATGTGAAATGAAGTGGAAGCTGTATAAAGCAGCATAGAATGGACTACAATAGCGTTATACTTTAGAACATGTCTTAGGGAAATGAATACTTAATTATTGTAGTTACCTTCTATTAACATTTTCTAAGTTGCAAGAGATAGTTGGAATCATTTTATGAAGTATTGCAATCCTGCTGTTCATGAGAAAAGCTCCAGATGTAACAATTAATTTACAGTTCACCTAAGGGAGAGTCAGTTTTTTTAAATAATGTTCAAAATGAGCATTTATTCTGCCAATAGGAGTGCACTGGACCGTGGAGAATGCAAAGTACAAGAGAAACATCTCTCTGAAGGAGGATGTCTATGTAAACTCTGTGCATCTAGTGCACTATGTCACAGAGATCTGTGTGTGTGTGTGTGTGTGTGTGTGTGTGTGTGTGTGTGTGTGTGTGTGTGTGTGTGTGTATATATATAAAACCAAGTAAGAAACTATTTACTGAAATCTTTTCTCCAATAAACATGAAATTTCAGCAGTAAAACCAATCAAAAGAATGATTTGAGGCCAATTTAACATGTTTCAGTTGCTTTCTTTAATATGCATATTTTGAAATAAAAGAATATAAAAAGTTGAAAGAGCTACATGTGTTGTAAATGACTCCAAAAAACTAAGAAACACTGTTACAGCATTGCACAATTCCGCACAGATCACAAGAGTATGTCTGCAAGTCAAAGTACATGGCGCACGTGGTTGAGGAATAAATCTCGCAACAAATCACGACTAGATTGCATAGCGCGGATCTTCTGCTCCGGCAACAGAATTAAATTAGTCAAACATCCCCCAACCCCAGACGGGAGGTAATGGAGTAAAAGGCCTGACCCAAAGCTTTGAATTAGCTAGCTGCTACATTGCTCCATCAACAAAATATGTCCAAATTCAAAATCAAATTTTTTCCGGTGTTATATAACACTAAACTTGTCTTTATGTTATGATGTTCTTGATTATTTCTTCCTGTATAACTTATTTTAGGGACTGTATACTGTCAGCATATGAGGATATATTTTTTATAGATAGAGATTTATGATACTTTTGCATATCACAGCGAGAGGATAGTTCAATGTGCAAGAGGATAGGAAAGGCAGCAGTGTGTGAGGGCCTTTTGGAATTAATTATAAAAGGTAAAATGTGAATTATTAACTTGCTTCACAATTCCCTGAGCATCAAGTTATCACTTACTGAGGTCAATCCTCACTCAGTATTCTTCTTCTAACTTCTATCAGATGTGAATGCATGTAATATAGTGTGAGATAACATATTATTATACGATTATACTGTATATATGACAGAAAACCAGATTTTTAACTGAATATGAATGTAGTTGTGTGTACAGAGAATGAAATTATTTTGACAAATTGTAAATGAAATGAAATTCCAATAAAAGAAAGTTTCATTAAAATGTCTCACTAGCAGATAACCATTCGTTTTTATATTTCTTTGGCCCATTTTTTTTTTTCCTTCCTCAGTGTGTTCATTGCAATAATGTTCAATCTCCTGAATGTCCTTTCTCCACTTTCTGTAAGACTTCCACAATTACTTTCTCAGTCTGAAGTAGGTTTGGGTTTCGTCCACTAGATCCCATCGTATCTTCCTCTGGCAATGAGTATATTTCGTCACATTTCTGAGAGGGGAGCCTGCTGTGTCTCTGGAGGGATCCAGACCTGGTGGTGGGCAGGGTGGGGACGGTCAAATCAAACACGTTTAGTGTCTGTTGAGGCTCATCAATAGGGAATTTAGGAGAATATTTGAATGAGTTTCCAGGGTATGCCAAGGTGGAGCTTGCGACGCTACCCCCTTGAGGGTTCCCCTTCATCATTCCCAGGACTTCATAGCGGAAGCTGGAGATATCTTGCTTTAGCTCCTGTCAATTGTTGAGAACCAGAGGTTAAACAACAGCAGAGATAACACAGCAACAAAACTTGGCTCATGGACTGCGTGCTACCTTGAAATTGTCTTCTGTCAGGCCTTCCTCTGTCTTGGCATCTCGGATCATTGCGGCCACATACCGCTTAACAAGGTTCCTCAAAACTTCCTAAAAAATAAACATAATTGTTTAGTTTTTTATCAAAAATGACAATGGCCCAATCCCAAATTTCGCACTCACAGACTCATGGAATTTTGTGTGCCTTCTCGGGAAATTCGTAAGGGCTAAGGGCAAAGCGTTGATGATGTTTACCAAAGGGAAATCCGGAAATTACAAAGATAAACAACAGCAGGCCACACGCCCATGGAGCGGAGCGGACCTGTTGTCCAGCTTGTAGAACAAGAGTTTGAAAGAATTTGGAACCAGCCGTCTCCTGGGCCCTGGCCGTGTGGAAAGCAACAAACTTAAAATGAAAAGAAAAAAAAAAACGGCAAGTGTCAGCAACATCTTTGTTATCAAACGTCGCCAAAGTAACATGTGATCTGATGAAGTGCTGTCCCAATCCCATGTGGCCTCAAACACGCACTCACTTAGCACCTGAGATCCATTAAGTCTGTGAGTCTTTAGTCCTTAAGGCTCACTTTGGTATTGGGCCAATGACAAGTCAATAATGATACAACAAAACTTGACACATAAATAAAAAATAAGGTATTACCTGATACACATGGTTTACTCTTACATTTTCAGCTGCACGTCTCTACAATTAAAGGAAGAAAAAAAAGTCTATGAACAAAGGAACACATTATTTGCAATGGTTAGGGTGATTAACTTAACTGAATGACTGATTGATCCCGAAAAACAACATTTAATCTAAATCAGTTCTAACACCAAAGTATAGACAGGCATTAAACATGGATGCAATGGAGCAGTGGTAACAGATCAGAGCAAATCTCTGGAAACTCCTTACCCCCAAACTTTCGAAGGTTTCGAGCCTTATTATGCTTGTTCTCTTAAACAACAGCGTCTTTATCCATCCAAATAAATAGTAAACTGACTTTGGACTGGGTATTATATTGAACGGAGATGGCAAAGTTCCCCCTTCTTCAAAATAGCTCATCCATAATTTTGTTCTTGCAAATTTCCATTCTATATCTGCATGATCCTGAAAAGTAAAAATAAGAGCAGTGGATCAAAAGGATTTGCAAAGAAATACAGACTCATTAGTGTGGTGAAACTGTAAAATAGGTCCGCTTTAGCACTCACAGCAATGTGCTGGTAGGAGTTGTTCATCATTGCAATAAGCATGTTCAGAAGCACTACCAGGGAGATGACGTTGTACGTGCCAAACATGGTAGAGCCCACAAACTCGGTAAATTCATGTCCTGGTTCCACATTGGTCACATAGAGGGAAATCAGGCCAAATATAGACCAAAATAATGACTGCAGTGTCTCAAACAGCCTGAAAAGCAAACAACAATCCATCTCAAAATGCGCTTGGAAAAACAAAACATTAATTATTAACAATGCAGATTTGTCAGGGACAATTTATTTAAGAACTTCAACTTGCGTTGAGAAGGCGTTGTTTTGCTTTTCACAGCGAATCCCCTTGCACTTAACGTCCGAGGTTTCATAATAGAAGTACAGCTGGTTGAGGCCATTGGCAAAGGCTAGGAGCACCAGACAGTAGATGAAGAGAAACTTGAGGATGTCCAGGAGCATGCGGCCCAGTGAGATCTGTAAGGGGCCCAGATGGGAGTTGGCAGTGAAAAGGCAGATGAGGCGCAAGGAGCTGAAGATGTTGGCGATGGCAAACAATGCCTCTGCAACCAAAGTCGGGTGCCACATTTCCCAGCTGTCTCTGGGTTTGTGCCCACTGTACTGTAAAAAAAAGGAAAGGAGAATAAACATGAGGAATACATAGACTACCATTAAAAGAGGATCCAGCAAAGTTCTAAGTTTCCCAGAGCACAAGTTGACTATTCTACTGCAAAACACAAGAAAGGTGGAGTAAATATATATTTTTTAGTTAGGTAAGTTAGGTAAAAATGTAAAGATATAAATATTTTTGAATATTTGGCTATCAAATATCATCCAGTGTAGGATGTATAGTACCTTTGCATAGGCAACAATTTTCAGAGAAATTGTTGCAAGATACAAAGAGTTCATTATGAAGTCCATTAAGTTCCACCAGTCCTCTAGGTAGTCTTGGAAACCACTATCCCACATCTGCTTGATCTCAGTCCAAATGAAACCTGTGAGAGATGAACAAACAACAAAGAGCATTTGTCATTGTTGCATCGTCATTTAAATAAAGTTCTGGAGGAAAGAAAAACATGTGACAAGCAACCAGTGTGCAGGAAGTACAGAATGGCAATGGTTGAACTTTTTCCAGATGTGTATGACTACAGATGTACAACTGTGCATGATGATAGTCTGTTAAAAGTGTGTGTGTGTGTGTGTGTGTTATGTTTGTTGATACCAAGCACCCAGGGCAGGATCATCCATTCCACAGTGGTGGGTTTTGGGCCTTGATGTTCCGGGTGTGCAGCGGCTATGTGCTGTGAGGCCAAGAAGAGCAGGAAGAGGAAGGTCAGGTAGGAAGCAGTGTGACAGATGAACTTGATGAAGGGCTTACGGATGAATAAGCCATAGCGGCTCTTTGGAGAGATCAGGTACAAGATGGATAACAGTGGGAAGAGGAGGCCAATGAAGATACACGTGATGAGTTTTCCTGCCCAGTGACGCCTCCTCCAGCCTGGAAACTCATCATACCACCGAGACGCCAGCAGCTGCTGACAGTTGGGTTGAGCAACAAACTGAAAGAAAGGGCGAGACAAAGAAACACATGTTAATTAAAATTAAAAACCCCTTTTTTCAGAAATCCATTCAGAAGAGTATGGACAAATCCCAACAAAGGCAATTAAGCACCAACTGCAAATACTACACGGAAACCAATTATACATACACAATTGATTATTCAAAACACTAAAGGCTGTATTTAAAATTTCAATCATCATGCTCGCTGCATTTTATAAGATCTAGTAGTAGAAATATCTAACATATTATATCTTTAAATGAACAACTTACAAGTGCAAGTGACAAAACCTTTTGTTTTATTACTTTGCTGTGGCATCTTGTCCATGTTGGAGTATCCATATTTTAGACAAGATATATATATTTTTGTTTAACAACATGACATGTAGAACCCTATTTAAGTCTCTAAAACCATCTTTCAGGAAACCCTCCAACTGAGGACACTGAACAAAGACATTTAAAAAGATTTTCAGTTGCTAATCAGACACAACAGCCCCCATGTCTGTAGCTTTTGTCTAATATACATTTTACACCAGTAAGGGAGTACCAGCAGACATTTGGGAAATGCCTGGACCAAAGACTCTACTTTATACAAATGCAACATGGAATGATTTCCCTGCAGTCACAAACTCTCCCAGGTATGTTACAATGACAAAAACTGCCAAGACTGATATCACACAGCAAGGGCAACACTTAAGGATGGAAAAAAACATGCTTCAACATTCTTCATCCCATTGGACAGAAAGAGAGAGGCAAGACACTGATAAAATCATGCATATACAGTATGCAGCAAATCAATAGATCATGCTGTCGAAGTTATGTGTTGGCACAAAAACACTACATGTTACTTGTGAGACACAACTTAATAGCAGACTTTTATCTTGTAAGCGTACAAGATAAATGTTTAAGAGGGCAAACATGTCTTTATTTGTTCTTTACTCCTCTGTTAAGAAGTGATTCACTGAGATTTGATATAAACATCTGGTGGACATCTGCAGATGGTGATTGAAGTTAATTTCATCTTAACCTAGTTATGGCCAAATGGATCCCCATTAGGGTAGTATGTGGCAAATTGTGGGTGATGAGGTCATCTATTAATGCAGACTCTGACATTTTGAATGTATTCTTGTCATGTTATGGCCAGTCCACACCTCAGAAGGACCGATGTGTCCTTCTGAGATGTTGACTTCCCATTACATGACTGGAGGAAAAAGTTTGTTGATTGTGTCTGAGGAAGGTTTTTGGAAGGTGAAAATAGTCCAATTTAGGCCTGCACGATTAATCGTTATAAAATCGCAATCTCGATTCACCCTGTCTTAAACAGACTGTATAAAAAAGGTGTTAAAGCACTGCAGTGCTCTCCCTTCTCTTCATTGAAGCCTCTATCTTTACAGGCCTGTGGCGATGACCAATGTGCTAAAAGTGCCCAAAAAAATAAATGTTTGGTACTGCCAATTTGTTTTGTTTTGTCATGGTCAAAAAAATCGTAGCGGAGAATCATAATATCAATTCCAAGCAAAAAAATATTGATTCATATTTTTTTCCCAATCCTTTAGGTATAGCCCCATTCACATGTCACATCACCCTCCCCTTTAAAGTAATAGTTATCTTCTAAGGTATATTCAAAATGAAGGCATACTGTGTAGCACAGGGTTCGGCAAAAGTGCCATTTTAAAAAGTTCTTGTTAACCAGTGTGCCATATCAGCATTAAGCCTGCAATCATTTACCGAGCCCACTGAGGCAGTGTTATTTTTTTCCTTTGCGTCACATTCTATGAGGAAGGCAATGAGTAGTAGCCAATCAGAGGCAGAGTAGGGTGGGTATTTGCGGAATGTGGAAGGGGATAGATAATCTAAACTACTGTCAATGGCTGTGAAAGAAGTTATTAGCATGCAGATGCAGAAACATTTACAAAATACTCTCTTGCATGCGTATTACTAGTGTGCCATTGGTTGGCACATGTGCCATTGGTTGGCTGACCCCTGGTATAGAGTATACAGATACAGTGCTGCTCATAAGTAAAGAAATTCACTGCTTAAGTTGACTAAAAAGAGGAATAAAAAAAATCTTCTTTTTGAAATCGATCTTATTGCCTTAATTAAAAAATGAGGAAAAATACAACCTTTAAGGACACCAATTTTGTTTGTGAATGAATAATGTATTGAAAATAAAAAATGGTATTCCTTAAAATACAGGGGACATGAGTTTAGACACCCCTATGTTAAAATACCCATAGAGGCAGGCAGATTTGTATTATTAAAGGCCAGTTATTTCATGGATCAGGATACTATGCATCCTGATAAAGTTCCTTTGGCCTTTGGAATTAAATCATCATCATCATCATCATACTTGGAGATTGGCATGGTTTTATTTCAGTTAGCCTAATAGCTGGTTTGATTGATATTTAATGCCAAAGGCCAAGGGAACTTTATCAGGATGCATAGTATCCTGATCCATGAAATAACTGGCCTTTAATAATAAAAATGTGCCTGCCTCTATGGGAATTTAACATAGGGGTGTGTGTACTTATGCACCCTGTATTTTAAGGAAGAACATTTATTTATTTATGATACATAATTCATTCACAAAGAAAATTGGTGTCCTTTAAGGTTGGATTTTTCCTCATTTTTTATTTAAGGCAATAAGATCAATTTCCAAAAGATGATTTTTTTTTATTCCTCTTTTTAGTCAACTTAAGCTGGGGTTCCTATACTCATGAGCAGCATTGTAGAGCATGCATACAGAGTTGCACGTATCCCAAACCTAGGCCGATCTGATCACCTCTCAGTGCTCCTTATCCCAGGGTGTATGCTCCAGGAGGACAAAGACTATTAAAACCTGGCTTGATGGAGCACAATGCAGGGTGGGATTGATATATTCCAACAACAGAACTTATACAGAAACTGTTCTGTACTACTACAAGAGCTGCAATGAAAATGTCTCTGTTGACAAGACAGGTCTTTCCCAACCAGAATACCTGGACAACAAGCAAAGTCCAGTCACTTCTTAACTGTTCAGCTTCTAACATCAGAGACCTTGAGGTCAGGTGATAGGCAAAGCTGAGGAGAGGCATCAAAAGCTGCCAAGGAGGCCTACAAGAGAAAACTCGAGGACCATCTCAATGATCCAGGGTTGGTGTGGCAGGGAATCGCTGCCTAGCTGGCAGAGGACCTGAACTGTTTCTTTGTTTGCTTTGAGGCAAAAAGGGCAACAAAGCCCTAACATTGACACACTGCACGAAGTGAGACGTGTGCTCACGTGGGTGGATCCAGGAAGGCTGCTAAACCTGACGGAGTACTCCCCAGGAAAGTACCTGATGTGCTGACCAGCTCTCAGGGGTCCCCAGGAAGATATTTATACTTAACACTAGGACTGGGTATTGTTCAAAAATGTTCAATACCAATACGGATTCCAATACCGGTTCCTTGATGATACTTTATGATATACATTTTCATAAAAAAATTAAAATTAAACATTATACGTCACAGCACAAATCTTTTTATTCATATTTTCTATCCTACTACCTGAGCCCTGTCTCTGTGCGTAATGTAGTTTCTCCTGCGTGTCTCTACATTGGGGCGGCTGTGGCTCAGTGGTAGAGCGGTTGCCTGCCAATCGGAGGGTTGGTGGTTCGATCCCCGCTCCTGCAGTCATTGTCGAAGTGTCCTTGGGCAAGACACTGAACCCCAAGTTGCCCCCGGTGCTGCGCATCGGAGTGTGAGTGTGTGTGAATGTTTATCTGATGAGCAGGTGGTACCTTGTACGGCAGCCCCGGCCACAGTTTATGAATGTGTGTGAATGGTGAATGTTTCCTGTAGATGTAAAAGCGCTTTGAGCAGTTGTTAAGACTGGAGCAGCGCTATATAAATACAGCACATTTACATTTAATGTTAGACAGCCACACACCAGCATTGTTAAATCTTGGTAGAAGCATGCTGCATGCTTATTGGCTCACTGACACTGATGAGATTTACTGCTTAGATATTGAAATTTGATATTAAATGACAAGGCATTTTTTGATACTTAATGCTTTAGAGGAAATTCAGTTGGTGCCTAAAAAGTACTTAATTCAGTACCCAGCCCTGCACAAAGTTGGCCATCATCATCCCCACCCTCAAAAAGCCAACCATTGCTAATCTTACCGACTACAGAACAAACACACTCACTTAAGTAGTCATGAATTGTTTTGAGAGACACATCAAAGCTAGCCCCCCCCCTAACTGCCTTAAATTGGCCCCCACCTCTCCTCCACCTTCATGCTCAGCACTGGCTCTCCAAGGCTGTGTACTGGGCCCACTACTCTTTCTCTTTACACCCATGACTGCAAATTTTAAACACCATTGCCGGTGTTAAGAAGGCTCAGCAGCAACTACACTTCCTGACAGCGAGCAGGAAAAAACAGTCTGGGAGAAACGTTGCTGGTGGTCTTTTCTGCAGCCAAAAGGACATCTCTTCAGAGGGTCATCAATACCGCACAGAAAATCATCGGCTGCCCTTTGACCTCCCTGAAAGACATCTTCCCATCTTGTGGCCTCAGCAGAGCGAAACCCATTTTAAAGGACTATTCCCATCCAGGACATCCTGTTGCCATCTGTCTTGCCTACAGACCACCAGACCTAAAAACAGTTTCTTTCCCTGGGCCATAATCACACTCACAAACATAGAATGACCCTTATAGGCAATGTGTTGGTTTATAATTTATTGATTAATTCTATTTTGTTAATAATCACTACACATAGGCCTGGAATACACAAACACACGCTCAGGGCCTTTTCATGTACAAATGGAGAGAGGTCAAAGTGGGTTGCCAGTGCTCTGAGTGGTTAAGGGAGTGGGTGCATTGTCTTGCTCAAGAGCAACTGGCAGTGCCCAGGAGGTGAAATGGCACCTCTCCAGCTCCCAATCTACACTCCATACAAGGACTTGAACCAGCAACCCTCCGGTTCCCAACCCAACTCCCTACTCCCTATGGACTGAGCTACTGCCACCCCCAAGGGCGTAGCGTCCTTTCAAGGGCTAACCTACTGGATTTTGTGCAATTATTACATTAATAGTGCAATAACTTCACTTATCCTAGACCACATCCCTACAGATGTTACTATTACTATTATTTACAATCTTATGTTCACTTTTATTCAAGTGCAAATACCACATCCATAACAGTGAAATGTTTAACATTAAACATCTATGTTTAATCTTACGCTAATGCAATAAATATCCACAACTGTGACGTGTGAAGACTTATTTATACTTTTATTCAGGTAAAGAATGTAATCTATACCTAATGTTTATATTTATAATAATAGGACTATACAAACTCCTGTAGCACTTGTTGTACTCTTGTATTTATTATCATTGCTGAGGACATTACTGGTTCAAAACTGACATTTCATTTTTCAAAGCCTGAGTCAAGTTGAGCAAAGTCCCAAGAAAGTAAAATCTTACTGCAGATAAGACTGTAATCCTTATTATTGCTTATTATTGGAAATAATAGTAGTAGCAGTAGTAGAAGCAGCATAGGTAGTAGATGATTAATGTAAAATGCAGTCTAAAATTGACAGAAGAAATCTTGTACAAATCACACATCTGTGGTCAAACAAATAACCACTGAGCATCTCATATTGCCAAAAAATTGCCAAAATGAAATGTGGCATGCAAAAATAATGCCACATTTCCTGTCCTCCCACTATAAAGACAAATAAGACAACTCATTTCTTTTTCCTAAATGTGATGTGTGTAACCAGCCTTGATTGTTGTTTCCTGTTGCTGTGTTAAGCAAAAATCCATGCAAAGTGTAGCATACAGTTACAGATATAATTCATGATAAACTTAAGTAATACTAAAATTGTGGCTGGATTTATACAAAACAACTGACAAATCTTGTTGCGTCAATGCCTCTGTGTAAATACAATTTGTAAATTGTTAGTGGCTCTATTTCACCACAAATGACAGAAAGTTGGCACTGCATCCACGGTACAAAAACTCAAAAGATGATGTTAAAAGACAGTAAAATGTTCCCTCCCTAATTAAAATATTATGAGTATGTATTTCAGGGAAATGGCCATCACTTACCCCATCATTATCCCTGATTATCTAATTGTCATGGGACTGTCTGAGAGTGCTACTGTAATGCTTTGCTAAGAGCCCGGCTGGCAATTATATGTTGTTCTACACTCCCCGAGGACATCTCCACCCATCTCAGGCCATTTACAACTCATCTTGGCACCATTCTTGTTATCTTGTCCATGTTGTTCAACCAGTGTAATTCTTATTCCTTGTTATACTTGTTGCACGAGTGTCAGTATATTGTAAAACCCTGTCAGTTCTCTGTATGCCTGTATATGTACCAGTATTAGACCAAGACACATTGATATTGTACTGCTGTGGGGGCCAAGAGGGTATCATAATCACCAAAGAGCTTACCTCTTTCTGGCAAAATTTGATAGCCAGCTTCAGTCGGGCCAGATCATTAGTGGTCTCATCCAGCAGAGGGTTCATGTCATCACGGTAGTTGAGTATTATTTCCAATTCTTTAGAGCTACGGGTCTGGTCCAAGAGGTCCTTTGCAAATTGTTTACACATATGGGACAGCTCCTCATACTCGGACTTGAACTCGTTCTCTACTCTGCTGAGCTCCTTCAGCTCCCAGCTGAGCTGAAAGGCGGTGAGGAAAGGATCCTCGCTGGAGAGGGCGATCAGGGACGGGCTGGCGAGGGCCTTGTAGATGTTGAGGCGGGAGCGCGAGTGGCGTAGGCTGTCCACGTCGGAACTGGACACACACTCCACGCAGTTGCAGCGCACAGCGTGTGGCTGAGGTACGGAAACACCTCGCTGCACGAGCAGTTTGATGATCTCATAGTTGTTGGTGTGGGCTGCGAGGATGATGGGAGTGATGTCTGGGGTGAAGTCTGAAAACTGTCTGTCGAGTAGAATTGGTGGGACCTTTTCAGGAAGCCAAGAGAGGAACACAAATGAACATGACATTAGACGGAATCATCTTACAGTATAATCTTATTTCATCAGTTCACAATAGAATACTGCTTTTTAAACCCCTTTATAGGACCTGCACCAACTGGTTTAAATGGGTCTGATTTCATCCGTCTTTGATTTCTGAATATCTTATCTAACAGCATGCACACAGCTAATGGCTTGTGGTTCAGCTGGCCTCAAAAACTCTTCCTGGTTGGAAGCAACTGCATACACCCTTTGTTCTTTTTCCTTGTTTTTACAGAACACACCAATCCATTACAGGGAGACCCGGCAGCGTCAAAAACATATTTACAAAGAAGTCAACAATATCAACGCCACCCAAACGGTGGATAATGACTTTTTGTTGTAAAAACTGTGGCAACATGGCACAACAGCACATCAAAGAGTATCCATGCTGCAACTTTCAAGCAGATAATAAGAGTTAGATTCCTAAAATATCAACAGCCATGTCTGAAACTAAGAACAGAGGAAAGCACATAACTACTTATTTTCTTTATCTATCAGGTTTAGACTAAAGAATAACATTACTTAAAACCTCTCATTGCTGAAGCCACATGGACCTAAATGGTAATACTGTGCCATGTTTTGGTGTCCAGCTAGCGCTGGTGTTAATTAAAGGCTGGAATGTTACCAGAATCTACAAATCTGTTTTCTAAACCGATGTAATCTGGTCTAGGAGAGCAGGGTGCAGCCTGCCAGTGTGTCTCAGAATCACATAAACACATCTATGACCAGCTGGTAGGGGGCTTACATTTAAAACACTGCTAAAAACAAACTGAACTGTAGCGTAATATACAATATACAATGTGAAAAAAGTTGTGATCGTTTGAGAATTTTGCCCTTAATTAAGTGATTCATGGAAGATGAAAGACATAAGGCCGCCTGCACACTGCCTGCGTGGCGTGAGTGTGGCGTTTCTGTTGTCTTTCCTCGTCAGAAACGTGTTGAAAAGCGCTGTTGCTACTGCTAGCCTTGTATGTATACATGTATGTTTCCCATTGATAAAATGACATATGGGGAGAGAGTTGTGGAAATGTACTGCACTCAAGACAATCACACTATTCAATCACGCAATACAATTGAAGTGATATGAACAAAGAGACATGTTTCTTTTTAGATAAATCAGATGTTGACCGTTTCCTTATGGTCATTTGAAATTGGAAAAAATTAGAAGTTGGAAAAAAGGTTATAAATTGCTATATGTCGCAGAATATTTCAATATGTTTAAAATTGCAATAACATTGTATTGTGGCATACAGTAAGTATCGTGATGATATCGTATCGGGAGGCGTCTGGTGATTCCCAGAGCTAGTGTACTTCATGATAAACATAAATATATATATACTGATTTCATTACAGCAAAGACAACGTCGGCAGTATTGACGGCAAAATAGGCTTCAGAATATTTAAAAATCAAGGAAAAAACTTTAAATTACAGTTATAGCTGCATTTTCAAACATGAAAGTCTCCAGTCTCTAATATCAAATGCCATTTATTAATAGGTACTTGTGTAAAAATTACATATAAACATCTTTCAGATTCTATTTTGCCCAGAAATGCTTCCAACACGCTTGCATGAAAAATAGGCGTCAGTCCTATTTCTAGCATGCGTGCGTTATCGCCACGGCTCGAGCTGCACCTGAGACGTGCGTGTCACGCAGGCAGTGTGCACGCTCTAACCTGTTAACATGGCAGGCAGTGTGCACGCTCTAACCTGTCAACATGGCAGGCAGTGTGCACGCTCTAACCTGTTAACATGGCAGGCAGTGTGCACGCTCTAACCTGTTAACATGGGCCACGCAGGCCGCACGCAGGAGCCCTAACTCACTATTAACTGATATTAGATATCTTATAAATCTGCAACGATGTTTCACTTGTTGCCAAACAGGACAGCTAAAAATGTGTCTCATTAAAGGAGATTAAAGGCACCACATACTAGAGCCCGACCGATATATCGGCAGCTATTAGGCATTTTTGGACTATAAGGGCGATAAAAAAAAAAATTTATCATTCATCAGAATCATTTATAATGACAAATAAATACTTTGGATACATTAATATTTGACAAATTAAATAAAAATGGACTGTCAACCATGTTATGAGTCTTGGTGTTGCATGGTCTGTCCACCAGAGGGGGCTGTTGGCAACAGTCTGATCATTTGTTTGTTAATGTGTTTTTGTTCAAAATGACTTTAAGTTTCATATCCTAATTTTTTTTTTTACATTTCATTTATCAGAAATTTTATATATTTTGATGTTACTCGATTCTGTAACAATAAAACAAATCGTTATCATGTTATTTTAGTGAGAACTCATAAATAACTACAAATAACTAATGTTAAGGAATTTTGTTCTGTTACGTGTGTTTTTTATATACAGTATATTTTGGCCGATATACTTGTATCGGTCTTAAAAATCCTTGATTGGTCGGGCTCTACCACATACTGCACTTGTGTCCACGGACTCCGTTGTTCCAGTCGTGGATATGTATGCATTTGCAATTCACACAGACTGTATGAGTATGATCTATCTTGGAAAGTGTTACATAGGGGAAAACTCTTCATAAAGGAGGCCTAACTGGAATTAGTAGCTGACAGTGAGGCACCAGGACTCTTCTGCCCAAATGTAACCATGTTCCGTGATGTCATTATCTCGACAAAGGCTTCTGGAAACCCTGTACACCGGTTTGTAGGAAATGCAAATGCACAGTACAGTAATCACATGAGGCATAATTGTACGGGAAGGTTGGTTCATATTCTGTGAAGAAGCAAAGAGGCTCAGAAACCTTTGTAAACCAGGTCAACAAAAAAAATGAAAATGTAATTGACTGAGGCAAGACAGGCTAACAATAACTTTAGAAGTCTTAAAGAGAAACGTGGAAATGTAAAGTTATCGGAATCAGAAAAGCACTTATTGCCACTTACGTGGATTTTGCTTTGGTGATTGGTGCATACATAAACAAACAGACATGTTGAACAGTAATGATACTAAACAATATATACAGAAGCGGAAACAAATATATACAAAACAGCTGTTCAGCATTAAAAAAACAGGACGTTCAACGGGTTGAGTGCAGAATGTAAACTTTCTAAATTGTCTAAAATGTTATGGGATGTTATCATGGATCTACCTGTTTTTCCCCACGGGGCTTCTTGTGGTTGAGCAGCAGCTCCACGGCCCCCACCACTCCTTTCCGGATGGCATGCAGCAGGGCGTCCCCCACATATACATTAAAGCTGAGCAGCAGGTCAATGATCTCCAGGTTCTCATTGTCTATGGCAATGAGCAGCGCTGTGCGCCCCAGGGGGTCGATGCAGTTGATGTTGATCCGGAAGTAGATCTCGGCCTCCACCAGGGCTTGTTTCACACTGGCAAAGTCCCCCTTGTCAACAGCCCCCAAGTAGGCCTTCTCCAGGGCAGAGAGCTCAGACTCGGCCCGCACGATCCGCAGAGGGATGCGGTCCCTGTATGAGGAGTTGTCCGGTTTTCTGTAATACAGCTGTGACATTGCTGGGGGGGGGGGGTTTGGGAATCAAGTTTCAGTGTTAGCTGTGAGAGTCAGACACTGAGTGTGACAAAGCTGTCCTTGTATACAAGCATTTGAAAAATACAATGAGTACAACATTTCAAAAAGTTCAATTAATTCATAATTCTAGGACATATATTTGGCCAAATAAGTATGGGGGGGGGGGGGTCACCAGACGCTTCCCAATACAATATAATCACAATACTTATGCCACAATACGATATTGTTGCGATTTAAAGTATATTGCAATATTCTGCAAATATGTTGCAATTTATAACCTTTTTCCCAATTTCAAATGATGTCCCCAAAAGAAACTTTGTCAACATTTTAACATTTTATCTAAGAAACGTTTCTCATTGTGTTCATATCACTTCAGCTGCATTGCTGTAAAATGGGATTATCAAGCAGACAAACTGATCAACACATACAGTATATAATAAAAGATCCATACTTGATGACTGTGTATTGATACAGTATAATTGCCACTGAAAATATCGCGATACTATGCTGTCTCGATTTTTTTCCCCCACCCCTACAAATCAGATGTATTCAGGTTTTTCATTCAAAGTGTTAACAAAACACGGTACTGTTCAAATGAAAACAGTTTAACATAATCTGAAACACGATTAAAATTACTTTTTTTGTTAACACTTGTTAACATGTTAATACATGGGGTGTTGTTGTTAGAAGCGTGCTAAATCACATACATTAAGCCAATAACACATCGACGCCCAAAATAATCATGGGCAAAATAACAGTGGAACTTTACCTCTGTCCTGTTGCTTCCCAGTTGGGGTTGACTCCAACACCACTCCACGGAGGACCAGAGGATGCGGCTGTCAGAGAGAAAACGTGCGTACTCGGATCCTCATCGTATCAGAGTCCACTGGAGACACCGTAACTTATTGGCATGTGCCATGCAATCACCCCCCCCCCCTTCCGCTCTGCTCAGCCCTCTCGCGCTCTCGTCTGTAAATGGGCATTTGTAGTAGTAGGCTACTGCCTTGCACATATGTCTCTACACTGCGCGCTCAAAGCTCATCGCTTCGCCAGAAAACGCATGTCCAGCCATCACCGCCCATTGTCACCTCGGGTTGCTGTCTCAGAGTTTGGAGAGATTAACTTGGGGTGGTGGTTTCCCATAAAGGAAACCAGTTACTGTTTATTTTCATGTGCAATCGCTGCAATTACTTTATTATTAGAATACTTTAGAAGACACTGACATCCTGTGTAATTTCCTCGCTGTACAATATTTAAATATGTATAACTTCACAACTGGAAATTTTGTGCAATTTCATAATTGTGCAATATTTAATGTGTAATCATTTCATTTTATAACTGTGCAATATTTCATTTTTTATCCTTTCATTTCATAACCGTGCAGCGTTTAATACTTTTGACACACAATAACAATGTGCAATTTCATATTATTTTATACATACGATATCTTTCTTACTATTATATACTGTATAGTTGTCTTTGGAACTGTGCCCCCCCCCCCCCCCCTTTTCTTTTGCACTACTTATATTTTATATTTATTCCATGTTATATTCCTTCTTGTTGACACTGGAAAGGGGCTGCTTCATTCTTGTTGCACAGGTATTGCACATGCGTATAATGTCAATAAAGGCATTCTAATTTATCATATTAATGTAAGGGCAGTCATGTTAAAGTGTGCATGGCATTTTTTTTTTTAGACACTGAGTGAAAATTCACAACATCAGGAAACGCATGCACTTAAGCAATTCTCAAGTGTGTTGCATGTTGCATTTTGTTCTGTTGCATGATGCATGATAATAATATGTATTGTGTACACTGTGTTTTTTTTAAATGGGTCAGGGGAAATGAATGTAGATGCTTGAAATGACATGTAGCTATTACAACCAGGAGAGACTTAATTAAAAGAGTTACATCAGTAATTTATTGACATAGTGCAGTATAGAAAAATGGAGTATTTGGAGATGTCGTGACGTCATATTTTACAACAGCTAAAGTTGACTTCCAATTCAGCAGGGAAACATAATTTACGTTGCTGAGTGACTGATCCTCCATTTTTTTTAACCTCTTATTGTGTTGAAAACATGTCAGTCATTAAGGTAAATTATTAATGATGTCTAAAACACACTTTTAGGTTTGTGGAAGCTTTGTTGTCTTTATGGGAATGCAATAACGGGAGAAAAAATGAAAATTGAGCGGAAGTAGGCCGACGTATGAGGGTGGAGCCAGCCTATAGGTGCCGTGGTGCAGTTGTGGGTTAGCAGTGAGCTAGCGTAGCTTAGCCACTTTGTCATGAAAATAACCGTCTTATTTTATGAAACAAGCCGAACTGAAATAGTGTCCTCACAAGTATATATGTCTACCAAACACAAACATGTGAGGGACCAATGGTAGCATATAGTGCAGCCTTCCTGGCCACTTCTCTCTCTCTCTCACACACACACACACACACACACACACACACACACACACACACACACACACCTACATGGCCTAGGTTATCATGTTTATATCCTTCACAGGTAGAAGTCTTATATACTGCTAATGTTAAACTAAAATGTACTTTGGATTGTTTTCTATTTTAGGGGCTTTGACTCAACGACTAAGTAGCCTACGGCAAAGGCCTGTGAAATTTCTCTAGTGGCTGCACTATGCCCCAGACCGGACGGGAGGAGATGGACGACTGACCCTGCAGCAGTTAAAGCGCGTTAAAAGAAAAATGTTATATAAACACACAATAAAAAAAACAATTGGTTCATTTTTTTAAATGCCTGGAGTGTCCTTTGTGCTAGTAAGTCTAGCCTAAAAGGCTTATGGGCATAGTTTCTATATACATATATTTATATACATACATATATATATATATATAGTTTATTTTGCTCTTAGCCCATCCTGGCTGTTGATGAAGCAGGATTATAATAGCACAACGTTTTAATATACTTATTTGTACATTTTTAGATTAAACCTGTGGTAGGCCTATACTAAAATACCATTGAAGTTTTGTTGAGACATGCTGGGATTTCAACATTATTTCAATGTCCATTGTACTTGAAATACCATTGAAATCCTGTTGATCTCTAGGTATGATTTAAACATTGTTTCAGTGATAATAGGGTGCAACAAGATGAAAAATCAACATCAGAGTTCAACGTTGTTTCAATGACTATTTGCTATCTGGGTAGCCTACTGGCTACTCTCACAGGTATTATGGAGTATAAAACACAAGAAAGCACAAAAATACAATGACGATTGTTACAGTAGCTAAACATTAGAACCATAAAATTTCACATGAACTAAACATGCTCAAATGTTTCTATATGAAAATGCTAAATAGGCCATTCAATGTTGCCTTGCTGTTAAAGTGAACCCATTATTCCACCTGTCACATATGTGTATTGATGTAGCCAAGCTCCATGGTACTGTACGTAACTATTTATCTACCTTGCCAGTAACTGAATTTTCCAAACACGGCCCTGCAAATATTTCACAATAAAGCCATGTTAGGAATGAAGGGTTCTGCCCATGCTAGAGGCTTTTACGCTTAAAATGGATGCAGGAAGTGTTGCGCTTGTATTAACAGCATAATGCAGTAACATGAATTTAACGGGGCACATGGTAGCAGATCAGAAGAGGTTTCATACTAAATATATGGACATTTACAAATAGTAGAGGGAATTAGAAGTAAAGGCCTGTCTCTAATATAGGCTTTGTCTGTTTCAAATAAGGCCTTGAACACTTGACTCGACACTGACACTTTATTATAATTTGTGTCTTTTTTTTATAGCCAAAGGCTTTTTATTTTGTTCTTTTTGTGGTTATTAGTATTCTTATTACTGTTATTACTGTTATCTTAACACTGTCTTCCTCTTTTTCTCTCTATACTGTATTCTTCTTGCTAAAAACGGATGCTGGAGGAGGATTAATAAAGAGAAGTCTGAGTCTAAGTCCAAGTGTACCTTGTTGAGGAAAATAAAGGCCCCAGTCGCTATTAGAGCATTTTTGGTTAGGTCTATAAGTTTCTCATCGGACGGGGGCGCCCAGAGAATGAAAACAATGTTTTAGTTTAGAAGGGCACCTGGGACTTGTGAAGTCTGCAGCCTGACCTGAAATGCATGAGGAAGGAGGCTGTAGGGAGGATGCAGTCTGCAGTGTTTAGGTGCTAAAGGGGGTACTGACTGAAGCGGGCACCTCTCTCCTCCCACCTCTCTCTCTCGCCATCGGGATGCATTCACGTCTCATTAATGCATGTTGTCCTGTTACTTCCCCGGTGTCCTTGTGTTTTTTAGTGTCTTAGATTTCCTTGGATTGTGGTGGCACTTGGATTGTGGCTGCACCAGCAAAGTCTTTAGCTGGCTAGTGTGAGCATGGAGTTGCTGAGAAACCTCTTTTCCAACATTGTCCCCCCACCCTTTAAGATACAGCTGATGTTTAAGTCTGTATAGGGAAAAATTTGTTAATGACACTTGGAACAAATCATGTTTTTACATTTTAAGTTTTCTATTTAGTTTTGTTGTGATCCCATTAAAAAGAGCAGTTTTTTAATGCTGAAGAAGTATATTAAATCATTTTTACTCCCTTGGGTGCAGCCTTGCAGGTTTGACAAATTAAAACTCATTAGACCAATATCTAATTACACATTTCATTACAATTTAGATAGACATGGTAATCTGAAATATGTAAACTGAAGATAATACAATGTCAAATGTTTTGATTTCGACATTATTCCCTCTGAGACATTGTATTTATGCCATTTTTTGTTTCCAGCACTCGCACAGCAAGCATGAGTTAGTTCATTTTCAGTTTTCTTTGTAATTCGTCGTTGCAATTATGTGTCGGGCTCTGGAGAAACGTGTGTGATTTTGTCAGATGTTGTCTGGGAGGACGCAGTAGGCTGCATTTCACCCTTTCAATCCACAAACTCTCACTTTACCGGACTTGTGGTATCTGATCATCGCTGCCGCTATTATCACACCACAATCCTCATGAGACATAGTCTGCAAGGCAATCTGCAATCTTGGTACATTTACTAATATGCCAGCACCATTATCCAGCACTACAGTGAGAGGATATGAACATACATAAAATGTAATTGGACTTTTTGTATACATCATCAAAGGGATTGTGAAACCTTTGTAAACATCAAAAGCTAGTCATGGGTTATCATGGTTTTGCACAGCTGGACCAAAAGGCTCTCATTAGCCCGACATGTTTTACACAACATCACTTTAAAACATAACTCACTCAGTTATTACATTTTGTATGGTTAAAATCATACTTTTGGCATAACGTGGTGTGAGGAAGGACAAAAAGAAGAGATAAGATGTCAGCGGATGGTCTAAAAGCTGAAGTGAAAACATGTAGGGGTGTTGAGTTAAAAATGTGATGATGCTGTCCAATGTGGCAAGAGGGAGAGAGAGTCATCCTTATTACAAATATTACAATTATATTTTTCAAAATTCATGGTCAATAAACCTCATTTATATGATTTTATACCTAATTTTTGAGTTAAAAGCAGAAATTAGTGAATATTTTGTACAATTAAGTTCCAATCTGATGAAGACTTTTGTCAGAGTTCAGTCAGGAAATGGTTTTTAAACCATTTAATGCTGTAAAATATAATACAACATCTTGAATTCAATGATACCATTGAATTCCGGATGTTCAATGGTAACATTTACCACCAAGATTTCCTTATTCTTTTATTTGTTGAAGCTGCACGACACAGTTTCACAGACTGTTACAGAGAGAAGTGACTTTTATGTATTTAAGGGTCATCACTACTTTGCATATTTGAACTGGGAACCATAAGTGACATCCAGGAAAAGATGTTGGAAGTACTAAGTAAAGAGAAAAAGTATATCATGAGACTCCATGCAGCTTACTATTGGTTCATTTGGCATGAGCTATGAAGGAGCTCCTGTCCATGACTCTGTTTTTCTCTCTCAAAGCAGATGGGACACATGAATTTCCCAGAAAGTGACCACAGGGATCGGGGAAGCCACAAAACAGGAAAACACACAACACACAATTTGGACAGTTGAAAAAAATCATTTGTGCGCCCCGGCCCTGCCTCCAGGACTTGTACACTGGGCCAGAAAGTGGGCAGAGAACACCACTTCCTGCACACACTCTCTTTAACCCCCCCCCCAGCCGATCCCTGCACACAAAAACAACCAGACATAAGAACAGCTTCTTTCCCACTGCCATCACTCCACCGAACTGCGCCTAAGTGGACCCCACTTCCACCACTCACCCACTTCTCTACACACTACTTACTTATCATTCCAATATGCATCTTGCACAGTATTGCACTATTACTTTTTGCACTTCACATCCCACTCCATGTGTACTTGTCTTGCTCTCATGTCTTATTTGTATTTTGTATAATAGGTTGACATGTGTCTATATATTTGTGGTTGTCTCTACTGTACAGTATGTGTCTATATTACTATTTGTCTACTGAATGTTTACTACTACTACGTGTCTATTTGTTGAATGTTTAGAGAGTTAACACCTACCAAAGTCAAATTCCTTGTGGATGTAATTCTGATTTATAGGCCTCCCAGAGGGACATAAAACAAGACAAAGAAAAAGTCAGTAAAGTCTTTTAGACCACAATGAATCGAGAAAGGTTATAATCCACAGAAATGGACTTCTGAAGAGAAAAGTTACAGTTACACCATAAATAAATGAGAATTTGTAGACATCTTCACATTAATAAGACATAACAGCTTCCTGATTCAGCTGAGGCAGCTGTGGGTTGGTTAAAATGGGCCCACTTTAAATTAATCCATTTATTTTTGATGTCACTTACAACCAGTTTTGGACTGTTAAATAGGCTGCATAGATGATGTTATGTTTTCTATTGTCTGAGATACAATACTATACTTCCTTTTGATCATTTATTCCATTTGTCAACTTTTATTTAATACAGTTTTACATATTAACTGAAAAAGCACCCTGGCCAAAAATAAGTATGTACAGCTACTTACATAGCCCCCCCCCTTCCCAAGTTTCTTAACTCAACATGCAATATTGGCAATCACATCCATTGAAGATGCTAAACGGAGAATAAAGAAATTTAATTCTTTGTGTTTTGTGTTTTTTCTTTGCAAAATGTGTCTTTTTTTGGTTATAAAGGAATGACTTGTAAACAAAACATTCTTCAAAAAAAACATTTTTTAATAAAACAATTGATAGAAAATAGTGTAAAAATGATTCAACAGTTTATGATGCAGGCTGAAGTTATAATGTTACTGTTCAACAAAGATAAAAATGATTCATAGGTTCATAAGTGGCATTTTTTTATTTCATTTTTTTAATACATTTATCAACTGTTTCTACTCTGTATAGCGACTTTGAGCTTTTGAAAAGCGCTATACAAATTCAATTTATTATTCTTATTGTTATTTTCTGTTCCAATACAAGCAGATGGTGCTGGATCTTTCCTTTTTGTCCCTTAATTGTCTTCATTATGCAGTTGAAGCATCTGCGGTACAGATCTTTGCCCTGAGGAGGATTTAGTAGGGTCTTTCTAATTTCTATTTACTCTAAATAAACAGGGTCATGATGTGGCCACCTTATGAATATTGCATTTATGTTTTTAGGTTTCCTGGTTGAATTGCCCCATAACACTGTCCTGTCAATTAAAATGAACACAACACTGCATGATCAGCTCAGTCTTTTTATTTCTGATAGGGGACACCAGACTGCAGAACGTCACCTGTATTAGATCTCATTTCCTGTTCCTATCCTAAACAATACGTAATGCAACTAATCTCCATTAATTTGGCACCTTCCTTGTGTATATTATATTATTATATTACTCTGGCAAAGCCTTGTTTGTGTTCATCCTTTGATAATGTCTCGGCTCTGTTGATAAATCCACAGTCCAACCCATAAAGACACAGTCCCTGAACCAACCCTACCACCCACATTCAGAACTCTGGATCTGGACCTATTGTCACCCCCAACTTGACTGACAGTTGGGTTGTTTTTTACATCTACTAGCTCTAAACAACTATATTTGAGCTAATAATGTTTCTGATATTAATATTTGCAAACAGCAGAAAAATAGGCATAATTCTGTAATTATTTTAACTTGTGAGAAACAAACAAATGCTAATGTTGTATTGAGGAAATCATACTCTTTAACTATACTGAATGTGAATGAGTCAAAGAATAAGATTGAGCTTTTAATGTAATAATAATGTTGTGATTAATATATACATATATATATATATATATATATATATATATATATATATATATATATATATATATATATATATATATATATATATTTAACCCTCAAGTTGTCTTCTTGTCAAAATTGAAAATCAACACTTTTGTTGTTGTTTTTAACTTTTTCTTACACTTTGGACGCTTTTTTCAGTGTTTGTCACTTTTTTGACGTTTTCAACACACGCAACCCTAACTTATTAACTTTAGTTTACAGTTATTTTTGGAATTTACGGTCAAGGAACCTCATTCATTGGAAACTATACCTAATGTTTGTGTTAGAAAAGCAGAAATTAGGAATTATTTTGACTAAAATTAAAGGAATGGATGTTGATGGATAATCACAGACTGGAATATGTCAACTTTTACTCAATACTATTTCAAAAACACTTCAAATTCTTTTCAAATGCTATAAAATTGAATAAGACACCCCAAAATTAATGAAAGTAGAGATTTGTACTTGGAAAAGAGTGTTGTGTGGAATCAATCATGTTATTTTGGGTGATTAAAAAGAACACTGATATAGGAAAACAGGTCAATTTGAGCCGAGGACAACATGATGGATATATTTGTATATCTATTATAAACAGTTTGTATAGAAATAAATGGAGGGCATTTATTACAGAAGTCACTTGCCACTAGGGGGCAGAGGAAGATTTCTTTCTCTGCCAAAGTACTGATGAGCCTCAATTGCTTTACAGCTTTTTAAGGCCACCAGACTACTAATGGAATATTTTTTTTTATTAGTGTCTGTCTTGTTTTCTCTTTGGTGGCAGCTCTATATTTATGACCTGGAAAAAAACACTGACTGTTTCCCCTGTTAAGGAAAAACATTTCCTAAGAAGGCTCTAGGACGCGGTTTGAGAAACATAAAAAACTTCCTACAAAGGTTTATGTTTAGCGAGGGTTTGAAAATCTGGGCCACATGTTTGTTAATGATGTTTGCTATTGCCAAAGAGTCCTCTGACCCAGTTCCTGGCATGTTGATTACTGTTTTTACTGTTCTTAAGTATGCAATTACTCCAACTTTTCTTGTGCCAGCACTTGGGGTTTATGTCTTTACTATGAAAACTGAAAAACACTTAGAAGAAAATGTGTGAATTCAGGTTGCTGGTGTATACGCTGCCATCAGTTACGGAAGACATTTACAGCAGCATGATTTAATACTAACTGGAGAATGTTTATGATATGCACAACATCAGTGGTATTAAGCTAGCAGAATGATGTCAATTCTGGCAAATGAGATATGTTTTCATCCCACAGCCAGAGAGCAATCTCTCATTTCTTTGCATTTAAACAATGCACTCTAATAGTGTTTGTGTAACATGGAAAATAAAATCAGTCCAAGTTTTCACTGGCTTTGAGTCTCTTCAGCAGAATTTACTTCATTTATGTGAGCTCTTAACAAATCGCTTGCATACTTTTGCAAGAAATGTGTCAATTATTTTTTGGGTGAAATCATCCCATTTTCCAAATGCAGTGTTGTGCGCTGGTTTGACTTCACGGGAGGCCGTCAGTCGTTGCCGTGCAACTGTGTGCAGAGCTCATCGGGCAGTGCGGTCCAGCTCTCTGTCAATTAGATGCAGTGTGTGTCGGCCGTGTTTCGACCCCTCTTCTAAAAATGAACACTGATGCAATAGTCAAGCTGGCAGCAGAAATTCAAAATCATTAGAAAAGGTCTTGAACTAATTAGGCCTGCCAGCTTGTCAGTGGTGAGAGAACACAGCTACAGTAGCTCAACTGACAAGCTGAACCAAACTGAGCACATTTGAAAATCAAAGTTGGATCAGTATTGTTAAATAAGGGTTACCATTCCAACTCAGTGCGAGATCTGATCTGTGTGTAACTGAAAATGTGATACACCAATTCTAAGTGCACTTACAGTTTCGTTCGCCTTCGTTAATGTGATAATAATCCATCTCTGACTTTATTGTGGTAATTTAATGTCTTCATGTTTAACTTGATTTGTTAATAAGATTCAATTATCCAATCAAAGCTTGTTTGTATTAACATAAAACCCTTTTTTTTTTTTAGATTATTTTTCAGTGTATTTTTTCCCGTTGTCAGTGGATAGACAGGAAAGGTGGGGGAGAGAGATAGGGGATGACACGCAGCAAAGAGCCGCAGATCGGACTCGAACCCCGGGCCGCTGCAAGGGCCTCCGCCTGCATGGGGCACCCGCTCTTACTGGGTGAGCTAGAAGCCACCCCAGCATGAAGCACCTTTAACTTAAAAACAGAGATGATAACTGAAATACTCAGTCAATAATGCTTTATTCTTTGGTATTAATCTTCTGTTATAAACCGGTCAAAAGTTTGGGGTCACTTAGAAATTTCCATTGCACTCCATTATAAACAGAATACCAGCTGAGGTCAGTTGCATTGCTTTTTTAACCAGGGCAGCAGTTTTCAGATTACATTATGTGCTTACATAATTGCAAAAGGGTTCTCCAATGTTTTTCTAGTTAGTTTTTTTTAAATGATATCAGATTAGTGAACAGAATGTGCCTCTGGAACATTGGATGAATGGTTGCTGATAATGGGCAATGTAGATATTGCATTAAAGATCAGCCCCCCACTCAGATCAGCTGGTATTCTGTCTAACATCGAGTGGAATGGAAATTTGTAAGTGACCCCAAACTTTTGACCGGTAGTGTACATACAGTACATTCATGATGCAAAACTTTCCTTTGCAACACAATGTGGTGTTGCCATCTTCTGGAAGTGGCGGTGAAGTATAAGGCACTGTGCATGCTATTCCCAGCTGTGGGAATTTATACGTTGCAAAATGTACATGTTTGAATACTATAGCTTGCTTTCTGAAAATAAAACAAAAAAGGAACATTGACTTAGGCAGTATGCAGTTTGTCTCCAAATGCTTAGGAGGAATTTGTCATCCGTGTTTGCTTCCTGTGGAGGGGTAAAGATGCGTGGAGGTCAAAGGGTTCTGTTTATGTCTGTCAGCAGGGGTATTTATCAAACTCAATAAGATCAGCAACACCCCATCACCTGACAAAAATGAGCAAGAGTTTGTCAGTTTGTGTGCTGGTGCCTATTAAAGCTGTCAGCGGGGGAAATCTGTGTGTGTGTGTGTGTGTGTTTATGTGCAGTGCTGTGGGGTTGGGGGGTTAAAAATCACCTCTCATGGCTAAAATCCACATCCATCAGGAAGCATACGAAGCACCTTGTTACAACAGTTAACTCCAACAGATGACAGCTGACTTTTTCTACTCGGGGCTAATGGAAAGATTAAGTCCATTACAGCCTGGCAGGGGGATTTAGAAATGTTTGAGACATTCCCCAGACTATTGGAACAATTGGCACCCACATAGAAGCTGTCACTCTGAGGCAGTACGTTTCTTAATGTCAGAGTAAATCCAACAAAATGTACTTGTTCCTTTTCTGAAGAATAAATCTTGATAATAAGAAAACAATGAGAACACTGAAATGCAGTCCAAGAGAAAGCGTTACTGTCCCCACATGTGCAGTGTGTGCAGCTTTTTCATGGGCATCTTGTGAATGCAGTCTGTTTCATCTTGGATATTGTTGCTGACTAAGTCCCCAACTTTAGATCAAACACCAAACCGAGGAGGAAGAGAACACAGTCAGAAACTGAAAACTCAAAAGGGTTGAGGAGGAGAAAATGCAGCAAAGGCAGCGGCAAGAACATGCAGCTGTTAAGTTCCTCACACTTCATTGCATAGTTGTATTTTTCTTGTACTGTTGTATTTTTCTTGTATTTTTTTATTTTTCTTGTATTTTTTACTTTTCTTGTATTGTTTTTTCTTCATTTTAGTGTTGTCTTTTTCTTGTACTGTTTTTTCTTTATTTTATTATTGTATTTTTCTTTTCTTTTTTCTTTTTCTTGTGTTTTTCATTTTTCTTGTATTGGTTTTTCTTTATTGTATTATTGTATTTTCTTGTATTTTTTATTTTTCTTGTATTGTTTTTTCTTTATTGTGTTTTCTTTTTCTTGTATTGTTTTTTCTTAATTGTATTGTTGTATTTTTCTTGTATTTTTTCATTTTCTTGTAGTGTTTTTTCTTAATTGTATTGTTGTATTTTTCTTGTATTTTTTCATTTTTCTTGTAGTGTTTTTTTTCTTCATTGTACTGTTGTATTTTTTTTTCTTGTGTTGTTTTTTCTTCATTGTATTGTTGTATTTTTTTTCTTATATTGTTTTTTCTTCATTGTAGTGTTTTATTAATCTTGTATATTTTTTTCTTCATTGTATAATTGTATTTTTAGGCAACTGTTAACTGATTTCATGCTGTGAATGTGAAATATTAACATAAGCCACATAGGGTTAGCAGTACTTTGTTAGCATCATTTTACCAGCCTTAGAGAGATACTTGTGCGCACCAGAAAGTTTCTTGTGCACACAGGAAAAATAAAATGTCATGTACAGTATATACACTCACCTAAAGGATTATTAGGAAACCTTGTTCAATTTCTCATTAATGCAATTATCTAATCAACCAATCACATGGCAGTTGCTTCAATGCATTTAGGGGTGTGGTCCTGGTCAAGACAATCTCCTGAACTCCAAACTGAATGTCAGAATGGGAAAGAAAGGTGATTTAAGCAATTTTGAGCGTGGCGTGGTTGTTGGTGCCAGACTGGCCTGTCTGAGTATTTCACAATCTGCTCAGTTACTGGGATTTTCACGCACAACCATTTCTAGGGTTTACAAAGAATGGTGTGAAAAGGAGAAAACATCCAGTATGCTGCAGTCCTGTGGGCGAAAATGCCTTGTTGATGCTGGAGGTCAGAGGAGAATGGGCCGACTGGTTCAAGCTGATAGAAGAGCAACTTTGACTGAAATAACCACTCGTTACAACCGAGGTATGCAGCAAAGCATTTGTGAAGCAACGCACAACCTTGAGGCGGATGGGCTACAACAGCAGAATACCCCACCGGGTACCACTCATCTCTACTACAAATATGAAAAAGAGAACACAATTTGCAAGAGCTCACCAAAATTGGACAGTTGAAGACTGGAAAAATGTCGCCTGGTCTGATGAGTCTCGATTTCTGTTGAGACATTCAGATGGTAGAGTCAGAATTTGGCGTAAACAGAATGAGAACATGGATCCATCATGCCTTGTTACCGCTGTGCAGGCTGGTGGTGGTGGTGTAATGGTGTGGGGGATGTTTTCTTGGCACACTTTAGGCCCCTTAGTGCCAATTGGGCATCGTTTAAATGCCACGGCCTACCTGAGCATTGTTTCTGACCATGTCCATCCCTTAATGTCCACCATGTACCCATCCTCTGATGGTTACTTCCAGCAGGATAATGCATCATGTCACAAAGCTTAAATCATTTCAAATTGGTTTCTTGAACATGACGATGAGTTCACTGTACTAAAATGGCCTCCACAGTCACCAGATCTCAACCCAATAGAGCATCTTTGGGATGTGGTGGAACGGGAGCTTCGTGCCCTGGATGTGCATCCCACAAATCTCCATCAACTGCAAGATGCTATCCTCTCAATATGGGCCAACATTTCTAAAGAATGCTTTCAGCACCTTGTTGAATCAATGCCACGTAGAATTAAGGCAATTCTGAAGGCGAAAAGGGGGTCAAACACAATATTAGTATGGCGTTCCTAATAATAACATAGGTGAGTGTATTTTCCTTGTATTGTTAGGCACCTTGTATTGCAGCTTTGCATTAAAGGCGTTATATAACTAAATGAGGTTTAAGTTTACACCCAAGACCATTAAATCCTTGAATTTCAACCCCAAATCTCCCAATAAAGTTTTTCTGCTGATGATGTTACGTGCAGATGGCACACAGCGACTCCCGCCAGGTGAATTCTCATTCCTCTTTCTTTTTGCGCAGTATGAGTGAGTTCAGCCCGCTGGGAGGGCGAACATGTTAAGTACCTTTCAGCTTTAAAACTCATCAGGAGAAGGAAGTCCTGCGATTAAATGATGTGACCTTTGGCCTGTAGGCGACCACACCTCCACAGGAAGCCCGAGATTTAGAGTTTTTAATAACGTAAAAGTCTGAAGTCAAAGACGCAGTTTCCAGCTACGGATGAATGGTTAAATGTCTGCTGGTTGGCCTTCACTTCTGTCCTCAACTACCAGCACATCAGTCAGGTCAGTTCAACTATAATGAAGGCAGTTTTGACAGTGCCCTGGTGCCCTCGCAATTGTTTTTGCCCTGTTAGAGGCTTCTGGGCACAGCATTACACATCATACTTCATTAAAATCTCTCTAATATGGTCCAACAACATCAAGCAATTAATGTCTCACACAGACACAAACTTGATTTGGTACCAGCACAGAGTTATTGTGCGTTACGACACTTGATCGTAGGTCGTGGCAGACACTGAATGCATGTAAAACAACACATTTATACAGAAATTAATTTATTTCGTTTCATGGCATTTCGGCACAGCATAGATACATACTTTAGTGTCATCAAAACTAACATAACATTCTGTGAACTCGGCATTTTACATTGAATGACACATTTCATTAACAGATTTTAAATGTTGTTTGATTGTCGTTATTTTAACTATAGACAATCAATTGTAAAATAAAAATAGAGACACAGTTGCATGATGAAAATGGAAAAAGAACCAATCCTCAATTTCTATATGTTAGCCCGCTGGTAGAAAGAATTGAGTTTAAAAGATATGTTACTTATATGATTTGAGAGTTGTCTTAACACAGATATATTTTTGCAAGATTAAACCCAAACCACCATGGAGAAGAATCACAGTACTGTTGTTTCCTTTAATTTAGTGGTGCAAAATGAAGTGCAAATTGTACTGTAAAGTTGAAGTACAGTTGTGGATTAGATCGTTTAAAAAGGTGTTGAAAGATGGGGTTTGTATCTGTCAAAGTCTGAGGACGGGGGGGGGGGGGGGGGGTTCTCAATCGACTTACCTGGATGAATAAATGTTAAAGGTTCCATGGCATGAAAATTTCAATTTATGAGTTTTTAAACATTAATATGAGTTCCCCCGTTCTGCCCTTGCACCCCCCCCCCCCCCCCCCCCCAAAAAAGCTACAGACTCAGAAATGGCACATACTAAGGACATTTGGGAAAGAGACTTCAGATACAGTATTAGGGGACTACTAAGGTCTATATAAAAGAGACTTCAGATACAGTATTAGGGGACCACTAAGGTCTTTGTAAAAGAGACTTCAGATACAGTATCAGGGGACCACTAAGGTCTTTGTAAAAGAGATTTCAGATACAGTATTAGGGGACCACTAAGGTCTATATAAAAGTGACCACTATGCATTGTCTCTTTGGCTCCAATGCATAGTGGCACAATCTTACCTGCACTGCTGTCATATTTGTTTAATATCTGTTGAATGCTTTTTGCACTATTCATTTGCACAAACTGTAGATTCTGTACTACACGCAGTATTTACATTTGATCCATATTTTTGTAGACTGTTTGTGGTACTTTGTATGTTTTTAGTTTGTATGTGTAATGTGTAACTCTATGTTGTCTTGGCCAGGTTGTCCTCACAAAGGAGAATTTGTTCTCAATTGGCTTACCTGGTTAAATAAAGGTTAATTAAACAATTTCCAACTTTCTATTATGTAAAGAACTACAGATACCTTTTTAAGTGTAGTTTTCAGCTAACACATAAAAATCTCTTAGTGTCTTTTGCAACATATCGCAGCCTTCGTGACACGCACTGCGCCAGTTGATCCTGCATGACGATAACAAACTGATATATTGTGAAGCCCTAGATACAGGTACAGCACCTCCTGTAGTGGTTACTGTCACAGCAGAGCTGGATCAGCCTCTTCTAATTCAGATTCATTCTTTATTTTCCTCTAGAGAGGACATTTGTTTTCACAGTCTTTACACAGAAATACCATTCATGACATGATATGGTAACAGACTATTTAAAGCAGTTAAGGCTAATAGGACAACACTCCTCTAAAATCATTTTTCTGCAGCATTGGTTGTCTGTATATGTGGCCAGAGGGGAAGAGGGTGAAACATGGGTGTCAGGGCTGGCAGGGGATGTGGGCTGTGATCAGCGCTCGGGGAGCAGTTGCAGTGTCAATGAAGGTTGGCAGATTGGGAGTGGGGGGACCAATTAATTCAGAAACCAACCGGGTATCACGTTTAGAACATGTGTCACATACGGAACCGGGTCTCAAAGAGGATGTGGGGTGTTTCCCATGATGCAGTTTGTGCAGCTTTTATTTACAATTAACGGGTATCATCATAACAGAGATGAGATACGTCTTTATTGTCTGTTCACAAAGAACAGTTTCTTGCGTCATCTGCTCCAAAAATCAACAGATTACATTAAAATAACACAAACATAAAGAACATCTTTACACACACACACACACACACACACACACACACACACACACCACACACACACACACACACACACACACACACACACACACACACACACACATGTCCCCATTATGAAGTTGTTCTTCCTCTTCTTTTGATTAATCTATTTTTGTATTCTGTGTTTTCTGCAGAGCACAGTGATGAGTCTATTTGTTAAAAGCAGGCTGTAAATAATCCAAAATAAGACTCAATTTGTTTTGTAAGCAGTTTGATTGCTCTGGCCATACATTATAGTTTTAATACACACGCCTGGGGAATTTAGGAGCACAAATAAAGGAAATGATTAAACTCAACTGGTTCTGCTACCTTTTTAGATCTGCAGCATCCCAGCAGTAATATAAACTGGGGAAGATGGATTTGGCTGCTGGTTGGCTCTGTGTTGCGTTTCCATGGGTGTCACAATTTACCTTTAGAGTGGATGCTGCCACCATTCCAGCTTCAACCATCAAAAGAATTGTCCCTGACACGGACTAAAATAGCCTTAATGAGATCCGTGAGGCCAGGGTTGTATTGTCTCCAGGGTATAGCCACCATCAGAAATAGCCCTGAAGTCCAAGGAATTGTTAGAATGGAGTCACTTTAGCAACACTGACACAAACAGTGTGTGGGGGGGGGGGGGGGGGGGACTATCAAAATACACATATTTGGAGCTAGAATTGATTAGAGATACTGTTTGCTGTAAATTCACATGATATGGAAAGTTGTGTTTTCAGTGATCATGTAAGAACATAAAGCGTTTTAATTTGCAGACTTTTTAGAACAAGCAAACAAACAAAGGCTGCTTTGTCTTCAATGACTCTCTGTACTTATTAATTTTTCATTTTTAAATATATTTTATTGGATACAGCGTTCAAACAGAATTTCCAACATACAAAATAAGTCTCCATTTCGGGTTTCCAAAATTAACAATACTTCAAAACAAATTTAAATGTGGTCTTGTACTTATGTATTTTTCTGTGACTGTAGTTCTGTTTTACTGTGTGTATGAAATGTTTACTTCTAGTTGGACAATTTATGGCTAACACAATTGCGATGTGGCTGCTGTAATACGTGTTCTTTATTCTTTATTTTGTGCAAAGTAGTGTGTGTTGTGTGTGGACAGTGGACCGGAAGCTGAGGATGAAATTACTTTTGTATGGGTGTAATTCCATAAGGGATGGGCCAGTAGTGGCATAACATATAAATAAAATATGTAAGAACATATCATTCTAAATGTATTATTGACATTAAAACGCACACACACACACTCACATACACTTTGTCAGATACAGTTCCATAAAGCCATGTCACCCCAGAATAGTAAAAATAAGATACAAGCATGCAGAGCAATAAGAATAGCTGTTAATGTTACAGTAATAAAGACGTTACACAGATTCCTGCATGGCTGCAGATTTCAGCACAGAACCCACAGATGCTTCATCCAGCAGCACCTCATTATCCATGTTTTAGGTTGACTTGATGTCACTTCTCAGAGCTCAAAGCATCGTAAATGACGCATATCTCTGTTAAACCAGGTACAATGACAGTGGTGTCATTTCCAGTGTTCGGCCTGTCGAGGCAGGGCATTCAGCTGAGAGAAAATTGAAAGTCAGTCTTTCTGTAAACAGCAGGCAAAAAGGGATATTTTTAGATTTATAGGTGCATCTGTTGGATTGTTTTCTTTTAGGCAGTCTTTGGACTGCTGGTGTAAGCATATTGAGCTGTCACCTGAGTCATCACTTAGCAAAACAAAGTGGGTGTCTAGGCACTAACAGCAACAAAGAAAAATGATTTTGTCGTCAGTGCTCAGCAGTAAGAAAACCTTTAATAAATGTGCAACCTAAACTCATCTTTTGTTATTCTGATAAACATTCAAAAATGGTATTCAAAAGTGAGCTGTACTACAATGTACGTCCCCCCCTGCACCATGTGCATCTTTTCCCCCCCCACAATAAATCACGTGCACATCAGGAATGCAATTGGCATCCTCGCTTCCTTTTACAGACCAACACTTCTATCTTCCAAGAAAGATTGGTCATTCACAATAAATGTGATATAACAGAATATCATCAAACTTCCTCTTGCCTCCAACATAAGCCTGAAGGTTTGGGTATGATCCAATTCCCTCTCTGCCATCGCTGCTGTCAGAAAAGTTCTATTCATCTTCTTTTTTCATTTTCTCCTGTAACTAGAAGCTGTCAATGCCTAAGGGCTATGCCTTTTAGTTTGCTTGGCTATATTTATAATTGGACGCCGTCAACAGTGTCCAGTCCAACTCTACTGCACGGTTTGTTATGGCAGCTACTGTGTACTAATTTCAACACATGCCAGCTGTGAGGCGGTTTGTATGTCAGTAATGTGCAACAATAGGTAGGTGCAGACACGCTGGTTGCACCCACTACTTTGTGGATGGAATGAAAAGCATCTTAAAGCTATTAAAGGGGACTGAGTACAGTTGATGTCAAATTCTTCCAGGCAACAGCTCTAGGGATGCTACACAATGACAGGGAAGCATATGTGTGTACATCTAATATATACAAAGGCTGTGGGGTAAATCAAACAGAACAGAACAGCTGGGTCTGTAGCTTTTGAAGCAATGAATACCACAGTTGAATTACTGACATTTTAATTCAATGTGAAAACAGCAGGCCAACACACATCATATAGGCCATAGCCTGGCAATGAGACACTATACGATTATGCAAGGCTCTCTATCATTTCAACATTCTCCGACTTACCATAGACACATACAGTATATTAACTAGGGCTGTCAAAATGAGTGCGATAAGAACGAGTAAACACAGATTTCTTTAAATGCCACTCATATTGTGACGCATGATCTGTGATTTAGACCTCGACGCAGCAGTAACATTGTGAGTGACTAACAGAAACCAATTTCCTTGAGTAGAAATAAAGTAAAAGGGTCTTTGAAATGGCAAGTTGACTTTCAAAGAACTGCTCTGGACAAGAATAAATGTATTTGTGCGTACTGTCCACGTGAACTGAGTTACCACCAGAGTACATTGAGTCTCAAATACCACTTGAGCATATATTAAAAAAAATACCCTTTAAAAATTATGATTTAACTGTGTATAATCATGCGATCAATTGAGATTAAATATCTTAATTGATTGGCAATCTTAATAAATGACCTTATAATTCTAAAATATCTTCCTCTCATGTGCATGTGTATTGCAAAAAATCCCACCAACATGTAATATAATAATAATAATGTATACTTTATTAATCCCGCAAGGGGAAATTACAATTTACACTCTAATCACAGGCCTGAAATACACACACATGCTCAGTAGCTATACATGCACTAAATGGAGATATGTCATAATTGAGTCATTTGAACCTGCCCTGCTGTGCTGCACAATGCCTGTGTGGGTGTCCTCTTAATCAACGCCGGTCGAGCAGATGAGTGGAGCAGAGAGAGGCAGGATCATGACTGGGCTTGCCAGGAGTCAGAGGAGAATGCTCTGCTGGGGGAAGCGTCTGACACCTGGAGGACCTGTGTGATGAGAGAGCAGCAGAGCAGGAAATAGAACAATGTCACTGCACGACTCCAATAAGTAGAACTTTTGACTCATGCCTTAAAAGTGGATTGTGGGCTATTTTGTAAGGGTGAAATCTGTCAAGAGGAGCTGTTTTGTGGCTGCATTACAACACAGTGGACAGAGTTAAATTCCTGCAGTGTTTCATCTTTATCTGCTCTGTGTGTGACTGCATACACACCATACCACCTTATACAACACATTCAAACGCTGCTATAGGGACTTTACTCCATTATGGGCCCCTTGTCAAACAGCAAATGTAGCCTATTGTAGTGGCACTGTGCATGCAATGTCTATTCTGTTTGACCTGAGAATTTCTTGACGGACCTGGTTTCCAAGAAGAAAGGGGAACATGAGCATAACATGCATGAGAGTAGTGTGTGAACACCCCTCAGCAGCATCAACCACGAGAGGGAGACAAAGCTCTTCTCCAGTTAGATTATCAGTGAAGACTCTTTTATTCAGCTGTACTTTTCATTGCTTTCCCTTGCTGTTAGCACCAATCTGATCCATGGAGTGACTGAATACTGTCGCTTTGATTAGAGCACAAATGTAGGTGACTTAATGAAGTAAGTCGAACATCATTTCCATTTCTGTCCTGGCCATAATGTATGCTATAACCCTTGCCTTCTGCCCAAACATCGCCTCATTCATTGCTTTTTCTTACCCTTATCCATCCTGATGAGGTGCAACCCACGCGGCATCATTTCGTGTGCCCAGAATGACACGAGCCACAGCCATTTAAAAGCTGACAAACGCATTCCAGCGGAGACATTGACCAATGGGCTGAGAGGAGGGCGTAACCGTCCTTACTCCAGCAAAGCAGGAGTATGAAGTTTGCGTTATCAGTGTACAGCTGCTGGGGGAGAATGGTGCACCTTAGTGCCCATAGGTGCGTAATATTGTCCAACTCTGGTTTTATATTCTTGCAACTTTAACCGTAGGTTACTAAGTTTAGAAGGGTGTATGCACAAAGTTCAACGGGTCTCCGTTGCGGTTCCACACTCCAAATGGCTTGGATTATTTCCCCGCATTTGCACGGGACTGGTGCAGCTTTTGTTCTTCTTGCGGTGATTCTGACAGGTGATGCGGTCGCGCAGGTCTTTGACAGCTATGGATTATCGTACGCCTTGAGGTCCGAGCTGTCAGAGGACACGATATTGGTCGCCAATAATGGGATCCGCGTGCCTTTCGGGAGATCAGTCTTCATTGATCCCATCAACGATTTGGTTATCCAAGTTCAGCCCGGCGATAGATGCAGCATAACGGTCCTGGACAACGATCCCTTGTCTCAAAGGCCTGGACACCTGTCTCCGAAAAAGTTTCCGTGTGAATTTGGCCCCAACGATGTGAAGTATTCTCACTTTGGCTCCAGGAGTCCTCCGAGGGACAGAGTGAGATTACAACTCAGGTACGACACCCAAACGGATACCATTATCATCCCGTTTATGATGGAGGTGGAAGTCATCTTCACACAGCTCGAAGTGCTGACCAAAAACATGCCACTCACTGTCGAGAAGCTGCTCGGCACAAGTAACCCCATCGATAGAAAGATTTTAGAATTCACCTATGATAAGAACGTACATCAATGCAAAATCGCCTCTCTCTCCAGTGGCAGCGTGCTGCCCAGGTATGGGAAACTTGTGGATGGGGACAGCCTAGGAACAATGGTGGACTGTGATGAGTTTATTAAAATGGATATCCGCTATCAGCACACTTTTGCTTTGAAGTCCCCAAACCGAGATTACATTCCAATGCTTGTGGAGTTGCATGATAAGGAAGGCAATTTGCTCAAGCAGGAGTTTTTCCAAATTCTAGTGAGGATTAAAGATGGAGAGGAGAACACAGCTCCCAAACCCAGCTTTGTTGCAATGATGATGATGGAAGTAGATCAGTTTGTAATGACAGCCATAACCATGGACATGCTGGCTGCAGAGGATGTGGAGTCTAATCCTGACGAATTAATTTTCAACATCACATCCACTCTGTCCTTTGAGGAGGGCTACATAGTGAGCACGGATGATAGGAATTTACCAATAACCTCATTTTACCAAGGAGACCTCAAAGACTTGAAAATTGCCTACAAACCCCCTGCTGTGGATTCAGACACTGAGCGGATTTTCCAGATTGAGTTTGAGGTTGTGGACACAGAGGGGGCTGTGTCAGACCCTTTTGCTTTCATGATTGTTGTCAAGCCTATGAACACTTTGGCCCCTGTGGTGACTAGGAATACTGGCCAGCTGCTGTACGAGGGTCAGTCCAGGCCTCTTTCCAGCTCACAGAGTCTGGAGATCAGCGACGAGGACAGTTTAGACAAAGTCAAAATCACTGTTATTGACGGGCTGAGGCATGGAGAATTAACTGTTCTGGGTTTGAGGAGGAAATTTTTCACCCCGGCTGACCTCGACGCCGGAGCTGTCATTTATCAACACGATGGCAGCGACACATACAGTGATAATATTATTTTCCGAATGACAGATGGCACAAATGAGGTGGAGTTTCTGTTTCCCATCACTGTTGTGCCAACTGACGACGAGCCTCCCATAATCAACGCCAACACTGGTTTGGTTTTATTCAAAAACCAAATGATGCTAATCTCCTCACTCATGCTCAGTGCAGCAGACATTGACTCAGAGGATTCTGCAATAAAATTCACAATAGAGCTTCCATTTTCCACGATTGGGCAGGTGTTGCTGCGTCAGTCCGAGGCTCCAGAGGACCCATCAACCTGGAAGTTTAATACAGAGGATGACCTGTATGAGAAAGCAGTGACTGAATGGCTGCAGCAGGATATTACAGACGGAAAACTGTTTTACAAGCACATTGGGCCTCACAGCGTCAGCACTGTCATGGATCAGTTTGTGTTTCGAGTTCAGGATGACAATGACCCACCAAACCAGTCAGGTGAGAGCTCGTTCATTATCAAAATTCTCCCCGTTGACGACGTCCCTCCGGGACTGTACCCTGGCACGACTCTGCAAATGACTGTGCACGAGTATCAGCTTACGTTCCTCCGAAAGAAATTCCTCCGTTACACTGACCTGGACTCAGAGGATCGGGATCTCAAATACACAATCATCCAGCCACCGACGGATACAGATGAGAATAACCCTGTTGTATTGGGAGCTCTGGTATTAACTGAAAACTCAAACACTGAAGTCACAGTTTTCACTCAGGCACAAATTAACCACCATAAAATAGCTTACAAACCTCCTGATCTAGAGCTAGGAATTACCACTCACGTTTTGCAGTTCCGGTACACTGTGGAGGATGTTTCTGGAAATATTGTAGAAGGAGTTTTTACTATATTTTTAAAGCCTGTAGACAACAAGCCGCCTCAAATAACCAATTCTGGATTTACTGTGCTTGAACGGGGCAGACACATCATTACGAGAGCTGAGCTGGACACCTCAGACACAGACACAGACAACAAACAGATATCCTTCACTATTACCCAGCCTCCACTGCACGGCCAGATCCAGTTCACATTCACTGACATGACAAGGGGAGACACTTTCAGCCTCGCGGATATTGGAAACGACAGAATGTCATACATCCATAATGGAGATGAATCAACAGTTGATTCGATCCAAATAGATGTCAGCGATGGCGTCCATATTGTCCCAATTACTATTAAGATTACAGTGAAGCCAATTGATGATGAGACTCCAACTATCAGCCTCCCAGCTGGCACGATTGGCTCCTACATAGACGTACTGGAAAATGGAGCAACAGAAATCACAAGTAACGTCATTCAGGGAAGGGATGAGGACACGGATGACCTCCGATTGACATTCATTGTGGAGGACCCACCATCACTGGGTGACATTCTGGTGAAAGGTGTCCCATCTGGCACATTCACCCAAGCTGATATCATTAACGGCTTTGTGGTCTATGCTCACACCAGCGGGGAGATAGGTTTGACCACAAAGGAGGACTTTTTTAATCTCACATTGACGGACATGTCTGATGAGTGGACTGTAGGGGGAAATAAGATCACAGGTGTCAGAGTGCACGTAACTATTCTTCCCCTGGACAGCCAGGCTCCGGAGGTCTTTGTGGGGCCTCAGTTCACTGTTATTGAGGGAGAGAAGAATGTCATTCAAATTCTTCATATAAGCGCTGATGATGCAGACACCGCCAATGATGACCTCCTTTGTACAATCATTGTACAGCCGACTTCAGGGTACTTGGAAAATATCTCCCCTGCCCCAGGCTCAGAGAAATCCAGGTCCGGGACAGCTATTAGCGCTTTGACCATCAAAGACATCAGACAGAATCACATTAACTATGTTCAAAGCATTCACAGAGGAGTCGAGCCAGTGGAGGACAGGTTTACGTTCAGATGCTCTGATGGCATCAATTTCTCTGAAAGGCACTTTTTTCCTATCTCCATAATCCCCTCTAATGATGAAAAGCCTGAGATTTACATGAGGGAGTTTGTAGTTATGGAGGGCATGAACATAGTCATAGACACTCCCATTTTGAATGGCGCTGATGCAGATCTCCCCTCTGATCAGCTCACATTCATTATTACCAAACCCCCCAAGCACGGATTTATTCTCAATCAGCTCACTACCGGCACTATCCCCGTCTTAAACTTCACCTTGGATCAGATCAGAGAGGCCTCCAGCATTGTTTATGAGCACGATGACTCAGAGACCACAGAGGACAGCTTTGATATTGTTCTCACCGACGGAAAGTTCAGTGTAGAGAAAACCGTAATAGTTATGATTATCCCTGTGGACGACGAGACCCCGAGGATGGCAATCAATGACGGCCTTGAAATTGAGATAGGCGACGTGAAAGTCATAAACAGCGACGTTTTAAAAGCCACGGACCTGGACTCTGAGGATGACATGCTAACTTATATTATCCGCTACGGGCCTGGTCAGGGATATTTACAGAGGGCAACACCGTCTGGGACTTTACAAAACATCACAGTGGGAATGAACTTTACACAAAGCGAAGTGGATCAGGGTTTGATTGTGTACACCCATAACGGACAAGAGGGGATTCGAGACCTCATCAAATTTGATGTGACAGATGGCATCAACCCTTTGATTGACAGATACTTCTACGTGACAGTGGGTGGCATCGACATGGTTTTCCCAGACGTGGTCAGTAAAGGTGTCTCCCTTAAAGAGGGTGGCAGGGTTACTCTGACAACAGACCTGCTCAGCACCAGCGACCTCAACAGCCCAGACGAGCACTTGGTTTTCACAATCACCAGAGCTCCCACGAGAGGACACCTGGAGTGCACGGACACACCCGGGATGCCCATCTCATCCTTCACACAGCTCCAGCTGGCTGGCAGCAAAGTCTACTACATCCACACTTCCGATGACGAAGTGAAAATGGATAGCTTTGAATTTGAAGTGACTGACGGCTACAACCCCGTGTTCCGCACTTTCCGCATCTCCATCACGGACGTGGACAACAAAAAGCCTGTGGTGACAATACACGGCCTGGTGGTAACCGAAGGAGAGAACAAACTCATCACGCCTTTTGAGCTAACAGTGGAGGACAGAGACACCATTGACCGCCTCTTAAAGTTCACAGTCACTCAGATCCCAGTTCACGGTCGCCTGCTCTTTAACAACAGCCGGCCTGTCACCTCCTTCACAAAGCAGGACCTGAATGAGAACATGATCAGCTACAAGCATGATGGCACAGAGAGTGCAGAGGACAGCTTCTCCTTCACCGTCACTGACGGCACTCACACGGACTTCTACATCTTCCCCGACACAGTATTTGAGACCCGAAAGCCCCAAATGATGAAGATTACTGTCCTTCCGGTGGATAACGGGGTGCCCCAGATAGTGATGAACAAGGGGGCCCCGACATTGCGGGTTCTAGAGACTGGTCACCTGGGGTTTGTGATCACCAGTAAGACCCTTAAAGCAGAGGACAGAGACAGCATTCAGAATTCTGTGACCTTTAGGATCACTGGTGCCCCAGAACATGGCTACCTGATCAACCTCGGCAAAGGAAACGCCACCATCACCACCTTCACACAAGGTAAGAGAGCTGCTGATTGGAATGTATTTAATTTGAAAGGGATGATGTCATTTTAAAAGAGTTCCAATACAGAGCATAAAATTGACAGAGTTTATAGCTACTGTGATAGGCAACTAACAATTTATTTTCATTTTTGATTAATCTGTTAGCTGTCTGGTCTATAAAATGTCAGAAAATGGTGACAAATGTGTTCCCCAAAGCCCGATACGACGTCCTCAAATGTCTTGTTTTGTCCACAACTTAAATATATTCAGTTTACTGTCACAGAGGAGAGAAGGAACTAGACCATGTTCACATTCAACAAGTTGACATCAGAGAATTTTCATTAAAAATGAATCAATTATCAAAAATAATTAGCAGTTAATTGAATAGTTGACTGATCAATTGATCTATTGTCTTTGCAACTCTAAAAATATGACTCATTTCCAACTTTAGTCCCTAGTTGTGCTTGTGCAGTGTAATTAAAATATACACCTTTCAGTGTCAGTATCACAGCTTTGCAATCCTGTGACATTCCGTTAGATTTGTAACATACTGCAAGGACTCACATTGAAGACCATTTTCAATTCTCTTGAGCCCACTCTCGTTTTACATTTACTCACTCTGCTAAATGTACTCCCCTGTGATGCCTGGAAAGAGTTCAAACACACGTTTTTTTGTTTTCGCTCAAGAGACTGCCTATTTACAGAGATGAAGCATGCCAGTGCCTCGGGCTGATCAGATCTCACTAGAGGAGTGCATTTTTCAAACAGTACCCTGTGTATTTCACTTTAGGAGCAAACTGATGGTAATTTGTACATTACCGGAGTCATATTTTGTAACAGAAGGAGAGGGGATTACGGACATGATGATATATACTGTAGGTGGCATGGTAGCCTGGCTCACAGCAGACCAATAACTTTGCAAACGTGAGTACAGAAGCTGTATTTTGAGCAGACCAGAGCAGTGTCTTGGTAAAGCTTGGTAAATGCTAAATATCACAGTAGCTCCATCAATAAATAACCATGTATCCCCTGCTTTTTTTTTTTACTGAGTCACTGTGAGATGCTTTCCCCAAGAGGCCTGTTCAATATTTCAAGAGTTCTCACAAAAATAAACAGACAGTAAATAAAGATGCTATCTCCTGGGCATTTGAAAGTCATGGCTATGCATTTTTATGTATCGGCCCCTTTTGAAGGGAAATGTTTTGACATCAAATGTTGAAGAATGCAAGGGGCTGTAAACGCCACAATCTTCCAGATTCAGGACTATAAAGGACCCTATCTAGCACCACGCTATCAGGATGACAATCACACCGCTGTGATGGAGTGTCAACAATCAAGCTATTCTTTATGTTTTGTGTCATTCAGGAGTCTAAATAGATATACACCCCATGTTATCAAGCAGTGTCTCCTTTCAGATTCTCCCGGCACTACGCAGTGGGCACAATTTATCACACATCCTCCGCCTGCATGTAAAGACTCAGGAGGAATTACTGACGAATAGTTTTTCAGGAACAAATTGGACATAATTCCCCACTCGTCATTTCAGCCGGATAAGTGATTTAAACGTTTATGAGTGGGATATCATGGATATTTATGCAAATGTATCTCTTTTTCAGCTGAAATTGACGACATGAACATATGCTATGTTCTGAGGGACGGCGACAATGCTGCAAATGACATCTTCTATTTCTCCATTGAGGACAGTGGTAAGTTACTTTACTTAAGAAGACACTGTGTGGTAAGCACATTATTAAGATGCAAACCTTTGGGGCTGAAATATTGAATTTTGATACACTGTTTCAAGTTTAAATTCAAGAGTCTTGGCTTGTGCTTCATAATAGGCAAAATTACTAAGTAAAAGCTGTGTGCCCAGATGGGATTTCCAGATGAGGTTTCTTCATTTCTGTAAATGATAAAATATGCATGCAGTGAACAAGACAAAGAAAAATATACTATTGATAGATAACTTTTGTCTATGTCATGCTATGTTGATTCCTATTCAACCGACAAAAGAAATCCTCCATGCGTATTAACCTTTTATCTGAACATTCATGTTTGTTACTGGGCTGTATTCTTTAGGTGTGAGTCTTACAGCACCCCACCTATGATCCACCATTATTTATTTTCCATGCAAGGGCCGCCTTATTCGGAAAAGTTATGATTGATAAGTAATTAGTAAAACAATTAGCAAAGACCTTTCTTCTACTGCAGATATGAAATCAGGCACAGGCTCAGTGAATGGTTTGTGAAAGGCAACCATGCAGATTAGCAGAGGCAGTGTGCTTGACAGTGTGTCCTTTCTGCTACCCTTCAGCCGTGGTGGGTGAGCACAAAGGACCTCTTTAATAGGGCCCTCTGTTCCCACAAGCACCTCAGAGGGCCCCAGTACACATTTTCTCATCTCTCGACTCGGGACTTATCGGTGGCTTCAGCTGAATAATAGACAGGTTAACATCTATGCCAACAGGTGGATGGGGTGCTAATGAGTGATGACTTAAATGCAGGTGACAACGCCTTATCAGGCTGTGATGCTGAACAAGTGCTTTACCTGAGTTGCTGGCAAACCCCAAGCCCATGCAGAGCTCTTTTGTTGTTGAGTGACGTTCCGCTGGTCCCTTTATTATTGTCTCAATTGGGTTATTTGTCATGGATCTCTCGGGACTTGTCTCCCTCTGTCACGCTCTCTGTCTTTCCAGCTTGCTTGATGCTTGATGACATACATACTTGAATCCCACATTGGCAGTTTACCTTGCAGAACTGCTAGTTAGATTCTTTTTTTCCAGCACTCCTTGCAATATTTTACATTACCTGTAGACTTGATACGAGGATTTAAAACAGCATATGTCTTGTTCTGTGCTCTAACAAAACTTGCAATGGTCAGACACCTTGTATGTCTCTGAAATGTCATTCTATGACATGGGAATTGGAATTTATAGCGGCATCTAGATGGCTTTACAAATTGACAGAGTCATCTTGGATGACCCATCCAGACACGTACTGCACTGCAGCTTGTGAGGCCGTCAGTGAACATTTAAAAAAAAAAAAAAAAAAGATTTCAGCTGAGCTGGTGGCTGCCCTAAATCCCCAGACAGAGCCTCCAGCTCTTTGAACAGTCGTGTCGAGGAGCTGAACGGTGTACACTGGCACACAGCTGCACTATGTCATGTTCAGCCGTGGAAAACATTCTCCTCCTCACTTTAAGTTTACTGGGAAATTTACCAACTGCACTTGGCCATTGCTTCAGTAGAAAAGTGACTTTAATGTTGCAGCTGCTCAGTCAGATTGCAGGAGGTTTCTTTGAGTATATGTATGACTGCTAATTAATTTTTGCAACTGAATGTTCCTGCATTTGTGTGCACTTTAGGGTGGTGGTCATTGTGTTTACGTTACATATATAGGCTTACAATAGGATGGAAAGCCGGGCTGGGGCTATTGAGTATGATGTTTTTTTCAACAACAAAAAAAATCATTTAGAATGGACGAAAATAGTGAAAGATCCCCATGACAGCACAAAGTGCTACATTGGGAAATTTCATCAATTTACTTAGACATTCAGTTGATTTTCAATTATGCTAAACAAAGAAAAGCAGCAAATCTTCATATTTAAAGCGCCCATATTATGCTCCTTTTCAGGTTCATAATTGCATTTTGAGGTTGTATCAGAATAGTTTTACATGGTTTCATTTAAATAAAAACACCATATTTTTGTTGTACTGCACATTGTTTTCACCCTGTGTGTTTAGTTATCTGTTTTAACTACAGAGTGAGACATCTCACTTCTACACTATCTTTGTTGGGGGTCACACATGCTCAGTAGCTAGGTAAGATACCATCAGCTAGATAACTCTTTCTCCAACTTTGGTCAGTCCAAGCCAGGATTAGCCGGGAGACGTCTTCTAGATGAGGGACACTTGTAAAATACCTGCAGAACAAGGACATGGAAGTAGTTCTTTTGGAGATTATGGTAAACTAGTGTGTGTAGCAGTGTTTTGCCACCTTGTCTCGGCTAGTGACGTGTGCAGATTTTGAACAGCCCACCCAGAGACTTAAGCCAGAGGACATTCAGAAACTTATCTCACTCAAACAGCATGGATTGTTTAAAAAAGTTTGTATGCGTGTGGAAGCACCAGAGACACAGAATAACTCCCAAATCCCAGAAACAGTGATTTTATTCCTAATAAGGACACTTTAAGAAGCAAACATCATTAAACTTAAAGATTTTGTCCAAGAGATTGTTTCAAGAAATTATCAAGTGTCATTCTTACTGTAAATGATGTCTGTTGGTTGCCTAATTTTATAAATCAACTCATCGGCTCAACACTTTTTGGAGCCACTAGCATTATCTGTTGTCACTTTCCCTCTGCTCAAAGATGAGTTTACTGTACCGAGATCAGAAGATCAGAGCCCCACACAAGTGATTGTTATAGGATTTGCGCTGGCTCCATTGTCAATCCAAAAATAAATTGACTTACAACCTGCACTCATTACAGGGCAGGGCACTAATTTACTCTTGGCATGTCTGGGAGAATGACTGGAAAGTGCCAGGCCATTCATTACGCTTAATCCAAATGCTTATGGCAGTTTGACCACACAGTTGTTTTAGCTTTTGAAACCATAGTTTCTGTGAGAGATGGATGGTCTTGGTGCAGGGCAAAGTCATGGCTCCCGAGTTCTTCTTGGCAGCGATGCATCTGCTGCTTAATGTGTCATTCAGATCCCAAATTAAAATCATTGATTCGGTTCTACAGTACATGAATAGTGGCTGCAGTGATAACACTCGCTTTAAGTGGCCAAATATTTATGACTTAATAAGAACTGCTAAAAAGCATAACTCTCAGTATATTATTTTGTAAAGATGGTTAAATTATGCAACTTAGACTTGAGAAGTTGCTGTTTCACTCAATCAACTTGGCTACGTAAAGACACCAGATGGGCTTTTTACCACAAATAATAAGATGGCAATTAGGATGCCTCCGAAAATCCTTATCATATTTTTAATTAGCATGTGTCACAATAAAGCCATTCTCACTGTGGGACTAAAACGCTGCTACGTTTAACCCAGATGGTGGTAAAACAAACTTAATACAATTAAATTAGATCAAAATTATTCGGCACATTCTTTTTTTTTTGTAATGGGCTTTCTAATCATGGGTTATTTGTGGACTTTGTGTTATTTTCTCCTCTGTCCTTTTTTATTTTTTTCATTTCAGAACTCGTGCACTGTGTAGCTTTATTCAAGAGGCTTTTTACCAAGAAGGAGACACCATCTTATTTACTCAGTGCCGCTTGTTTGTCTCGCTTTTTTGCCAAGCTTGTCAAAGCTTTGAATAAGTAATTACAGATATCTGGAATTACACATGTTAATTTGTGTTTGTTTACCGTTTTGGACAAACACCCCGTCGTGGACAGAAGAAGAAACCTTTTTTTAATCACTTAGAAAGTGTCATGCTTAGAACACACACAACTGGTATCTGGATGTTTTGTGTGTCCGTGTGCGCCGAGGTTGGTGACTGCTCTGTCATTCTAAGTCTGTTAATTGGTGTGTTTCGGTGGGCTCCAGGCCTACCCTTGTCTCCTGAGGATTTGGGTGCATTGAGGTGAGCTTACCTAAGCACACACAAGCATTCCCAGGCTTTTTATTTGTGCCAGTCAGTCAGCATCAGGGATGTTCCCACTGACAGACACACTGCTGTGGCCTTTGTTTTTCATTCCAGGCACTCACTACCTTCTCTTTTTTTTTTTTTCTCCTCCTTTCACTGAGCTACAAAGAGGCAGCAAAAGATCATTGATTGTTCAGTTCATAAACATATGCTACGTCTGATGCTCCAACTCCACAGCCATGCCCAAAGTGTCCTTGCGTTTGTGAGATGTGTTTAGTATTTGCATAGAGTACAGAACGACTATGTTGCAGATTTGTACATGAATGGGTAAAATTCCTGACTGGAACACGGCAGCCTCTGAAACAGACAGGAATGTTTTTTTCCTTCTTTTCAAGTTTCCAGTGTAAGCCTGCAGCGCCTTCCTTAAACAAGCGTGTTTTGTTTGTTATTTCTGCCTCGTGCAACAAGATAAGTTCAGGTCTCGGGGAGAACCTCGACGTAATAAATCCTTCGAAGCATTTCGGCCCGCTGTAACATCTGCCGTGTAGATCTCCTACATCTTCTGTGTTATCGGTGTGTAATCGCTTGTGACACTGAGTGCATACTTAAATCCATCTCCCTTGTCTCCCCTCCTGTCTAATCCCAGGTTTGGAGGGATTATCTTCCCCCCCTATAGCGTGCTACAACACAACAAATGTAAGGGGGGACATGCCTTCACATGCAGTTGTGAGGGTAATATAGACTTTGTGTACGTTAGAATATCCCCATCATAGTGCAGGTGATGACTCTGCAGTTTCTCTGTGTTTCTATCCTGTTATTAATGAACATGTCTTCCCTACACTTTTCCTGGGGGGGGGGGGTTATGATATTCCTGGGACCTTGGGACCTAAAATCTGAATCACATACATAAAGTATGTGAGTTTCAGGAAATTACATAGCCGGTCTAGTTGTTGAGTTTTTAAAAAGGGATTTTTTTTAGGGGCGTTTGGTTCTCCTCACAGTCCATCTGTGCTGCAGCCAATAAAATATTAGGTAGTCATTTTGAGTGTTGTGGAAAATAATTTGTGAGAAAAAAAACATCTGGGGGTTGATTAGAGGTGCTTTTTTTCCTGGCTAACAGCTGCTTCACATTGGGGGTTAACTACACTGAATTACAGAGAGGATTTAAATTGTTTTAAATGGAGAGGGATCTGCGGGTCTCACTTGTCCCTTATGTCCTTAGTCGCTAAGTCGCTGTGACTTTTTCTCACATTGCAGGTATAGGTGCAATTCTTAAATCCCAGCATCCCAGATTTTCTTTTTTTTAATGTGTGTGTGAAGAGCAGAGAAGTACAGAAAAGGCATACAGCACGGGGAGAGTGCTGCGGTGGCTAAACAAACAAGGAGGAACCTGTGCTCTTTGCCGAGGCTACGAAACCTTCATCGTGAGCCTACAGACTTGAGCCAATGTAATTTTTCTTAGAAAAAGATAAAGAAAATCCATTATTAATGGTTGGCTTACTCTACAAGGCACGTAAGCCAAAACATGTCCATGAGAGGTTATGAATTATGCATTGAATTAGACAATGAAGGCGTTTCCGTCTTTTTCCCTGGTTTTCACTGGCTCAAGTTTGTTGGATTACTAACGGCGGTTGGTCCGTGTTGAGTCAGCAAAGCATCTTACTTTTTGAGAAGAAAATAAGAGTTCTAAATGTTAATTTATTAATGATAATAATTGTATATATTTTTCATTCACTACCCTGGAAATCCAGAGAACACAATTTGAATTTGCTCAGCGAGTTACTCTGGCATGGAGTAATGCTGCTCATTATCTATGCCCTTGTAGCCTAGCTGCACCAATCACATCCGGGCATCTGATATGGGCGGGCCAGAGGCAAGCTGCACCAATCACATCGGTGAATCTGATATAGGCAGGCCAGAGGCGAGCTGCACCAATCACATCGGTGTATCTGATACAGGCGGGCCAGAGGCGAGATGAACAGATAACGACAGTCTAATCTACCAGTTAGCTCCGCTGGTAGCTAAGCGTATGGGGCTCTGGATACGTCACCCCGTGTGTTGTTGTGATTGGTTGTAGTGTTATCCAATTGCGTGCAATGAGATTTTCAAATGCATGCTTGGTGCCGCCCCTCGAGATTTCATTACTCAATGCCAGACCCTTAATCTTTCGGAGTCGGGTCCGGATTTCCAGGCTGGTATCATATAGGTATTTGGGTAAAACATGGCTAAAGCTTTCACACTGATGTGCCTTCATTTTCCCTTTGGGAAACAGAAGGGAAACCCAGCTTCATGATTCCCTTCCCCTGTCTTAATATGCTGCCAAAGTCACTGTGTGGAGCTGAGGTTAACAAAGCAAAAGCAAATTCCCAAAAGTATAGAAACCCCAGGCCCAGGCTTGTTCCCCAGATGCTGATATGTGTCGTCATACCTGCCTCAGGATATCAGTCTAGCAGAACTGGGGCTGTTCAAGCAATTAGAAGCTATGTGTAAAATGGGATAGGAAACTGAAATGGTTAGCAATGTTGTTTGAGTTTTGGCCATAACATATATAACGTTTACTGAGACTGTGTTTTGAGAAATTGGGTAACCCCAAAAAAACAGCAGGAACTCTGAGTTCTGACATCTCTCTTTTCACTGTAGCAGAGCTTTTGTTCAGTTGTGAAAAATCACTCCGGATAATGTGTTTTTGGCCCCTGGATCCCAGCAGTGGGTTGGAGCTGCTGCTCTCAGCCCTGCTGCAGGATAAGCCTCTGACAGCTGGGCTAAGGCTCTATAGTGTCACAACTATCTCTCCAGCTTAGCCTGGGTTTCAGGATTGGAGCCCAATGCAGGGCTCCTTTTTAGACACTAAGAATGCACAAATATTCACACACATACTCAGACACAGACACACACCAATCACCCACCATCTATCCATCTCAGGGCCAGCTGCATGATCCCACAATCAGAGATAATGCTGGCACCGCTCAAATGTTGCATCTAGATGCTGGGCCGCAACTACAGTTTAATTGATAATGGCTTTGTCTTTGATTTCAAGCTGTTGTCTCTTTTGATTAGACTGCCGCGATGTCAGCCAGGGGAAAACACAGCCTTTCTTTTTTATATCATCAGTGTTCCAGCACGCCAAGAAAATACATACAGTAGAGGAATTGAACATGTCACACTGTTTGAAGCAAACTCTCTTGACTGCTTGCATTTATTATTCTCCATATGAACATGGATAAACTGTGTCTTGAGAGGGCTCTCATCTCAGAAAAGGTGCTGAAGAAATCCTTTGGGGATTTTGTTTGTGGATCAACCCCCTCTCCCCCCTACCACCTCTGCCACCACCTGCTTCCCTCCATAAGTGGAGCCCGATAGGCCGGATATGAGAAGTGGTCTAGTTGAGAAATGGGAGGGAATAGCAGTCAGAAGAGATGATAGATAGAAGTGCTCTGTTGGTCCCAGTGTTGGTGGGGGCAAGGCGTCAAGCTGCTTCCTGTCGCCTGTAGCGATGGCATGATTGTGCTGATGTGCATTCGCACTCTAAACACCGCCTGTGTTGACAAGTTGTGAGGACTTAATGTAGTAGGTGTGCCCTTCTGGTGTGCACCATCATCTACATCAGGGATACTCATCAGGGGGTCCTCAGAGTCGATGCAGGGCGGCCTCCAAATTATTGTTGATTTTTGTTTTGTTTTAACATGAATCCAACATATCATTAGGAAATATTATGTATCATTCGTCACTAAGGCCATCCACAAATACAGTTCATCCTAAGGATTCACTGTGCCACATGTATGTTAACCATAAAAACCTTATTATAATACAATTATTATTTTAATATCTTAGTATTGTATGCAAAAGAAGTATGTAGAAAGGCTTTAGGCTGCTCTACATGTTATTGTATGCCCAGTTTAATGTGCTACTTAATAATTTATATAATATATGTAGTAGGTCCCTGGTCAGTCTCTCTTTCAATTAAGAGCCCTGATCTATTTACAATAGCTAGATGTATAGAAGTATCTTTAAAAAAAAAAAATTTGATAGGTTTTTTTGATTAGAGGGACATAAACATAACATCATATCAAAAATCATATCCGGAACAACCAGGGAAATGTCCAGAGCTCAGATCACCCCTTCCCCCATGAAAAAAAGTGAGGAATGTCTTGCTGCCTGAAATTAACTCGGCCATGCCTGGGCTTATCTGGGTTTTCCAGGACATAGGCTTGGAGTGAAGAGTTACATATTAAATGGGAAGAGGGAGACAAAGATAGGCCACAGGGTGCAGGTCTAGACCACTAAGCATTCTGATACAGCGGTTACATTTAGTAATTGTCAGAAGATATTACAAATACCACAAAAGGCTATCATTGGTCAGGGAGTCATATGCAAAAGCTTTATCCTGCACATTTTGTGTCATTACAGGGAGGGCACATTTAGTGATATGGGGGCCCTGTGGCAGATATAATTCACACTTAATTTAACTTATAGGGAAGACTTGATCATTTTTTAAAGGGCATTGATTGTGCGTACATTAAAATGCCCAGCTAGAGCTGTAGGCAACAATGCAGCTTCTGCACGCCTGTCTTGTTTATCCCCTTTGGCATTTAGCTTTTGTCCTTCACATCTAATAGTTTTCCGTGTCTGTGAGATAGAACTCATCACATCGTATTACTTTATTCCATTCCTCAGGGGTCCAGGTGTTTTGCTCCTTACACCAGGTCGTGCATCTTTGTGTTCACTTTGAACACCCCATGGTCTCTGAATCAGTTAATTTTTGACACATTTTATCCAATGTTGTGATTATTTTCAAAGTGTTAGGTCTATTTTGGAACTATCATTGTTGGTTATTGCCATCTGTCTTGAACATGTGAGCACTTCTGCTCTTCAATGCTGTCTTCAGTGTCAACATTGTTCTCTGTGCCACATTAAGTGCATTTAAACTTCACAACAATCTACATTAAGCACTGACACTGTTTGTTTGCCATCTTTGGAGCTTTCTCTGCCATTTATTTGACCAGCAGATGTAATCCACCCGTCTTTGTTGCTGTCTTTGTGTTGTTAATTAATGACTGCTGACACAACATAATTAGTTGCTTATCATAATGGAATAGCCACTTGAGGTAAAGCCTCTCTGTATATAACACAATGCCATTTGTCAACACCTCATTTACCACTTGGGGATCAATAAAGCATTAGATGTAACACTTAATTTACTAACAGACTTGCAGGAAGTAAGGTATACCAAATTTAAGGGCTGTTGCTAAACTAGACTAGCTTTAGTGTTGATATTACAGTTGGTGGATGGGACCATAGGCGTTGATTTTGGTGGGGACAGCGGGGACGCGCACCTATCAGATTGTGTCATGAGTCATTTTGTACCCACCACTTTTTTTGAAAACCTTGAGCTCAGTTTAGTTGAAAAAAAAAAATTAAGTTCATAACACATATAAGCGACAGATGCCAACAAATCCTCAAAAATCTCCATCCCCACAAGGGAGGCACAGACAGCCGTAAGCTACAGGCCAGCGTCTTTCAAAACATTGACCTGCGCAAAAGAGAAATAAAAAAATTAAAAAATGAAGGCGTCACTGTACCCAGCACTCCTGAAAATGCACTTCAGAATGCATCTCTGTCCCCAGCACATTTCAAACCAAACTGACGCCCATGGATGTGACACATATACTGCTAGTGGTAATGTTTTTTTAACGGATGGGTTTTTAAATGATGTGTGACTGCTGTAGTTACCTGGCTGCAAACCAAATCTCCCTCTGGGGGCAATAAAAAATAATGACTGTAAAAGTTGAAATAGTATAGTCTGTTCAGATTATGTGGCTTAAACGTTACATTCAGTATAGGCTTGAACAGTTCAATGCAGCGTCTTCTATTTAGCAGCATAATGTATTTATACTCTTACAGCATTTAGCCTTTGGCTACAATTGGCATAGTGTTGTAATTGGTGTAATAATTATAATAATTACAGTATGTCATGTATAATCAGTTTTCTGTTCAGCCATTGCACTAGTGAAGCTTATATTCAAAATTAAAACATATGGCAATAGTTTGCCAAAATGATTATGCTCCCTATGATGGGCCTGCAACTAACGATTTATGGTTGATACATCTGTTGAAAATGTGGTTTAGTGTTCCCCAAAGCCCAAGATGAAATCCTCAAATGTCTCGTTTTGTCCACAACTCAAAGATATTCAGTTTACTGTCACAGAGGAGAGAAGAAACTAGAACATGATCACATTTAAGAAGCTGGATTTAGAATGCCGTTATTAAAAATGACTCAAAACGAATAAAACATAGTGGACAATTAATTCAATATTTGACAACAAATCTATTAATCGATTCATCTTTGCAGCTCTACAAATGTGTAATTCCTTAGCTAACTAGAAGGCTGTACTTCCTGATGACAAACTTTGCAGCACAATGCAATGTATTACACTCAAATATATATTTTGTATTTTAAAATGAGATATGATTGGATGATTGGACTGAATATACTACGTGTAAATGATACAAGAGTAATGTACATAGAATCGCTGCACACAAATACGTTTCTGAATGTAATGTGCGTCACAGAATCCATCCCTGTACCACAGTGTCTGCATTTGCAGCAGAAGTTCTTTGAGATTTTTCCAGTGGAAAATCTACATTCTCATAGCCTGACGAGGCAGACCCACATCCAGATGTCGGGTCTGGGAACACACCATTGGCAGGGCTCAATCCAATGGGCGGGATAAACGGTTGTCTGTATAACCTCTGCACGCAATAGGATAGCGCTACAACCAACCAGAGCAACGCTAGTTGATAAATTCAAATTTTGCTGCATCTGGTCAGCAAAACTCCGAACACTAGGGTTGGGGGGGGGGGGGGGGAATCGATACAGCATAGTATCGCAATACTTTCACTGGCAAAACTGCATTGATACACATGCACCACGTATGGATCTTTTATTATATACTGTATGTGTTGATCAGTTTGTATGCTTGACAATCCCATTTTGCAGCAACATAATTGACGTGATATGAACAAACAGAGAAATGTTTCTTTTTAGATAAAACAGATGTTGACAAAGCTTCTTTTTGGGGGACATCATTTGAAATTGGGAAAAATTAGAAGTTGGAAAAAAGGTTATACATTGCAATATATTGCAGAATATTGCAATATGTTTAAAATCGCAATAATATCGTATCGTGGCATAAGTATCATGATGATATGGGACCGGGTGGCGTCTGGTTCTTCTTTGTTTTCAAGGAGCATTGAATTCACGCAGAACCGTACCGCTAAGCCCGCCTACCGACTCTATACACGATGTGATTGGCCTGATCAGAGTTTGATTTTTCCAGCTCGCAAGCCAACGAGAGTTGCTACACTGACCCTAGCTTGCAAATTATATTTGCTGCCGCTATGGTACGTCTAGATTTCTATGCTAACATTGTCATAAAATAACCTCCACAAGTTGTTTTACAATTATTCAAATACAAGGGAAGAAACTTGCAGTTTGAGGGTCTAAATGGAATTTTGCCAGCATCCTTAGACGTAATCTTCCTTTAACATATGTATATATGTTTGTTTCGATGCACAGACTAATCTTCTGTTCAATATTACGAGAAGGAGGCAAAAACAACACTAAATCCAAAGACGCATCCTCCTCCCTTTTCATGAATGCATGCGTGCTTATCTTCAATGTGCAGGTTTGCATGGTTCTACATGAACGGTTCCATTTCACCAGTCATAAACAAAAACCAAGAGTAATTTAACACTTCTTTAGGAATTACCATTCCTGCTTTTCAGGGAGCATTTACCTCTCAGGCGAAAGCCTTTCTGCACGAGAGGATTTGCACGTAATAACTGTGAAATGCAGCTGAAACATGTTGTTATAAATGAAACCAATGGAGTCCCTGAGAACAGCCTCGACAAACACCCTGCTCTATTAGTATGGAGCTCATGAGTCTGTGGGACTGGGGATGGGGTTTTTATATTCCGTGGCCTCACACTGCTGCTTTCAGCAAACAGTCCACCATTATTCGATCTGACAAGAGAGCAAACACTGTGCATTCAAGGGTTAAGAAAAAGCATGCCCCCCTCTCTTTGTCAAGTCCCTTCATCCTTATGTTGCTTTGTTTTCTCTCACATTTTCACACTTTACCTTGTATCCCCCTGTGTTTTTTTCACTCAAGGCTCTTTTCTATTCAGTTTCCAGCATCGCTGGAGAGTTATGTTTAACATATGCACTTTTTTTTATATGCACAGATTTTTTTTGTCTCCATGATGAGCTCATCCCTTCAATTAGGAAGTGTGTGACATGACTTGTTTTTCAAGATTAGCCCTAAAGGAGTGTGACGTGCTTTTTGTTGTTGTTGTTTTTACAACTTAATCATAAAGCTGTCATAATGGATTGTGGGTTTAGCCTCATGGCTCTTGCTGTGTCTTTTTCAGTTGGTCACAGATTTTCCAAAGCTACTTCAGCAGCCTCACGGCTGTCAGCGCATTCACACAGTTCATAATTGACTGGTAATGAGCTAGAAACTCTTGATTTTAAAACAACCTTTGCAAGTGAATTGCTGAAGAAAGCCCTGCAGCCGCTGATTCAGCCTTTTGTTGTTGTTTCCCCTGCTATTGCGAGTTTTGCTCTCCAAACCGTGCGGCTGATTGTTAATTAAGACACTCGAGGCTGCATCCTCTTTGACAGACAGGAATGCCATTCAAGGGCAATCAAGGAAGACTTTGCCTGAACCTCACCTACACAATCGAAACAATCAAAGCCCTTAGCAGAAACTTGCATACCTCTTTTGGATTCCGACACCCAAGGACAGCTAATTGATTTATGTACTCGCTTGTGGAGGGATGCAGGAGAGAGTTAAGACTTTTCATCTTTTCAGTTTTCAGGTGCAATAATTATCATTCCGCTGAACAAGGCCTGACAACAAAAGGCACCTTTCAGTCTGCATGGAATTATAAATGCACCATACAGTATGCGCTCCCTGCAGAGGTGAAGATTAGTTCTATATATTTCCAAGTGATGTAAATAAATAAGGATCTTGTCAATGATTGCAGCTGAGCCAAAAGGAAGGAAATAACTTGTGCCCACCATAGTCAGACTTGGGTGGGCACAAGTTATTTCCAGCCTGTTTTCCAGTCCTAATGATGTAGCCATGATCAGGGATAAGTCCTGACACAGGGTGCTGGAAATCAGCAACCCGCAACAAAGCAGATCTCTCTGCAGAGTTGTATACCCAGAGTTGGCCTGCTTGCCAATCCTAAAGGTGTTTGGATAGATTCTTTTTCAACTACTATTTCCGGGCGAGGCTAATAGGATTATGATTAAAAATCCAGGATGCTTGTATGTAGTCATTTCTACACACAGAGAAATAGTTACCTCAGCAAGTATCCAAAGGGTACTGTATTGAGTTGTTAATTTATGAGTTAATTTCTTTCTTAAATCTACTCACATTGATGCACGCAATATATATATATATATATATATATATATTTTTTATAGCAAATATTTTAAATGTCCATCAATTACGTTAAAAGAATACTAGCCAATGTGTGGGTTTGTGTTAAGTTCTGTAGCAGATGACAAATGACGTCATTTGTGGCAGTGTGTGTGGACACTAGAGCGTGAAGCAGAGTCCCAGGACAGGAGTGACCTTTCCCTGCGATCACACTGTACAGTACTTCCTCTGACACCATTCTCTCCTGGGCCACACATAAAAGGAGCCCCATTTGAAATAAGAGCTCTGGGAATTCCACAATGCCTACCACACAGGCGAGGGGGCTCCTTTTGTGACAGGAAGAAAGTCACGGAGCAGTTTCCACAACAACCTTATGCTGCAATTTGGATTCAAAAACAGAAAGTGTGGGAACAGGATAAATGTTACTTACTAGGTTACTTAAAATGTCTTTTTTTGTCCACCACACTGTGCAGGACAAGGAAAATGAATGTGGATAATGTGGATGTCCAATCAGTACTGATGGTTAATGTAGTCTATTGAAGATATACAGTATATTTCCCAGTGTGTGCTATAGTAATTGAGAATGTGAGTTCTCTTGCTCAAAGAGCCGTGACAGCTCCAGGATACCAGGATTTAAAAGTGCACAAGCGGCCTAAACTCATAATGTTTAAAAAAATATATATATTCTTACACCTAAACAGAAAAATACAACTGCACACCTTGTGCATTTAAGTTTGTCACCGAGCCAAGACGAGATTAATTACAGTTACCTTGTTAACTCGTAAAACACTCTTCATTCAACAGAGAATAAATGAAACAAACCAAATCCTTCCTAGTTAAAGCTATAGTGCGTAGTTTCTGTCCTCCCAATCAGAAATTCTAAGACAAAAACAACACTGTGACCCCTCTGCCACGCAGCTGCTAGTAGCCAAGGAGGACACGGAGGATTCAAAAAACATGATGGACTATTCAGAAAATGTCATTATCTTCCCTCGAGTTTCTGAGCGTGAATGTCGCCAGACAACACCATGTTCTAAATACAGCCATGCTGGGCAAAAACAGAGAGCGTAGTGGGGTCATTTGGCAACGGCTTGAATGTAAAGGACGTTCATTAACCCATTTGTGCCGGATGCTTCGCGCCGACACATTACATCTACCGCCGGTTACTGCGTTGCTCAACTCTGAACTTCCTGCCGGCTGCTGCGTGGTGCAAAGGATCATCCAGCACTTCTTCATCATCATCTACCACATCCTCCCTCCCAAACTCCTCACTATCTTCCACCTCAGTGTCTAAATCTGCCCTCGCTGTCTAAATCCTCCTCTGTCGTAGCCATTTTCTCGCTCGTCTCTCAAAAATTCCTGAACAAACGCACATGTATGTCTGGTTGATTTACATGATTTTCAGCAAACTACAGTACATTTTGATGGTCACATGGCTTTAAATAGCCAACAAGACCCGCCTCATGTGTGTTTGAACCAATGACAGTGCGTTCTCTGCTGCACGCGTCATGAAAAGACTGACGAATACTAAATGCTGAGCTGAAGCATCTGGCACAAATGGGTTAATATGAAAAAGTTACACACTAAAGCCTTAAAGGTCCCATGGCATGAAAATTTCCCATTATGAGGTTTTATAACATTAATATGCATTCCCCCAGCCTGCTTATGGTCCCTTAGTGGCTAGAAATGTTGATAGGTGTAAACCGAGCCCTGGGTATCCTGCTCTGCCTTTGAGAAAATGAAAGCTGAGATGGACCGGAATGGAATCTTGGCTCTTATGAGGTCTTCAGATACAATATTAGGGGACCACTAAGGCCTATATAAAAGCATCCAAAAAACACCATGTCATGGGACCTTTAAGTCTTTTCACTACCACCTACCTGAAGTAGCTGGGCAGATTTGGCAGCTGCTGCCGGCTGAGCCCCAGGGATACATAGAACAGTAGAAAGAGCTGCAGGCTTTTTCACACAGTACCCCTCATTCAGAGAGATATATATTTAAAAATTTCTTTATTGTCCCTTTAGTTCATAAACTAAAAAGTGAAATGCTTTGCTTTAAATGACTTTCAGTGAATGTTGGTTAATGGTGCAGCATTTTAAAAAATCTGCTCTTTTTCTCTCACTATTTAGCCTGTGTGCCCATCCAGCCATCACTGTTATATACTGACTCTGAGCAGTTAAAGTAATAGTTTGGCAATTATAGTAGGCTCGTTTGAGATGAACTGCGCCTCGCCTGTAAAGTGGACGAGAGCAGGCAGCAGCAGCCGGGGGCAGTGACTAAAAGCTGCGGTAAAGTCGCACAGTTTCCAGCCGTTTCCAGCAGGATGAACAGGAAGTGACAGAAGCAGTGGTCTGATTACAATTTCAAAAAATGTTATCAGACACATATATCAGCTTGTACAAGTCTCCAGTTGTTTTAATTAACACATAGCCGTCAAAATGCTCTACATGCGATTTGTCGCTGATTTTAATTAACAACAGACTATAGATGATCCGAATCATGAACAGATTTAGTCTCTCTGACTTCTAAACGTCACTATCATTCACAACATGTGGTGTGTACAGAATGAGCCTTTACATCAGACAAATGGTAATTAAAATCCCTCCAATCCCAAATCAATAAAAAGTTTATATGAAATGTCATCATGTTGAGTCGATTCTGAACCAACCAGCTGAGAGGCAGGTTGGTTAGGTCTTGCAGTCAGTGAAAAGCAACTGCGCTGCCTGCGTCTCAGAACTGCGGCCGCCTTGATCTTGTGAGGTTATCGTTGCCTACGTGTGCATGACGTCAGCAAGTCAGGATCAAGTCGGACAGCATGCAACGGGCGGTAATCGCCGGTGACCAAATCTGCGCAGACTAACCTAACGTCAGGTGTTGCCTGCCTAAGGCTGAACAAGAGGCTGAATATGATGATTAACACATCAACATATAATGACACATTTCTACAGCCGTAGAGTGGTAAAACTGTGATGCTAAAAGCTTTGAAAATTGAACTGTACATGTAATTTCATCCCTGCCAACATAAGATAACTAGGTTCCCATAGAAATGAACAGGAAGTCATATTTCTGAGCAATGGTGTAAAACATTAACACCTCTTTGTTATGGCATTACTAAACACCTTCTCAACAGCTATAGCAAATGCTTTTCATTATATAGTCGTTGAAGTTTTAAGAAAAAAAGGTACATTCCATCCATTGTATTTCAATTTTCGAATGAGCACTGAGAATTTAATCACCCCTATAGTTGTGGTTCATATGTTAATCTCTAAGGAACCTTCCCTGCTGAGAGCAAAGCCTTGCCTGCTTTAAGCCTTGCATGGCTCTCTGACCCAGCACTTTTGTTCAGAAGTGCCTTTGGACTTTCTTTCAGGCCCCTCAAATGTCGCCTCAGAGTGACCAATGTGTTAGAGTGGACACACAGGCGACAGCAGCCTGTATGGACCCTTTGCAGAAGGCCAGATTTATGGCAGACCACTTCCCTGAAAGGATGTTCTTGTAGAAAAAGGGTTTAGGTTCTGTGAAGTCATAACAATTCAAAATCTCTCAAGCCATGGCCAACTCGTTACTGCTGATACAAGGCTTAGGGTGATTAGACCATATCACGCTCTCTCTCTCTCTCTCTTTCTCTCTCTCTCTCTGCTCTGCCATCGGCTTTCTTTCTTTCAACAGGATTATCATATCCCTTTTCCCTTAATAGGAGAGGTGAACAGTATGCTGGTATGGTCTGGTACGTTAATAGAACCCAGAGTCAACTCATTTAATAGAGTCAATATAAGATGGGATGATATGCTATTTGCTTTGAAGCTTCATCCCAGATCTTTAGAACAGTATCTGTTATTCTCTAACTAAAGTCAGCTGACAATTTTGTCTCTTATTTCTTGTCCTGAAAGTAGCGTGGAGCAAATCTACCACTACAGAATCATTTAAAATGCACCACATTCAAATTCTAAAGACCCACTAACGGCCCCTAGACACGGCCATGTTCATGAAACACTAAAATATTAAGGACTTAGATGGAATGATATTGCGACAAATAGAAGTGAGATGTCTCACTCTGTAGCGAAAACAGAGACCTGAACGCACAGGGTGAAAACAGGATCTGCAGCAATGTGCGGCACAACAAAAATATGGTGTTTTTTGAAAATTAAACCATGTAAACCTATTCTGATACAACCTCAAAATACAATTCTGAGCCTGAAAATGAGCAGAATATGGGCGCTTTAAGTAATGTAGAGTGAGGCGGTTGTTACAGCGACTGGAACCCCAAGAGGGTGATCAGGACCCGACGCAAATACAGTACCTTGTCAAAACTATATTACTTATACAGATTTTTGTTATCCACATTATTTGTATGCATGTAAACAAGCCAAGTATGGGAAACTGCTCATTTACCCATGATGCAGGGTTTACTGTTTAATTTAGTATTTAGTCTATTTAAATAATTTACTGAGTTTCCTTCACTTTAAAACCATCTTATTTTGGCATTAATATAAATTAAAAACAACATTTAAAGTTTATTGGAAGCTTGAGCTTGACTTGCTGAGCTCAAACTGCCATCACACACAAAGTACTAGCCCCGAGAAGCCATACCCACATCAAGAGGTCCGTTAAGCCCGCCCACTGACTCCATACACGATGTGATTGGCCTGACCAGAATTTGTTTTTTCCAGCTCGCAAGCCCACAGAGAGTTACTAGACTGACTCTAGCTGCAAATTACATTTACTGCCGCTAGGGTGCGTCTAGATTTCCAGGCTTTTAAAGTAAACTATTGGTCCTATAACAGCTAGACTGCAGTCTCTTCCATCTGCAGTCTGTTTAGAGCTGTGCTAATGAGAGAATAGGATTATACGTCAGTATTCAGATTTTATGTCTTCATTATGAAATACAAACGTGGATTGTCTTCCAGTGTGGTCCGTTTGAATGGAAGAGAATTCCTTGTAAATCCTACGCCTAAAACCAAACTCAAATCTGGTGCCTGTGAACACTTTGCTGGTCCCCAATCTGCATCTCTATTGTATGTTGCTTGACGTCTTTAATGCTGCAGTGGAACACAGTTACTGCACATCATGGAAACTTTTAGCACACAAAGTCCATTTGCAGTATATGATCATTAAGTATTTTTAGATGTATTGTGTGCTCATCCCAGTTTATCCTGCCTAATCAGTGCGGGGCTGGCTCTGTGGGCAAAGGGCCGCCTGTCTGTCTGCCTGGTTGAATGAACAGGCGAGGGTCCATGGGGCATCGCGGCCCCACGATGCTTCACGGTGACCAATTAAGGGCTGTCTGCAACATGTATGCTGGGAGGAGCCAGGGGCACTAAGTTGGCACAGGCCAGCCTCTCGCATTCTTTGGCCTCTCTCAAAAGGCTTCTGTCCCTCATCACACATCTACACACATCACTCACTGTGTGAGTGGACACAACTTGTGTGAAGAAGTGAAACAACACGAACTGCACAAGGTCTTTTGTAAAAAGGTTCACGAGCCAAGGTTAGTTATGGTTAAGTGGTTAAAAAAGAGGTTGAGACTTTTTTGATCCTATTATTTAATGACCCTTACACTACAAGTACTAAAAACTTTACTAGAATTTAATGGTGTATAGTAATCTTTTTGTCTTTTTTTTTAATAACCGGCTTTGTGTTATTAACTAGCGCAGTAAACACATTGTAAAAGTCACTCAGAAATTTTTTAAGTTAAAATGGTACTTTTCGTGTTCCTTTCTCTCCACAATTTGTTCAATAAAAAACATTTTCCAGTTCTTTTTTTTTTTTTTAATCAACAAGCAATGTTGTATTTTAGCAGTATACTGAAGGCAGCAGCAAGGCAGAACTGAGTACATTTTAATATCGGTTCATTGATCGCAAGTAATATTGTTATTGTGATATTTGACACTGATATTGCATATTTTCCTCACATTGTGCAGCCGTACTAGAAACCAACGAGACAGAGTGCATAAAGTTGGCACAGTCCAGTCTCTCCTACACTCTTTGGCCTACCTTAAAAGGATTTCTCATCACACATCTACTTTGTGAGTGGATTTTGTTTAAAAATGCAGCTACCTGAACTGTACAAGGTTTCTTTTGGGTGAAGGTTTGTGTACAAGGCTGGTTAGGGTTTTATAGTTTAAATAGTACAGGCTGACACTAATGCAGACACTATTATTTAGAGAGACATACACTACGAGTGTCAACAAGACAGTGCAGGCACGCAGTCCAATATTTTAAGATGACTAGTAGGAGTGGGAATCTCTGGGCACCTCACAAGTCGATTCCGATTCAGAGGCCAACAATTAGATCCTAAACCGATGGTTTTATGTGCATTTCCATGCGTGATTTGAAAATATATATAAATTTGAGTTTGTTAGATTGACATATATTTGTCACACATAAGTTGTAATGAAAGGTTTCGTCTACTGAGGTTTTTATTGTGAAGCCTTACACATGCTTGTGAAAGTCACCTTCTCTCCCAGTGATCTTCCATGTCAGAGGCTCAGTCATGGCTAAAGGTGGAGAAATGGCTTCTTAGAATATAAAAACATGAAGTGGTCTGATGTAATGTGATAAAATAGATGAACAGCCTTTGTGTGTCTTGTCTAATTCTTGTATGTATGTCCTTTTAGACCATGTGTATAATGTATACAAAACTTATTTTTTTGAACTTCTGGCCAATTTTGTGTATTTTTTTTCCTGCACTCTTGCCTAATCTCTAAGTTATTGTCCATTATCCCGTCCTCTTTCAGCCACTCGGTTTTCTGAGTTGATGTCTGGAGACAGTAACTTTTAAATAAAAGTCAACAAAAAGTCAAAAAAAAAAATCGATCCACATTAACTTTAACACTCAAACACATTAACTTAACTTAATCAGAATTGAGCATTGAATCATTCTAGAGCAAATTGTGATGAATCTAAGAATCGATTATTTTTCCCATGGGATTTGTAGGATTCCTGCTATTACCATATGAATGTAATGTGAATATGGATATTAAGTAGAAACACAGTCTAATATAAAGTTCAAGTACCTTAGCTTATGTAATGTAGTCAGTGCAAATGATGCATGTTTCTGCACTGAACTGCACAGCAGTGCAGAGAGTGAACATTAGAGAAACCGATATTGTTCACTAAATTCTGTCTCGGAGCTGTGAGTGCTGGTTAAAGATTAACTCCGCTGTTTTCCTTGGGGCCTCTTTGAAGTGGACTTATTCCAACCCCTGCTTATCTTAATTAGAAAGAAATCTGGAGGAGTGAAGTGGTCTTCTGGAAACCAGCACCTCCACTCCCCGGGTCCCTGAAGGCCACACTGCAGCTTTGCGCAGACTTTAAGGCCTCTTAAACTCAATATTTACTTATGTCACGGTGGGATTGCGTGTAGTATAAACTGTGAACATAAATGACTTTTTTTGGGGGGGGGGATTTGAAAACGCTGCTGGATGTATCCTTCTCAGATCTTAGATATGAAAAAAATAAATAATTAATAGAGCCTGTTCCTGTTTGTGAATATTGTTAAAGGCAAACAGATGTTTTACAGGATTCATCTTGAAAGGGAGAGCTGCCTCTTTGAGGCTTAGCTTGACGTGTAGGCTGCTAATTATGCAAAATGGAATCATTTCATGCTTTTATTGAAATGCATGAGGTATCTGGGATAAATCCCAGCGATAAACAGTTCTAAAATGTCCCTGCCTGAGTGTTCGATTGCAGAGAGATGATGATACATATTTATATTCTCGATTTTGATCAAGTATGCTTGAGATCAAGTGTTGCCGCTGTGTTATAGTTATTACAAAGCCTAAGCCGGCGTGTGAAGTTAGATAAATAGCCAAGACCTTCTCTGTTTCCATTACCTCAGCCGGAGAACGGTTTCCTTCACGACTCAGAGATCACACAAACAGTGTTTACCGGTGGTATGCGTGCCATGCGGCTGGCTTTAGTCCAAAATGGAGTAGGGAGGTCCTGTCATGCACAGGTCACCTGTCTCCAGCAGAATGATGTGGAACACACAGGAAGCAAAAAACTCTTCCACTGTGGTAGACCTCAAGAATGTACGAGTCATAAAATGTATCACTTGAGACTTTTTCATACAAAGCACACGTGTTCTCCTTTTACCAGTCAACCTTTGCATTGGCAACATGAGTTGCTTTAAGCACACAGCGATCTGCCAGAAATTATTCACCTTATAAAAATGTGTTTTCTTTGCACACAGCTTTTTAGGTTTCAGATTGAATTGTGTCATCTTATTACACATATTATTAATGCCATATTGACTTACCAAACAACTCTTCCTGCTGTAATTGTAGTCAGTGCATGTCTCCTCTGATGGTTTTCATGCTGTTTATGATGCAAATTATAGCGTAACACAAAACAGCAATTTATTTGGAATTAACAGAGGATCGGGTTGTGCACATAAACAGGGGCCGATGGCTGAGCAGACAAACACCGACTACAGACATTTGGGGAAAAAAGTTATCACAGGACCACATTGACTTCCATAGATATACTGCGACAAATTCTTCTCATAGTAGGAATTGTGACGGAAACAATGCTTTGAGTCATAAATCAAAGACTAAACCAGGGACCAACTTTGATGTACTTTGTTTTAAGTGGTGTCTCTAAAGTAAAAAAAAAAGAAGCCCATTTTCAATTCAATTTATTTTCCAAAATTCTGCGTTACAGAGAATTTCATAAAATGGACACATCTAAAAGATTTAAACATTGAGTTCATTTTGCAGGAGAGAGACAATCGAACAGGTTCACGTCTCATCTCATGCTCAAGCTCCACAGTTTCTGCCGCATTTTGTCCCAATTACAGCTCAGTGTCGACATCACCGAGTCTGTCTGAAGTTCACTCTGACCTGAATCTGCGAGTTCAAGGAACAGCGGCGTTGCTCTTCTGTTTTCTTCTTCTTTCCAGCATTTTTGACAAAGACCATTGTTGCGGCAAACCAGAGCTACAAAGATGATTTAGGGAAAAGCATATTTCCAAAGCATCGCACTACATCCATAGTCTTCACAACTTTATGTCCTCTATCTGGTAGAAGACATCAAAGTACCCCCTATGTGTTCATTATGGATTAACCAACTTTATCCAACTCATTGATTTAAATGAGTTGTTGGTTTTGAATGAGCTGGGGGAGGGGTGGGATGGTGGGGGGGGGGGACAATTTTTGCGCCCTGTTTTTCTTGTGTGTCCCGCTCACTTTGTCCCAGTTATGGCTCAGTATTGTCAAAAGGCATTGATGTTGGGATATTGAGTCACAATTTTACTCTGCGAGGAAATATGTTCACTATTAGACCAAAAGAAAGAGTCCAAAGGACATTTCACATGTGCACACACACACACACACGTAAATGCATGCACCCTCACACATAATAAAACACCCAGGTTGAATGTGTGTGGGTCGCGCTGTGCCCATCGAGGAAGGAAATGGACACAGCGGAGCGGTCAGCTGGACCTAACAGATTTACTGAGCATAACCACAGGGGTGGGACGGGATAGAGACCCTCAGTCGCACTTAACACAAACAACGGCAACACTCTGAAACCTCTGAACAATGGGCCCGCACCCTCCCGGCAGTCTCACTTTTATTCCGCCACTTTCAGAACTGCCAGATGCTTAGTGGCTCAGTCATCTGTAGCAGCAGGCAGCAGCTCTCACTGTGCAGTCCGGTGGATGCATGCAGATTTTGGGGAATTGGTGGATAATTATTTGGACTGCTACTCAGCGCTTTAGAAATGTAAATTAAAGTGTGCTGGGGTTTCTGTAGGAGTCAGCGTGAGTACATCTTTGCAACATATGTGTTTGATGGCCGTGTTACGTGGCTCTGCTTTGAGTCTTTATGGTCAAACGGTAGCAGCGATGCCCTCCAAGCACTGTAGCCTCGGCCTTTCAATCCAACTTCAAAAGGGCGAGGATAAAATAACCCAGTTCGGACAGAAAACAGACACCTTTTATCTTAATTAGGAACGACGTAATTAGACTGTACAAACTCTATACAGTTTCCATAAGGGCTGCACACCCCTCATACCTCCCACTGAGTGCTGGCTCTGAGTCATAAAGTCCTTAAGGTTAACGAGAAATTATTCCAAAGGGTGTTGAAAATTCCTGTGCCACCCCAGAAACAAGTAACCATTGTCATTTTCAATGCATGTTTTGGATTATTGATTTTCAGAGAGGCTGTTTGAATTTTCCTTGCTAATTTTCTAAGGAGCCATTTCCAGTTTCTTTAACTTTATCAACTGTATTTGTTTGCAGGAGGCAACAAACTGAAGAACCAGCAGTTCCGTCTGAACTGGGCTTGGATCTCCTTGGAGAAGCAACACTACGTGGTGAACGAGGAGGTCAAGTTCCTGGAGGTGGTGCTTAAACGGCGAGGCTACCTGGGGGAGACCTCCTTCATTAGTAAGCAGCCACCGCCTTTCATTTAATCAACTCACTTGTAGTAATAATTCCATCGAGGGTGACATGTAATCTTATTACCAGACCCAATCTGCAGAGTTTTTGACCGTTTTCAGCGGTGATCCAGAATGAAAATCAGCAGAATTAATTGAGCTGAAGATGTGTTAACATTCTGGATAGCATTCACAGAAAATGTGCAGAAAATGTCCAGACTTATGTGTGGCCCCGATCATTGCTAAAGTATAGACAGCACTCAGAGCGGGCAGACTTTTCATTCATTCATTTCTCTTTTATGTTAACTGAAATGTGGATCTATATCTTGATCTGGATCTCTACACCAACAAAAAATATAATAATGATAAAACAAATGAATTTAATTTAAAATATAGAACATATTACATGGATACTGGGACCAGATTTCTTTCTTTAAGCAGATCTCAAGACTATATGCATACATTTTTGTGTTGTAGTGACATACTGGACATGTTCCTCCACGCCATATTCTCACTTATTGCTTTGCTTTGCTCACTAATTTACACTAACTTTGAGTGAACCTGCTGACAGGTAGCCTGATAGCTAACACTCAAACTCAAAATGAAAAACAGACGCTCCCTGTCAGAAGATATTGATTCCCTTCAAGCTGTTTGTGTTTTGTCTTTTTTATTGTTTGAACACCTACTATCAGTTGACTTTTAGACAAGCTCCCACAGCCCACACAGTGCACAGCCTTGCACCCTTTGATATATTTTAGAACAGGTCTCAGGGCTCCTGCACCCTGCCTGTGTGGCGTGTCCGTTTTTATTTCGGCTCCCATGTTAACAGGTTATAGCTTGCACACCGCCTGCGTAACACACATGTCTCAAGCGTGTTTGAAGCGTTTACAGGCAAAATAGAATACGAAAAGATGTTAAGTCATTCTGACACAAATACATTTGACAGAATGACATTTTCATGTTTGAAAGAATCTAGGTTTTGACATAAATGCAGATATAAATCAATTTTCAAATATTGCACCTGTCAACACAGAACTAAATATTTGTCCGTCAATACTGCAGAGGTTGTCTTTGCTGTTATCAAATCAGTATATATATTTATGTTTATCATGAAGTATACTACTGCTTGAGTGCAGTAAACGTCCACAGCTCTCTCCCCGTATGTCCTTTTATCAATGGGAAACACACATGGGTACAGACAAGGCTAGCAGCAGCGCCGCGTCGGACATGTTTCTGGTATGCAAAGACAAAGAAAACACCATGCAGCCGCCACGCAACTGACACGCAACAGAAAACAACACGTGCACGCCACGCAGGCAGTGCACAGGAGGCCTAAGGCTGGCCTAGACACCCTATAGGGTCACACAGGTCGTGGTCTATATCCTTGACGTTCCACTTCTGGGATTGCTCCGGTGCCACAGGAAATTTCGCCAGATTTTTCCCGTGTATTTTCCGTTCCCTTCTGCTTCTGGAATTTCTTTAGGACTATGGTTAACTGGGAACCGAAGGGTCGCCGGTTTGAGTCCCCGTACGGACCAAAGCGTGGAGTGTGGACTGGCAGCTGGAGAGGTGCCAGTTCACCTCCTGGGCACTGTCAAGGTGCTCTTGAGCAAGGGACCGACCCCCCCCCCCCCCCCCCCCAAACCGCTCAAAGCGCCTGTTCAGCAGTCGCAGCCCCCCCCCTACACCTCTGACATCTCTCCATTAGTGCATGTAAAAGACCTGAGCATGTGTGTGTAATTCAGGCTTGTGTGTAGTGTGTAATAACAACAGAGTGTAAATTGTAATTTACCCATAGGGGATCAATAAAGAGTACAAATTAAATAAATGAAAATAAATATCGGTCCAGTCTGAGTTTCCTCTGACATGAGTATTTTGCACCGGCTCTGTGTGGAGTTTAGCACCCCCCATGATGATTCTGATTGGTTTAGAGAAATGCCAATAAACCATAGCGCGTTTTCCTCCCAACCCCCGAACACTATGTGGAGTAGCCAGACCCTCCTTCGGCGCCATATGGAGGAGGGCCGGACTACACAAGTCTAGACCTTTTGCCTGTCTCCTCTGGTCAATATTTACGTTCCAATCACACAATAGCACAGAACAATCCCCCAAGGACCGCATGCGCACAGAAGAGAGGTCACCCAAAGTTGGCGGCCATTAAACCCACCATTCCAAATGTTAGTTCTTGGACTTTTACTGGCCGGAACTAAACAGACAATATCTGTTAAGACTGTTTAAAAATACAAGCCGCTGTAAGCATTTATGAGTGGCACCATTGGCCTTTTTTAGTGCCGCCATTTATTCTGTCCATAAATATGAGGTGTGATTGTAATGAGCTGATGTTAAAGGCCAAAACTCACGGAAACGTTGGCTCTACCGTCGACTTTATATTTGTATGCCCCAGGGCGCCAGACTAACTAACGTGATATGCAAATGTGTCTGACCTTTATAGTGCCTCACACTGCACAGTATAGGTATATGCGCAATCTCTGCCACTCAAATTAAAAATAAACATCTCAGGGCAGATCATCACATACTCTACAGATACGCCGGAAGATAGAGTCGATAATAATCCACAGTGAGAAGTAAGTAACTGCAATAACAAAAACACCCTTAATGTGTTGTTTATGTTTGCATAAGAACAGAAGAAACTGGAAAAATAACCCCACAGTGATCTTTCTGCAAATTAATATTAACCAGCTAAATAGTATATCTTGCATAAGGAGCTTGATGAAGAAGCAATCACATAATTGTCCTTTGTTTTGATTTGCTGGAGCGTCGCTACTGTTTTATTAATGGCCGCATTATAAATTAAAGTAGCGGTACATTGAACCTTGGATGCACTTTGTGTTGAGTGCCCAGAGAAAATATGCCTTGCATTTTCATAACGTCCAACATTTGTGTTGTGTGCTTTTAAGCCCAAACCATAGCTGTTCAGAGGGCCGTTTTCTTATGATTGAGGCAGCATGAAGGAGAATGATAATGGATGAGGGAGGGGGGTGTACCTCTCCGTGCCGGTGATGGAAAGCACACAAAAGAAGCTGCAATTTAAATTGGTTTTACAGCGCCCTCAAAGGATACCAATAGCAATAAACTTTCTCTTTCTAAATGCACAATTGGTGAAAGCTTATAGGTTGTCCATTTCTCATTACACTAAGTGAGTACATGTTCAGACGTTGATTCTTCGACCACTCTCTTTTTTTCCCCTTCTGTCAATCTTATGAAATGGCTTTTGGAAACATAGTTTTTCCAATTTCTTGCCAAGAAAGACTTTTACAGACCTAATTTAAAGAATGAACCGAAAAAGTTTTTGGTGTTTTAATTAATGTTCTTGTATTTCACCTGCAAATTGTATTGCACCTTTGTTGTACACATGTTACGTCCCTTGTTTGGGACGTAACATGCGTATGAGTATGTTTGAATCTTTAATAATTCATTTTGGTTTCAGTGAGAAACATGTTACCTACAAAGGACTGAATCAGACAGATTTTTTTTTTTCTCACACATGCTTCAAAACATCTCTGCAGTATTCCCCCTGTAGGTACACAACTAAAAACAAATATCCTGTCTTACCATGGGCGCCGGTTTAGGTTTTCCTCCGTGGGGGCTCACGGGCCCATACCCTTTATAAAAAAAGTAGTCATTTGCATTTGCATTTCGGAACAATAGGAAATGGACAGCGTCTGACAAGAACACACATACCTATTAACTTGATAATAAAGCTGTAAAGTAGGCTTGACTCAGGACTCAGGACAGCGCCACTTCTCACAAATACAGATAGGATTGGAGATGAAAAGTTCACCTGACACGTAACCGCGATCAGCTTCGTAGGAAATTAAGAATCAATGGAGCAGGGGACTGACAGCGACATAATCAATCACACTGTGACAGACGCACCACTTAGCACCAGGTTTAATCTTAAATGAATGTAGTCCACTGGCAGTCTGGCACACGTGGGTGCTCAGCGGGTGCTCGAGCCCCGGAGCACTCACGGAAAATACTAAGCACCCATGAAAAATACTGAGCACCCACGTGTGCCAGACTGCCAGCAGATATATGCATCTCACCGACGGTAAAACAAAACAACAGCGTTCATTACTTTCTCACAGTAATCATTTGGACTTTCCCTGGGTTTTTTCTGCTGCTTTAAAGACGGGAGCGGAAAAGCAGCACACTATTTTATTGAAGCAGCATAAACGGGCCACCTGACAAGTCTGACACCCATCTGCCTCAGCAGTGGGGTGCAATAGTGACTGATCCTAGGCCAGTACCTTCTCATGAAGATTGGAGATATCTCCTCCTGCCCAGCCCTGCCTGAGTGAACACTGATCAGAGGAGCCCACTGGTGGTTCACTGGTCAATGAGCACAGTGCAGGGGTCACCAGTTCGGAGGCTACAGCGAGCCCACCTGCCGCAAAGCCTCCGAGTGAGTGAGTGATCTGGGCCATCCAATCCAGGCATTGTGCACGAGAGTTAAGAGCAAATCATACCTTTCCTCTCCTAGCTAGTCTTTGAAGACTGCTGATTTTTCAAGCTCCATTGAGCTCGACCATTTTATCTCAGCACATATGTGCAGGGGCCTTCTCCTTCTGTCTGTACTTGCATATCAAAGCCCACCATTTTTATATTCAAAGAGAAGAATGGTAATTTTCCTAAAAGCCCAAACTCCTGCATTTCTCAGTCTGTGGTCTTTTGAAGATTTTATGATCTGACGATACTTCAGTTTTTCATCTTCTCTTTCTTCCTTCCTAGGTTGTAAACAAACAAAAATGTCTTTTTTTTTAAATTCTTGTTATGGTGCTCCTACTCGTGCTTCATTTATTTAGTATGTCCTACGTTTATGGAAGCCTAAAGCATTGCCTTGGGGTATGCAGCCGTGCCCTTTCTGTTGACTGCCAGACCTCTGCTGCTTGTTGTGTGGCCAGTTAGGAAAGACAATGAAGAGGCTCTGTGACATTTCAGCAGCTCCAGTGCTCCTGCTCGACAGGAAGCCTGCCATTGTCACAGCTATAGAGACTGTAGCCCCATCAAACAGCTCGCATGCCGAAGGTCAGGCAACGCATGTCAGCCTCCAATCCACAGCTGCAACATAAATAGGCGGACATAAGGGTTAATTGGCTTTATTCCAACCTTGGCCATTTGGAACACTGGGGGTGAGAAACTGCAGCCTTGTGTTAGACCAACTGGGACGTGACTTTTTCCTTGTTCCAGAGGCAATGAAAAACAGTTTAATTGCGTCTTTTTAATTTTAATTGATGTCTGTTTGACTAAGGTCCTTCATAGTCACACTTCAGGATTCACAGAGTGCACATAGTTTCAAGAAAGGTGCTTGTATATGTGAAAAATTAACAACATGAAATCATGACTTTGCTAACCCTCAGGTTGCTTAACCCTCATGGGTCAAATTGACCCGTTTTTCTATATCAGTGTTTTGTCAATCTTTTTAACCAACCAATTGTTATTACCCAAAATAACATGATTGATTCCAACGCTCTTTGGCAAGTACAAATCTATATTTTCATTTTGGGGCGTCTTATTCAATTTTATAGCATTTGAAAAACAAATTGAAGTGGTTTTGAAATAGTATTGAGTAAAAGTTGACATATTCCAGTCTGTGATTATCCATCAACAAACATTCCTTTAATTTCAGTCTAAATAATTCCTAATTTCTGCTTTTCTAACTCAAACATTAGGTATAGTTTCCTATAAATGAGGTTCATTGAGCATAAATTCCAAAAATAACTGTACAACTAAAGTTAATAAGTTAGTGTTATGTAGTGTTAAACGTCACAGAACTGACAAACATTGAAAAAAAGCATCAAAAGTGTTGAAAAAAGGAACAAAAACGTAAGAAAAAGTTAAAAACATTGATATAAAGCGTCAACAAAAGTGTTCATTTTCAATTTTGATGGGAAGACAACTCAAGGGTTAAACATACACTTTCTTAAGCCAAGTGGCGTGTTATCTGTACGCATTTTGAGTGTATGTCTACGCTGTATACAGCAGACGTAAACATAAGAGTATAAGAGTATATATCGCAGTATAACATGCAGAAAAAGCGCATTTGCGTCCTGATAACATGCCAATAATGGCATACAAATTGGGGTGACATAAATACGCCATTTCATGAAATAAGTCTGAAAATGTATATTAATGGTTGTACTAAAACCTGACCAAGGTGATACATTCTCTGATATGCCTGATGTTTGGTATTTTCACAGGTTTAGCAGAAGTTACCTGATTTTTATAATAACTACTTTTTTCTTCATGTCCTTTTTAAGGTATAGGCACAAAGGATGGCACTGCAAAAAAGGACAAAGATTTCCAGGGGAAATCACAGAAACAGGTGCAGTTCAACCCGGGCCAGACCAAGGCCACCTGGAAGGTCCGGATCCTGCCAGATAGCGAGTATGAAGTGTCAGAGACGTTCCAGATTGTTCTTTCTGAACCGGTGATGGCAGCCCTGGAGTTCCCACAGTTGGCCACTGTGGAGATCCTAGACCCCGACGATGGTCAGTAATGACAGGTTTACATTCATTTATCTTGCTTAGAATGTTGATTGTGCTTAGTTTTAGTGAGATTAAATAAGTTCCTTCTTAAAATAACAACAAATATTGGCAAAGTACCTTGCTTTTTGCATTTTGGTTTTTTTTATTGCCTATAATTCAACACACTCAGGTCAAAATACAATAGAATTTGACAACAGAACATTTTCCAGCTATGTGAAATATTCTTTATTGTTTGATGTTGGGTGTCTTAAATCATTGTGACATTGTTTTGCACATATGTTCAACAATCATACAGAAAGAAATCCAGAAAGAAATCCATAGTAGAATGGGATAAAGATGAAAGTTATATTTTGAATAGGGGGCCGCAGCCTCAATGGCCGGCACACCCATGATAAACTAGTTGGCTAATAACACATGGGTGTGCTTTCCCGGTACATTAGAACATGACAAATCTCTAAAGACAGAGAAAGAAGGCAATGCACTTTAGGGAAAGTATAAGCCAATACAAAGTCATTAAAATAGGCTACATCTTAAGTAATGGCCTGAATATCTTCTGGAAGGCACGGATTTTCAAGTGTGTTTCTTGCAAAGTGCACTCTTTTTCTGTGTACCTAAAGGTGAATCATCTCATCTCAGCTGTAATCATGTTCTGCCTAATGCTTCTGTCTGGCTTCTGAGGGCATATTTTAAATACAAAATATATTTACATGAAGACTGAATGCCGAGAGAACTAACAACAATCTGAACCCAACCTTAATAATGGAAACAGCTACATAATGAGTAAAAAGCAAGCCATGTTTATGGGCAGTATTTTTCTTTCCACAAGTGTAGATAAACAAGGTGAAAAGGATATATGGAGATGGCCAAGCTGACCGCCCTTGCATCTGAAATGAGCTCCACAAGAACAGATGAGCGGCGGAAACAGCTTGACTGTGATAGAGCCGAGTAACTATAGAGAAGTATAAATATGGATAATGCTCCTCCTCATCCCATAGGGCTTCATTGGGTGAAAGGGAAGGATTTGCTGTCAACAATGTATGCTTATAATCAAGTTTAGTTGGAACATTGTTGCCCAAAACGCCAGTCTCTGGAGGGCAATCAACAAAACTGGCAGCTAGCGTTCTGCGAGATATGAATTTGTATTTCCTTATGCGTTGAACAGACAGTCTTCCTGAAGCCATATGTCCATTATCATATATTATACTGTTTACGGTTTCACAAGTTTGAAAGACTTTGGCCTCGCAAGGTCAAATAAACTCTGATGGCTCATACAAAAATGTATTTTTTTTTTTTATTGTTTTTCACTGAGAGCGGAATAATAGAATAGCCTAGGGGCCGCCACCATGAAACTGTGAAAAATAAATGATTTCACACCAGACAGGCTAAAGTGGCTCAGACTGAAATGAGCTTAGCATTTGAATCAAGAAGTGAAGAGTGGCCACATCATCCTGGTCCTCGGGAGAGAAAAGGACAGGTCAACACTGTGTGAATGTGGGTGACCATGATGCTCACCGAGAGGCAGACAAAGCCTCCGTCTGAGCTCGGTGGATTTCAGGACTGAAAATGTTGAAAGCTCATTACTTTTCGGGTTGTCATATGCAGCTCAGAAAAGGAAGGAGACAAAGAGATGGAGAGCTGCCAGTAAAACTGTTGAGTGAAAAAACTAATTGTTTAACATGTCTCTGCTTGCAAACCAAATTAACACACCTTTTTATTCTAGCCAATTCATGCTGGCAACTAGACTTCCTATATGAAAGTGTGTGAAACGCTGATTTGTACACAAGGAATCCATGCTCTTTTCCTAAAACGCATTAAATGACAGATAACATCATCTACGTCTCTCTGTGTTTTTCTGTGTACCGCCGTAAACCGACTGGGTCGGAATATGTGCTGCAGATGAATAAACAGTAGATGGGTTTTGATTAAACGTGATGGAAGATCCATCAGATGAGCTGTAATGAGAGCTTGTCATTGGTCCCAGTGTGTAAGCTGCAACGCCCGCAAGCATGTGTATTAAAGGATATTATTGCAAATACTGTCACATATGCTTTAAAGCTTTTTCCTCAACTCTGATTATTCAGTTAAATTCACTTGACATTCAATTTATCACATTCAATATGCCAGAACACCGATAATACACAAGCGATTTCCTCATACCAAAAGCCAGATAAGATTAAATAAAGGTGATTTACTCCAATAATATTAACGCATATGTCAAAGTAATGATCTAATGTGGTTTATTTGTCTCATGTACAGAGTCAACAGTGTTCATACCCTCAGCTGCATATAACATAGAGGAGGACATTGGGGAGCTGCTTATCCCGGTGCACAGGAGAGGAGATGCCAGTCAGGAGCTCATGGTCATCTGCTACACTCAGCAAGGTAACACAAGAACTATGCCTTGGAGCTGTGGACAAAGGATCTTATAAAGTAACATGAAAAGCATGGTTTTAATTAGCATATGTATTTTGCCTGCAGTAACGTTATTAGTGTTATATAAAGTCATTTAGTTGGCAAACTTCCAATTTGAGCAGGCAGAGCGACTGTGTTCCTAACCTGTAGGATTTCTGCTTGTGCTCGTTGAGGGAAGTGAAGAAAAGATCAGTTGTAAAGGCCAGTAAGGCTATATCCAGCGGTCCGAAACACGCAGGTGAAAAAACTGAGGTATTCATTTACAAATGGGCGTATTAATCTGGGAAAGCAGTGCTTCGGAAGACGTTGACTGAATGCCCCAAAGCCCCGCCTTGCATTTTTGTGCGGCCGCTTAGTTTTATTCACAGTTTATTCATATCAACACTGTTCAAACTACTCTAAATTCTAAACATCAAGTTCATTGGGTACCCAGCAACTCACCCGCCAGGTGTGAAGTAGATCAGATGAAGGTTGTTTAGGTGTTTAAAAGACAACATGAAAATGATTTTTTGGGGAAAAGAAAACCGTATTCATGTATTGATTTTTCATATTAAAACACACTGTATTATGACAGAGTCTGGATCATTAACTTTCCCTAATTACGTTTTCTGCCCTCTCAGTTTCGGCCACAGGCACGGTCCCCACCACGGTGCTGTCCTACTCCGATTACATCTCCAGGCCTGAGGACCACCGCAGCATCCTGCGCTTTGACAAGGGAGAGGTGGAGAAATCCTGCCGGGTTGTGATCATTGACGACTCCCTGTATGAAGACGAGGAAAGCTTCAATGTCACCCTCAGCATGCCCATGGGGGGCCGTCTGGGCTCCGAGTTCCCTGCAGCTAGAATCACAATCATTCCCGATATGGAAGACGGTAAGATGACATTTCACTGATCATAAGTATGAAATGGATTACACTATGGTGTCAACTAGTCTGTGCAGGAATCACTTTGTGGCATTTAAAGACGTAAGGTTTTTCCATTCTGATTTAAGCCTCAACAAAAGGCAGCGTGAATGTCTTTTATCGGATTGAGTTTGAGGTGTTACCGTATCTGTGTATATGTTATGACTGGTAGCTCAAATGGTTGAAAATTTGTTTTGAAAAAGTTTGGAAAGTGCCAAATATTTTTTAGAGAAACTCAAAGAGTTTGGGCAGGTAGGCAGACAGATGGCAAATATGTGTATGCATGTGAAGTGTGTGTTTCCTTGTATTTCCATTCCTCAGTGTGCGTTTGTGCTTGTCTGACAATGCCTCGGAGAGCAAGCGTTTTGAGTGCGCGAGCCTCCTTCCTGGAGGCGACGCCTTTATCTCGTATCTGCAGGCTCAGACTGGAGGGCTGATAGTCTCCCATATCTTCCTGACGCCTCTTTGTTCCCCAACACCTGACGGCCATTCCTCAGTTCCCTATCGCTCTGACGATCTCCGGAAGCACTGCAGTCTGGGATCGCAGCCGGGCCACACTAGAGCTAAAAAAAAAACTAAAATGGCGTGATTGCAATCTTTTTTTTCTTGAATCAAAACCATTTCATGCTACACTATTTGGGTGAAGATGCAATATTCAATTCAGCATTCAGTAATCTAATTGCTTGGTTTAAGTTGTCAGAAAATCCAGACCATTGGGAAATGAGTAATGTACTGTAATTGAAGTAAGTTAGCTTCTCCAACTGCTTAAATTACTCAAAATTAGAGTCTTCTGGCAAGGGGAAAAAAATGTGTAAAACAAATATCCGGGTTTGAGCCCAGTGTAGTGATGATCCAGTTAGCTAATGACCTAAGTCCAACCTGTGACAAAGGTTGTTTGTGGTCAGTGACGATGGTCCTGCTGTTGGCAACCGCTGAAACAATCACATTCATTATTGAGAACCTCCGGTGCTTGAGCAACGCAGACATATTCAGTGCTGCATTTCCCCCCCCAAGAAATGTATTCAGACATCTGATAGGTTTTTAGATCATATCATAGCCATAAGGATTTGACTCATGTGTCCATAAACCTGTGCTGAGGATGACTTGTCTTCGAGGGCTACTGCAGCAGCAGTTTCTAGCCTCTGTAACAGGTAATTCTCCTCTTACATTCCCGTGAGATTCGAAGCAAACACACTTCAAGTGAATTTCACCGGCTTGAGGAGGACTGAGCTTACGTGGCTGGAATGTTTTTCTGTCTGTAGCAGTGTTCGCCCGGTGTAACCTGAGAGTGAACACAGGGCCCTCTGACCTCCACTGCTCCTCAGTATTGACTCTACACTGCCAAGGCAGCCGCTGAGACACAGGTTTTTAATAGGATGTACAACAGTCGGTCCATTTAGTCTCCTACCGCCGCAGTTATTACATTTCCAATTATGGATGGCTCCGACTCTAACGGTGTCATGCATGTCAAGTCATGCATGTCTTTACAACTGCCAGAGAGCTCATTGTTCGGAGAAGAACTGTTTTACTATGACCGTCTGACTCTGTCACATACGGTTGCTTGTTATTTACCTTTAGAATAAGGGTCCCGGCTGTTTGAGAATCAGGGAGGCTGACAAATAAAGCACATACATATTAGGAAGAACTAGATACGATCAACCAACTTGCTGATTGCTTTAGAAGTAGTCTCGGAAAAACAAAGGTAAAGGGTTGAAAAAGGGTTTGAGAAACTACTCCTTTATTGGGGCACGGTTTTATGTTCAGGTTCATGCATTGCTGCAACCATAGTGTTGGAAGGCAAACTCTTTTTTTATGATTGCCTCTGGTCCGTAGAGTCAGCCAGTGAGTAACTGTTACAAACAATGACTTGCCTGAGTAATCACAGTTTTGGAGCTTGGAAAGTCAATTCATTATAAAATCTACTGAGAAACGTTGATTTCCAAGGAGACTTCCTGACATGAGATCTCGTCAGTATTATTATCACACAGAAAGAGGAGAAAAGAAGGCTTATGGGATTAACTTGACTTAGACTGACAACCAACGTTAGCTGTCTGTACGCGGCGTTATTCCTGCTTTATCTGCAATCTTGTTACCTGTGCCTCTGGCTTTGTCAGGGCGGCTGAGTGACTAAATCAACATCTTCTTATGCATATCAGCTGTCAGAAAGAACCAAACTCACAAGGGTGCCCACTGCCTCGTACAGCATGATCTGCCAGGGCCAGACTACAGCCTCCTTTTGTGGAAACATTCAGTGTGCGTTGTTTTTGTCAAATTGGGATTCTCGCTGCTGTCAAGACTTTCAGTGACGTTGAGACACACAATGCCTCGAGCTATTGTCCGACAGCTTGGTTCTTTATTATAATGACAAGAGGACGTCAGTTTGAATGGCTGAACTCACACACAAACACAAAGGGGCATGAGGTGTTTAGGTTGCCTGCATCCACTGAATAATTGTAACAGGAAGGGGTGGGGGGGGGGGGCAATCTCCTGTCTGGAAGAGTAGAATGGCAGCAAGAGATTCATTAGCTATCCTGGCTTGGTATTGAATGTACTATAAGTACATACATACTCCAGGTTCCTTCCCTAACTCCACTATATATGGAAAGGGAGGCAAATGGGGGCATCACATCCTTCTTTGTCATCCTTCTTGCAGCAGTAGCGGTCCAGTGAGTGTACATGGGAGGAAGGAGTCGGTGCCTGGCCGAGCACCTGGGCCCGCCTGCCCAAGGTCTATGCTGGGGCTCCCCAGGAGGGCTTTCAGTGGCTACACCGCACTGTGGGCTCGAATAGCTTAACACACAACTGATATCAGCAAAAAAGCACGTCAGCAAAACGTCTCCTTTCCAAGCCAGCAAACCCGAGAAGCACAATATGTTGAACTAAGCCACAGGGCACCAATGTATGCACTGTCTACTCCCTGCGCGGTGCAAACATACACCTTGTGTGGCCACCTACGTAAGTATGAGCACGTGCACGAAACCACACAAGTGCAGTAGGAGGCGGAGCTCGTTTTGTCTGCCAAATGTCTGATGTTACCATTACAAGTTATGGGAATCTATATTGAGAATGTTTATAGCTTTTAGGACTTAATGAGTTGAACTTTGCTACAGATAATAATCAGGTTTTGTAAAAAAAAAAAAAAGTGTGCCATGGAAGGGAAGGAATGTTCTTTTCAAACAAACCATTCTTTTCACTAATTAGCACACCTTCACCCGCCGAGAGAGAGAGAGAGAGAGAGAGAGAGAGAGAGAGAGAGTAATTAAAATTACCTCAGTTTGAAATGAAAACCACCAGGCTCTAACATGGCACAGGAATTGTTATTTCTGCCTCTGATGGAACTTTGTTGGCAACTGATCTCAGAAACTAAGTGTAACCAAACCAAGAAAATCCCACTGGGTGGTCTTCAGACTTTTCCCATTTTACATATTTATTCAGAAACTAACCATTTAATAATATTAAATTGAGTTAACTTGCTTTATGTGCCCTCATAAGTGAGTAGTGGAATTCTTTGCCATTTGTTTTGAATTTAAAGCATGTTCAAGTCTAAATGCCTTATGTTAATTCTTAGAACTGCAGTCATTAAATCAGTGATCTTCAATCACTGCTTGCTGCAGTATCCAGTCAGTATTTGGTGGAAAGTTCAATTAAGAAAACCATTTACAATTAAAATAATCAGTTGAAAATGTCAATTTGTAGCTAATCCAAATACAAAAAATACAAGTATTTTGCATCCCATTGATGCAAAATTCCTTTAAATCAAAAGCCCTTTTTGCTAATTGATTAATAACATGTCCATCAATACTATAATATAAGCAGATATTTAAGGGATAGTTACCTTGGCATGAATGATATATTAGACTTTTTGAGTCATTTCATGGTACACAGTGCATTTGTTTGTGCCTAACAATTGCTACACTGAGAATGCAAACAAAGAAACACGTTGTCGGGCATACATACAGTAGGTAATGTAAAGTTACAATATTTACACAGTCACAGAGATTCATGCAGGTTCAGATCCCAACAGCTGTGCCTCCAACAAACACAATTATCAGGGTACACAGGTGTGACGGTCGGGAGGGATCATTAGATTTGTTCGAGATGAGCCAGGTCTGCGCAGAATTTATCACCGGTGATCGACACCTGTTGCATGCTGGGTCCGACTTGATCCCGACTTGCTGACGTCATGCCCACATAGGCAACGATAACCTAACGAGATCAAGGCGGCCGCAGTTCTGAGACGCACACAGCGCAGTTGCTTTTCACCAACTGCAAGTCCCAGGCGGACCTAGAGCATGCTGGGAAACACCTGCCTCTCAGCTGATTTAACAGCTGATTGGTTCAGAATCAGCTCAACATGATGACGTTTCATATAAACTTGATTTTGAATCGGAGGGATTTTAATTGCCATTTGTCTGATTTAAAAGCTTATTTTGTACTGAACACATGTGTGGCTGATAGTGAGTTTTAGAAGTCAGAGAGACTAAATCTGTTCAGATCACGGATCATCTACAGTGTGTATATTAACATCAGCAACAGATCTCATGTAGAGCAGTCTGTGTACATGCTGATATATAGGTCTGATAACTTTTTTTAAATTACAATCAGACCTGACAGGATTTGAGTGTTTCTGTGACTTCCTGTTCAGCCTGAAGACGGCTGGAAACTATCCCAACTACCCTGGCTGCTGCCGCCTGCTCTTGTCCACTTTACAAGCGAGGCACAGCGCAGCTCCAACGAGCCTAAAGTCCGCCCCCTGCACCTTCAATCCCTGCTGTTGTTTCAGGTAGTCTGCTCAGTAAAAACCCAGCAAACCCAGGTATAAATGACCAGCTGGTGACACTTGGCTAGATTACCAAGGCGGTAAAGATCATGGGCTCTGTAAACCTTGTGTGTCACCTGGTCTCGTACTAATTGAATTTATTGAAAATGTCTCTAAAAATATGCACCACTACACCAAAGCATAAACTGACACGATAAGGGTGTTTTTTCAGCATAGGAATAGTACACACCATGTACAGAGATTGGGAGGAATGGTCAATTCAGGTGAATTCAGTCGGGCTATTGGAGGAGGCGCGTGGATGTGTAGACACTCCGATGTAGAAGTGGCTAATGCCAGAGACAACTAAAGTGGAGACAATAAAGCAAAAAACAAAACCATAAAGATGAGGAAAACAAAGGATATGTACATTGATTTTGATATAACTCCAGGATATGAGCCCACAATTTTAAATGGTCAACTAGTGGATCATGTAGAAGATCAACTATAGATATATAGGGACAATTATCGACTGTCTGTAAAAAAAAAGGACAACACTGTCTATACTGCTTGAGAAAATTGTACCATTTTAATATAGACAAGACCATGATGGAATTATTTTATCATGCTTTTATTGAATCCATTATATCATTTTTGTTAGCATGATGGTTTGGGTGTTTTAGTCAAGCACAAGAATCGCCTAAATCAAATTGTAAAATGGTCACGTAAGCTGACTGGGGAGTCCCAGCTGTACCCCTCATCCCTGTATGCTAAACAACTACAGCAGATAGCTATGGCCATCTTAGGAGATAGCCTACACCCTTTGAATAGGGAATTCCAGTATCTCAATTCTGGACGGAAGCTAAGAGTCCCTGGTTGCAGAACTACAAGATTCAAAAACAGTTTTGTCCCAAACAAACTGTAGAATAAGAATTACTTGCAAAAAACGCACTTTGGTCATGTCGTGTTTTCTATTCCTTTTAGCCATGTTTTACTGTCTCTATTAGATGTTTTAATGTTTGGTGTGTTGCATGTAATGTGGTGTTCTACAAAGTTTTAAGGATGTCCGGCCTCTTAGACTGTAAACCTAGTTTACCCACGGGTACCAATAAAGTAACCTGAGACCTGAAAGGAATCAAGTAAAAAAGAGAAACAGAAGCCAAGAACTCAAGATAATAAGTAAGGGTACAACAGGACTGGTGAATAGAATCAAAATAACCGCAGTAAACTTGAGGCTGTGCAAACTGACTCGGTCAATACAAATTTAAAACGAAAACTATGTAATGCAAAGGTTATACTATTATGTTGCAAATAATGAGACCTAAACACAGCCTAATAGCCTTTCACACTAACAGCCTTTTCACTCGTGTCTCTGTCTTCTTCTCAACACCATGCACACACACTCACACCTCCAACTAATGCAAAATAGATACATGATACTATGGTGCTGCTGCTGAAAATGGGTTTTCTGCCAACGATGTATTGGGACATGAGTTATGTTTCCCTGTTTTCTGTATAAAAGGTAAATCTTCTGGCAACTTGGCACTTAAGACTGTAAAGTTTACAAGCTGTCCAAGCATTCTACAGTATGCATGGACAGCTGCTATCCTCAGTGTACCTGCTGTTTTCCCAGCGGCAGACCATCTGCAAATGAACGTCCACACCCTCACAGTTTCCACGTTGGGCTACTATGGGTTCGGAGAAACTTGTCTTTTCTTGCAAAGATAATTGCTGTTTGATATCAACTGTGCTTCCGCGAAAACGTCTTAGCGGTTGGGGCTGTAAGACATGAGAATGCTTGTACTGCAGGTCTTCACTCGTGTATTTACGGTCTTGTGTCAGTTGCCTGTAAATTTCTCTCTGGTTCTGAAGGTATGATTAGGAGCTGTTTTAAAGATGGGCGGGTTTCGTGCGTGTGCAGTATATCCTGGATGAGGATAAAATAAGGGGGAACCCGCAAACCCTGTCATTATGTCTCACCTGGATTTCCATTCATTCTGATATAAACAGATGTCCAAAGTACTTAAGCAGAAAGGTGCTGACTTTAATCAACAGCTTTAAGACCTCCTTTGAAAATTTAAACGTTTCTCACAGCTGTCGACGGTTAACATTGTTGATTATTCTGTATTGAACGCGGAGACGCTTTTTATGCTTTCGCACACAGTGCAGAGGAGCATTTGCCAGGGCTCACTTGAATCTCACCATTAAAGAAGCCACTTAGCGCTGTGGGAATGTCATGCAAAGTTCAAGTAGAATCAGTCAGTGGGAGTGTAACAGTCCCCTTCGGGATGCCTGTGTCTCCTTGTGCCTTTAATTTTATTCTATGTTAACACATATGCAACAGCGAAGATACTGCCTTTGTTAGTTTTTGGGGGTCTTTTCCTTTCCAGTGGATGGACATGAAAGGGGGAGAGAGATGGAGGGATGACGCGCAGCAAAGGTCTGCAGGACTCAGCCAACATGGGTCAAACGCTGTTACTGGGTGAGCTAGGGGCCGCCCCAGTTTGACTTTGTTATTCAGGCATATTGCACAACAAATTGTCCGACATAACCTATCTAAGGTGCTCTTATTTCTGACTTACTGTTGGTTTTGTATTTTTAATTTCTAAGACAAAAAGTGAGTGGTTAAGCTACTCACTGACAGTCCTAACAAGACATGTATTAACTATGTAAAATCTAATCTTATAAATCAGTTAAATTAGTTGTTTTTTGGGGAAAATATGAAAGTGATTACCCCTTAGGTATGTACAAAATAGCTTGGTCTAAATCTGGATCATCTCCATTTCCATTCAAGTAACCCTAGATGGACTGTGTGGTGTAGGAGGCTGCTACTGGCTGGGCTGATGGTGCCCAGGAGCCAGTGGTTTACCTTTCAGTTAATGGGCCGTAGCTCTTTGAAGTTCACTATTTGTCTACTTCACAAACCTTATCTGACTACTGGACTAGTACAACAGGGTCTGAGTTCCTGGCTGCCGTCCTCCGGCTAGTAGATCTGATTACTCCTGTTGGGGAGCCTGTGTGCAGGCAGCCAAAATCATCTTTGTTTGGTTTCTCTGTGGGGAGAAATTCTGGCAGCTGCAAGCCTCTTGATGCAGCACTCAGTGTCCCGGCTGTGCTCTCAGGACAGATTAAAGCGTAAAAGTTTGCTGTCCTTTGCTTGCACTTAGGGGGGGGGGGGGGATAGTACTTGAACCACAGAGGTGGCTCCTCTGAAAACCACAAAGGCTTTGCCTAAAAAGACCTTTTAGAACACGTCTTATCTTGTTAATATAGAGCTGTTGCAAGGCAGACTGCAACAAAATATGCAATATCATCTGAGACTCAGATTACGTGGAATAATGACATTTTTCTTGATCACTAATTGTGCCTGGCAGCGCTGTTGACACTGAATCCCTTTATTTTTTCCCGCTCTTGTATTTTGGTTTCATTAGATAACATGATCATCACGCTGTTACAACAGTATGCATTTGTTTTTTCTTCCCAGCAGTTATTGCTCAGTTCCACATCCCCACCCTCCTTTTTGCCGCACACTGTGTAATGAGAGGCAGCTAAGTATCATTTTGTGGGTGCAGAGTTCCATTGTCATGGAAACCACAACTCTGCCCATGGCCATAGTCATTCACTTAATTTATTCATTATTTGGTCACAGTTGTTTCAAAAGCACAAGGTTTTAGTTGCTCAGCCGTGGCTTTTTGCATTAGTTATCATAACGATGTATTGGGACAATTATGAGAGTGTATGCATTTCGTAACAAAAAACGACTTCTCTTTTCGAAATGGCTTTGGCTGCTCAAGTTATTTTTGTATGGCTCTCATGGACTATGACTCCCTGCGGTTAAAGTCAATAAATTGTCTATTTGTGATGGCAGTTCTTACAGTGTTGCAGTCTCTGAGTGCACCTCGTATACAGAGGTCCCTTAAGCAAGCGTTTCACAAGCAGCATGACATGAGAGAAAATAGACTCCGAAAGAAAGGGTTAAATAGAAAAATAGTGGGTGAGTTTGGCTGCAGTGGAATCTCAGCTCATAGAAATACTAATTGCAGTCAGGCAGGCCTGGGCTGGCACACCGAGCTCTACATCCCCCAGACCTCCTGTCAGGCCTCCTGTCTGCCTCCCGGACCATTCAGTTCCACCAATACGCTCACCCAGAACCAAACCAGAAAACTCAGCTCTGCCTTCAGGTTGATTTTCATCTTTTAAGAGTCAACAAATCAATACAGATGTAGAAATGTAGAAAAAAAGTGCTCTTTAAGTGTTACAATAACAGTGTTGACGACCTTCTGTTGTTTGCGATGGAAACATTTTCTCTCAATTTCTCCTGTAATCAGAGGTCATCTTACCGGTTATTTTGAACCAGCTAAAAGATGATTATGGATTACATCCTCCCATGTGCGTTTTCCCCCCACATATCCTTCACTCCTTGCTTTGTTGTTCTTCCCAGCTCCCGTCTTCTACTTTGGCAACACTGACTACCACGTGGATGAGAGTGATGGCTTCGTGGAGGTGCAGGTATGGAGGACGGGGACCGATCTTTCCAAAGGTGGAACCGTCACAGTGCGATCCAGAAAGACAGATCCCGTCTCGGCTGAGGGTACGTGTCCCTGCGAGGCGCCTTTCTCTGACAGTTTTGGCTAGTTAGCGCTTAGAGAAATGTAAACCACAGGAAACAATAGACTTAAGTCATCACCCTGTCACTTTTTGTTTTCCTGAGCTCAAGAGTCCACTGGTGATGTTAAAGCTTGAAATGTTAGGTGTAACTGGGGAATGTAAACATTGTTTAAGGTTAGGGGGAGAGACGTCAAGGCATTTTCTGTTGGACTTATGCCTTCTAGACATCTGATATATACAACCGGTGGCTATATCTCCTCAAGCCTTGCTCTATTATCTCCAGCCCCCGGGCAGTCTTCTCCCTCTTGTACAGATTCCTAACATCTCTGCCCTTGCCCCCTGATAACTGTAGCAATAACTAGCATCTAATCATAAACAGAGTAGTGGAAGTGCAAGCCCACTTTTATGCACATAACTGGGTCAAAAGTACATGAGAAAAGCCTGCGGGCAAAGGGTGAGCTCTCAATACCAAAGACTCTTCAAAGAATGGCAAATGAATAACCTGTTTGCGCTTGGGGAGATATCCAATTTTTTTCGCGGTTCTCCTTTAATCACGCAACAAATTCAGCAGTTCTGTTCATGTTCATGGCTTTCAACCATGAGATAGAACGCGTCAATTTGTCAGCACACATGGTTTAGCCTTTCATCTTCCTCGCTGTCTGACATTCACAAATGAAAGTAACATGAGAACTGCTGTCGAAAATGAGATGAAGTGCTGTAGTCCATTTGTATTGTATCCACTACATCCCATAAGCACCATGTTCTTTGAAACATTCCTGACCTATATTGTGCTGTGGAGCAGCTGGTGTGGATTACGTTGGGATCAGTCGGAATCTGGACTTTGCACCGGGTGTCACCATGCAGACGTTTCGTGTGACCATCCTGGATGACCTGGGCCAGCCGGTGCTGGAGGGGCCAGAGAAGTTCGAACTGGTACTCCGGATGCCCATGAATGGGATCCTTGGGGAGCCGAGCAAGACTACCATCCTCATCAATGACTCCGTTTCAGACTGTGAGTAAAAAAATTCTTGGCTGTAATCAAAATTCATTTAAACGGGTGCACTTCATGATTCAAGATGTTTACACTGTATTATCATAATGGGTTTAATTATGTTCTTCTAGTGCCAAAGGTGCAATTCCATGACGCTGTGTATGTGGGCGACGAGAACGCCGGGCAGATCTCAGCTACTGTATACCGTAGTGGAGATATCAGCTACAAGTCCACAGTACGCTGTTACAGTCGGCAGGGGACAGCCCAGGTCATGATGGACTTCAATGAGAGGCCCAACACAGATGGTTCTATCATCACCTTCTTACCAGGTTCTGGAGTAAAACCTAGCACACGTCCCTTTGCGTGGGTTGTGTTGTCTTTACTTGTCCAATTCAATTACAAGGACATGTCACCCAATATCTTTTTTCCTTTTCTCAGGAGAGATTGAAAAGCCTTGTGTACTGGTACTAGTTGATGACACAGAACATGAGGAAGAAGAAGAGCTCCGTCTTGTGTTGGGAAACCCTAAGAGTGAGTCTCCGTTTGGAGCATCTATTGGAAAGCAGAATGAAACGCTCATCAAGATAAAAGACAATGCAGACAGTGAGTAATGCTTTGTTTTGCGGTTATAAGTTGTCCCTCGCAATAGTTCTGTTTAAATGCCCCCATGTGCAGAATCCTTACATGAGTTTAAAGCCTCCTCACACCCACACAGCATATTTCAGTTATCCCGGCTGATTAGACCTCTGCTCAGGTTGAAGGTGGGCCTGGAGCTCAGATGGGAATTTTTGAGGTCACAAATATTTTCTACCAGTAAGAATGATAAGGCTGTCATTTGTCCTGTCCTAACATATGCAAGAAAGCTAACAGGAGACTCAGGAAGATGTCAATTGATCAGCCTACAGACACTAACACAACCATGGGAATCAGCAAGATTAACTGAAACATATGTATGGGTGTTCAGGGCTTTTAAAATGATCCCAATGGCGTGCATTTAGTTTGCAAAAAGAATAAAAAAGAATAAAAATTGGACGATTTGTTTGGTGTGTGTGTTGCTGTTTCCAAAGATCTGCCATAGTGTCTTTTATGACATCACCCCTGAAACAGCAAATACTGAAAGTTGCACTCAAAGGGGCTTTTACAGTGTTTTGTGGTTTGCTGTAATGTTAGAGTTACAGTTTAACAGCATGATTGAAACTATGTGTCATAATTTCCCAGAGGCGATTATTAGATTTGGAGAGGCCAAATTCAGTGTGAATGAGCCGAAGACCAGCGGCCAAGTGTCGGTGGTGAAGATCCCAGTGCTGCGCGTTGGAGACACCTCCAAGGTCTCTGTTGTCCGAGTTCACACCAAGGACGGATCTGCCACCTCTGGGGAGGACTACCATCCCATATCTGAGGGTAAATAACACCATCACTTTTCTCAGAACAGCATTTATTTGAATTGTGCTGACAAAATATTGATCAAAAATCGCCCTTCTCTGCAGAAATTGTGTTCAAAGAGGGTGACACAGAGCACTATGTGGACGTGGAGATTTTATACGACAGTGTCAGAGAAATGAGGGAGGCGTTCACTGTGCACCTGAAGCCTGATGAAAACATGGTGGCAGAGACAAAGGTGAAAATTACGTCAAATGAACGTGTCATTTACTGTCAAGTGTGCAATTACCTTCTCCGTGAACATCCTCCTAATTGACCTTGCTTGTCAATCCACAGATGAGCAAAGCCATAATCTACATCGAGGAGACCAACAGCATGGCGGATGTCACCTTCCCCTCGGTGCCCATAGTGGTGTCTCTGCTGCACTACGATGACATCGACAGGACTGCCGACTCTCTCCCTGTGGCCGGATACCCTGTCATTTGTGTCACTGTAAATACTTAGTAGCATACTTTTTACTCTGATGATTCATTTAGCAAGACTTTCTTGTCAGTGCAGCTTTACAGGTAAATACTGTTAATGAGGTAGTATTTAGCTGACGTGCCCACTTTGCTTAATTATCAGCTACTGTTAGGCATCATCAAGTGTAATGTGATTTTCTGGGCGCATTTCACTCACAAGCACAATTTCTTCTGTCTCTTTTCCAGGCCTGTAACCCCAAGTACCCAGACTATGACAAAACAGGCTCCATCTGTATAAGCGAGAACATCAACAACACCCTGACTCGATATCGTTGGCTCGTCAGCGCCCCCACCGGCCCCGATGGTGTCACCAGCCCGATGAGGGAAGTTGACTTTAATACCTTCTTCACCTCCTCCAAGCTCATCACTCTGGATTCAGTCTACTTTCAGGCTGGCTCCAGGGTCCAGTGTGCCGCCAGGGGCGTGAACACTAATGGGGATGAGGGTCTGGAGCTCAGTAGCCCCATAGTGTCCATCAGCGTGGACGAGGGTGAGTGCATCTCACTCTCTAGCTTAAAGTGTTTATTTTCTCTCATGGAAAAAGCGATAAGTTGCTACTGGGTGCATTTTGCTTTTCCGAATTGAAACATGAAAGAATTTTCTGTGGAGGATAGTTAGGGGGAACAAAACGTTTGATGTTTATTTGTGTATGGCGTGGTTGCAGGAATGTGCCAGCCTCGTGTTGCAGGCACAGTGGGGGCCGAGCCCTTCTCTGCCAAGCTGCGCTACACTGGAACAGAAGACACGGATCACCCCAACCTCATCAAACTAACCGTCACCATGCCCCACATTGATGGTGAGAACAGCAGATTAAATGTCCACAATAGTTGTCATCAGTGGAAATATCACTTGCACAAAGGTTGTTGGTTTGAAACCCCTCTGGGGCATGGACGGGGAAAGTCTTGGTCTCATATGTCACTCATTATCCAACGTCTTTTACAGTTTACAGTAGTCGCTAACAAGCATCTGTCAAAATGAAGCCACTTTTTCAAAACTCTTCATCACACAGTCAGCATAATCAACATGTATCTTGGCCAATTAAACTAAATCTGTATCTAAAACTCACCTCCAAAACTCACTAAAGCCAACACCTGTCTCAAACTAAGCCCGTTGGACCCAAACACTGGCAACACCTCTCACTCAGAAAGCAAACAGCGTCACTCATAACCCACTGACTGAATGATTTTTCACATAAATCAATATTTCATTAAATAATAAAAAAGACCTTGTTGGTTTATTGACTGTGGTATATGGAACAAGGTTCATAGGGTTCATAGATTTTAGGAAATGTAGTCACTGAATGCATTTTGCGTGAAAGCAATGAAAAAGTAATCTCAGTTTGGTCCACATAGACTTTGGTTTCGCTGACTGCCTAGAGTTTTGACAATGTGTCTTCAATTTTGACCAGTCCATGTTGGCAATTGAACTGATCTTCCTGCCATATGTGTTTCCTCCCTCAGGTATGTTGCCTGTAGTGTCCACCCGAGCCCTGTCCAACTTCGAGCTAACGCTGAGCCCCGACGGTACCCGTGTTGGCAACCATCGCTGCTCCAATTTGTTGGACTACACCGAGGTCAAGACTCGCTACGGCTTCCTCACTGAAGCCACCAAAAATCCGGAAGTGATCGGCGAGACAGCCTCTTACCAACACAGCACTTCCCTCAGGGGATCCAGTACACTACGGTTCTACAGAAACCTCAACTTGGAGGCGTGTTTGTGGGAATTCACCAGCTTCTACGACATGTCTGAGCTGCTCAGTGACTGTGGAGGCACCATCGGGACTGATGGACAGGTAAGCAGCCCCACCTTTGAGCTTTAGCTCACCTCTGACCCCTTTTGTTGTCGTCTCTAGACACGAGGAGCAACGAGTTCAATAAAGCAGCAGACCCCCTTGACAATAGGAATGTAGACTCAGCAGTTTCTGGTCTTTTTCGGTCCCATTTTCTTTTCAAAATCCACCTGGATTTTCAGTCCCAATCAATCATTTACAGGCATATTAAAACCCTGCTTCTGCCTACTTGGTGTTGCTTTAAAGATCCTAAAGTAAATAAACGTCTGTGGAGTTATCTATTATTGTCTGGAGACCAGCTTTAGCCTGTAGTAATGACTAACCCGACACCCTGCTCTCTTCAGCTCCTTGTTACTTGCCTTGTCAAAACGGCGAGTCAATAACCAGCAGCCTCATAACAATCTGCATCAGCCTGTTCCGCTACGTGTACAATGTGCTCATTGTAGCAGCAGCTGTTAAACGTGGAGCTAGAAGGAAGAAAATCTTAAAGCCCTCTGTGTCCTCCTGACACTCAAACCTTGCAGACTTCAACATTTGCATTCACCTTGGAAACCCACTGTTAGGTGACTTGCCGTTAATTAGGGTAGAGTGTTATAAAGGTCGTAAAAGTGCACAAGGCACTGCATGGTGAAAACCTCCGCTACGCTCCCCACTGAGGATTATTAATTCAAGCCCTACAGCACTTGTTCTTATATTTTGTCTCAGTAGATATACAGGAATAGGAGTGTATAGTGCATACTGGTTTGTTAATTTAATGCGAGTTTCTCATTTTACCTGGCTTCAGGTTCATTTAATAACAGACAGCACCCAGGTGATAACAATCTTTCTCAACAACTTGTAGCTACATGATGTAAATGAGAATGTGGCAGTAATACGCATGTCTTTACGAATAAGCAAGACTGCTGCATGCACAGCAATAGGAACTTTACCTTGAGGTGAAATCAATAATACACATTAATGGTGAGCACTTCACTAACTGACCGCATTGATAATCAAATCATTTCTAAAAAAAAAAATATATATATATATATATATATATAATGGAAAGTTAGAAAAGCGATGAATGGTTTTGACCCTCTGACCACTTGCGGGGGGTCGGCAACCTGCCATCATCTACAGAGCCCAATCAAGCAGTGGTATCTTTTTTGTGCTGCATTCTGTGCAGAGGGCAACAAGTATTAGCCAATCAGAGGCAGAGTAAGGCGGGTCTTCGCGAAATGCGGCTGGGGAAAAAAGTCAATCATACTACTGCAAATATCAGGTTGTGCTCCTGCCAATGGCTGGGAAAGAGGTCATTTGGCATGCAGATTGGAACATTTCCAAAAACCACTCTTGCACACTTGATGCATGTGTGCCATTGGTTGAGTCATTCCTGAAGATCACAATAATAATAATAATTTAAAAAAACTCTTCTTGTCCCTATTGTTTTTTTTTTTTTTAAAGGAAGGGGGCAATGGCATTCATTCAGTTACTGACAACCCAGTCTCACCGCAGTTCGTGAAAAGGTCACGTTATTTAATCTATTGATTCGTGTACAAATTATTTTTTTTATGTATTTGAATTGGAGGCATGTTTCGTGATTATGGCACGACTACAGTTGCGAGGCGTGTGAAAAGCCAAAAATCCGCTCAGGGAGGTTGGTTGACCATCTCATTTCCAGGTTGTTCTTTTCCTAAACCCAACCTCCGTGTAGATGCTTCCCTATATGCACTGAGCTCAACAACAAAAAAAGGAAAACTTGTGCATTAGATACACAAATCAATAGATTAAAATAACATGACCATTTCACAAACTGTCAGTGTTACTGAACAGAGCAAAAGACTGTATGGACTGTAGATGCATAGACATCACAGGTTCAGTTTCAGGATATGTAAGAAAAGTATGAAAAGAAGGGGCCTTTTGTTTGTGGGTGCCCTGTGACCTGAGTGCTCCTCTAAGTGGTGAAGACAGCTCTGTGCCGGCCGGGGGCCAGTGTCGTGTCACAGACAAGGGCTTAGTGCCCAAGCTTAACAGGACCATAGGAATTCATTAAGGCCTAGCGGGATGTGTCAGAAGGCCAGTCTGCAAATCATTTGCCTGATCTCTCAGCGCCGAGAGGCGTAGGCACGTCGCCACACGAACACAGAGCCGGCGCAGGCTCTCACAGGTCAGAGTACAAAGTACAGATACCAGAGACTTCTCCCTCTGACCACTTTCACCACTTGGAATCCCTTAACCATTGTAAGGCAGCTTAGAGATGGGAAGTTTGGAGCAATTCAATATCCCCAACTAACCAATTACAGCAAAACCTATGCACTAGATTAGAACTAGAAATGTGAAATTGAACAAAACTGCAGTACTTTGTTAGACTCCATGACCACTTAGAAAATATATCATCATAAGGCGAACTACTGAAGCCTACTTGAAGTTGTGTAACACATGCTTCGCCAATTCCGATCAACCTGTGGACTGAAGCATTATTCACAACAGAACTCAAATCAGCCATAATGATAGGCTGTTTATCTCCACTTCATTCAGGATGTATGGAACATCAAGTGAACTTACTGACGCCTACTTGAAGTTACCATTATCGGCGTGACATCCCAGGAAAGTGGGCTTTGGGTTTGCTAATACATGTGTCACCAAGTCCATTTAATCCGTGGACTGATGCACTATTCCGACCCGACCTTGCTTAAATCCGCCATAATGGTAGAAAATTGCTGTTTATCTTCAGAGGTATTGTACATGCACTTGATTCTGGGTGTCTTGCTGAAATCTGATTTCATGTTTTTACTCTCACACAGGTGTTGAATCTGGTCCAGTCCTATGTGACCCTACGAGTCCCGCTCCACGTGTCCTATGTCTTCCACTCCCCTGTGGGAGCAGGAGGATGGCAGCACTTTGACTTACAGTCCGAGCTGAGGCTCACTTTTGTGTACGACACTGCCATCTTATGGAGGGATGGTATCGGTAGCCCACCAGAGGCTGAGCTACAAGGTAAGACATGAGCAGTGGATATGTGATATGAAATTGAGGACTACTTAAAAATGTCTTATGTTGACTAAATGTGGGATTGTCAATAAGTCAAATTCAAATAATTGTCTTTGCAGGTGCCATGTACCCAACCAGCATGCGTATAAATGGCCAGGGACGACTAGTAGTCAACTTCCGCACTGAGGCTCGATTCAGAGGCCTGTTTGTGTTTGCTCATGCAGGTACAGGTTGCCATATAATGTATAAAACATAATATATATGACATTTTTAATAAGATTGTATTTAAGATGCTGCTAACAAAAATAATTGTTGAAAGTGATAGACTATGTTTAGTGTAGGAGAGATCTTACTCAGCTTGTGCTGCGTTAATGCATTTCAAGCTATACTATAATTCTCTTTTCTAAATCATGTTTTTCACAAAGTAAAATTGATGGTCTGTCAGTTATGTCTTGTTGTTTTTTTTTTTAACGTATTTTAACTTGTAACTGAATTTGAATGGACAAAGCTATTTGAATCTACATATTTTTTAACTGATGTATTTTTTCCCACAGCTTCACCACTCAGCTCCATGGTCATGTGCCCGGACCACCCTGGGTTGACCTTTAACCTCAGTCTTGTGAGGAATGAGCCAACCTACAACCAGCCCATCCAACAGTGGACATTTGTCTCAGATTTTGCTGTGAGTCAAAAAAAAAAAAATTCCCCCAGTTTGATTGTTTTTACACCTAATTCATTTCTGATCTGCTACTACACTATGACCCCCCCAGACCTCTCAGGTCATCTGGTACAGGTCTACTTTCTGTCCCCAGAGTCAGAACTAAACAGGGTGAAGCAGCTTTCAGTTTCTATGCTCCTCATATCTGGAATAAACTCCCAGAAACCTGCAGATCCGCTGCTACTCTCAGTTCTTTTAAATCAAGGCTGAAGACCTTTCTTTTTGATGCTGCCTTTCTTTAAATGAATGCTCATTTCTTTAAATTTCTTATGCTGCACTGTAACTTTTATTCGTGTGTTTTATGTGTCCTAATGTTTCTATTTTGTTTTTAACTGTCTATTCATGTGTTTTATTAGTTTTTAATGCTTATGATTTTTAACTGTTTGTACTTGTGTTTTATCTGTTTAACTGATTTCGTGTAAAGCACTTTGAATTGCCCTGTTGCTGAAATGTGCTATACAAATAAAGCTGCCTTGCCTTGCCTTGCCTAATTCTTAGTAAAAATAATTTCCCTTCTCAGGTGCGGGACTACTCCGGCACGTACACAGTGAAGCTGATCCCCTGCACATCCCCTCCCAGCCTGGAGTACACCATCCCTCCTGTCTGCAACCCCAGAGAGCCTCTTACCTTCGACATGGACATCCGCTTTCAGCAGGTGACCTTGTCTTGTCTGAAATTACAGAGGGAAAAAGTCTTTGGTTTGTTGATCCTTGTGAGGGAATGTAGTCAGCATTCAGACATAAATGGAGCATATTATTTTCTAGAGTTAACATGAACTTAAAGATACGCTGTGAGGCCATTTCTTAACAATCAGATTACGTTTCAAGCCTGATTAGTACAATTCAAGGGATTGTGTGATACCAAGGCCGGGTTAAGAGAGAACATTTTTGAAAAGTCAGATTTCTTACACAACGACCATATTTTTTTTGTATTACAAATTTTCTAAAATGTTGTGTTTAAATGTGCAAATGAGGCATTGTTTTGCTAAATATGCTCATTTGCATAGATTTACAGAACAGAAATGTGAACATTGGATAAAGCCAGGTTCGTGGATCTCTTTTTGTCAACAGGTATCATCATTAATCTCTACCAGTTTACTCTCATATTGACAATGTTTTTCTTTGTTCAAGTTTCCTGAAATTTTCATGTTTAAAAATGTGCAAATAAGGAGTTATGTAATACTAACTTTTGGTGAATTTGTTTTAAATGTGTCCAACAAATGGTGAAATGTCTGTTTTATTCCCTATTGTTCGTAATCAACAGTACAGCCAGTATATTTGTTCATGGGTTTTTTCCAGTCACAGAAAAAACAAAAGGTAACATTCACCTGCTGTCATTACTGCATGGTCCAAAACCAGTTTTAGAGTCCCGGAGTCAACAACACCTGACTATACTACCTCCTGATTATAATACCTTCTGTCTAATGGGCAGTGGAAAAAAAATAGTAACCAAAATGTCTCTTACAGGAAGTAATGAATGAAGAAGTTCGTGAATTAATGAAAGACTTGTCAACCTAAATGTAACTTTTTACATTACTTCTCCATTCATTACTTCCTATTCAGTCATGTATTTTATGGCCTGACACTGTTGAATCACCGGGTAACATACAGGAAGTAATGAATGAAGGGGTTAATGAAAGACTTGTCAACCTAAATGTAACTTTTTAAATTCTCCTTCATTCATTACTTCCTGTGAGCCACACCTCGTGGCTCCTATTCATGTACAGTATTTTCTTGCCTCTCTCTGTTATCACATAACTTGAAAAATCGGAGAGGAAACTCCCTTCTGGTACACTCCATCTAATCAAGTACTCATAACACTGCAACTCTCACTCACGCTGACAGGAACACATCTCTAATCAACATCCCTATTTAAATCCATTTAGCGACAACTGCGGTGCAACGTGTCCAGCTCCTGATGCTGACGCGAACATATAACCACCCCAGCATCCAATCACCATCTATAGGGATCATTCCTAGCTAAATTCATTATTAAGTGCCAGAAATAAAGGGATACCTTTCTTATTTTGTCTGACTAAAAGTTAAAAAAGGTATAGAAAGTACCCCACTGACAATTATATAACATGTAGAAAAGTGAGCACCTTGCTGGTTACAGCTTTACAAAGGTGTTGGTCTGGTTATCCAGGATATGAATATTGAGAATGTTGGAAGTATTTGCAAATCAAAGCAAGATAACGAATTCAGACTTTTGAACATTGTCTTCAGATGTATCATATTCACAGTGATCAGACCATGTGTACTGTATGTGCTGTCTATATTGGTAACTTTGCTTGGATTTGTCTCTAAATATGGTTTGTGTGTTTATGTCTGGCGTGTATGTGTTTCTAGGTTAGCGACCCCGTGGCGGCTGAATTCAGTCTGAACACGCAGATGATCTTACTCTCCAAGCGGACGCTCTGGCTGTCAGACGGCTCCATGGGCTTCGGACAGGAGAGCGACACTGCCTTCTCACAGGGTAAGGCAATAACATGCAGTCAGAAAATGTCCACTGCTCTGGAAGGTTTGTGGATGACAAAAAAAACACAATGGCTGGATGGATGGTTATGGATGTGGTTTATTGCTTAGCTCCTTCTACAGATTATTCTACAGAGCTAAAAAGAACGCCCTTGCAGAAATGTTCCCCATTATAATTCCTGACACAACAGCATGGCATTTAAATGAAAATGAGGGTTCCATAAAGTGTCATTTTGACCATTTCACCACTTCCATGTCTATTCACAAAAGAAGCTATTTAAAAGAGCCTGAACTTTTTTCTCTCAACAAGATCTTGAAAGTTTTTGAAGCTGCCGTCCAAAATCAAGACGGTAGTTTTAGCCCGACTTTTAATGTTGTTCTCAAAAGTGTCTGAGCAAAATAAAATCATTTGAGATATCTGCGTCAGAGTACATAAGGAAATCTTTTGCATAACAACTTGTAATTACACTATTTCTATTCCCTCAGGGGATACAATTTATGGCCGAGTGATGGTGGATCCAGTGCAGAACCTGGGCGACTCCTTTATTTGTAACATAGAGAAAGTGTTTATGTGTACTGGAGCTGATGGATATGTCCCTAAATACAACCCCAGCAACTTTGAGTTTGGCTGTCTGGCGGACGCTCCATCACTACTCTACAGATTCAAGATAATTGTAAGTAACATAATGGTATCTTTTATCATGTCCCATGTGCTTTGTGTCCATTCAAACCCAAAAAAAGATTCCTTCCTGTGTCATCTTCTCGCTCCAGGACAAAGCCCAGCCAGAGACCCAGGCCCAATCATTTGGCAATGTAGCTTTCAACGCCTTCCTGGCGGTGGATGACCCCGGCGCGTTAGCCCTAGCGAGACAACCTGGGTCAGATGGGTTCAGAATTGATTCCTCAGCTCTCTTCCAGGTCAGTATAAGAGTCACGCAAAGGGACTGTTAGGTCCTTAGAAAGCAGAGAGTAACCATTGATGTTTGAATAACTGAAGGAAAGAAGGAATGAAGCAAGGGAGGTGTACAATTCTGTACAATTAGTTAAAAAAGAAAACAAAGACTAATGACCAAATAAAGACCAAAACAATAGTGAGCTTGACACGGCCAGGCAGATGCAGATCAACGATGAAGCAGAACGACAGCGTAAGTTAATGACAAAACAAGACTACATTGCAAACAAAACCAATGCCCAGATCAACACATAGCCTGGCCCGGCCCTCCCAACGTTCTTCCGCTCAATTTTCATTTCCCTTCAGTACTACGTCTGGGTTTGCGGTCTAAACTTGGGTTATCTCCTGCCAAATCTTTGCCGGTCCAATCAGTAAAAACCCTACCAACTATACACACTGCATCAGCACAGCCTGCTGCCGTCAGCAAAGGCCAAGGGGAAGCGAATGGGTCTACTCTCAAAAGTACAAATCCCTACGTAACGATTTTTTCCCACTGATATTTTACTTGTTCTTCTTAACAAGCCGAGAGAAAAGACTGACTAACCTGACACTTTCTGCATTCTCGTGGAAACCTCATTGCGAGTGAAAAATCCCATCACCATGTGGGCTGGCCTTTACATGGCCTCTGATCACACAATCATACAATATGTATGACTTAGACTTTCTCCCTGTCATGGAGTCCAGATTGCTTCCTCTTGTCAGTGAGTCTGTGTCTTGGCTTGTAAAGAAGTTAAGGTCAGTATCAATCGGTCTAAAGGCCCGATGAGTGTTTTCCAATGGCTGAAATCTTTTCTGCTTTTAAACTCCATTGTACAGTAACCGCACTGGCCACACTGTATGGTTGAGGTGGCATCATATGTTTGGCCAGATATACAGTACAGAAGAAATACAACAACACAAATGGGTCCATGCAGGAAGCTATATTATACTGTATCTGCATTTCTAACAGTAGTTGTAGTATATAGTGCTACACTTATACTCTATAAAGGCAGGAGGCAAAGTAACTAAGACTTAAAACGAGAAAAGAAGAAAAAAGAAAAGAGGGAGGGGCTGAGAAGTTGTCGATGTTCAATTTTTTTGTCGTGGATCTTCACAATCCTACCTACAACACCTTTAAATTAAGTTAACTGTTGACACAATACAGCAACGTGAGCAATTCAAATGAGCTGGATAGATGGTCACACTTCATGTGCTTTTACCAGTGTATCATTGTGTGTACTTCGTCCACAGCAATCCCACCAATTGCACCCAAGACATTCCAGGTTGAAAGTAAAAGTTTACACATTCTTTGTAAGTCTTTACAGTCATTCACAGAAAGAACCAAGCAGGCCGCATTGTTGCACCATTCACATTTTCTAGAAAAGCTGCGATTTTCAGTGTGTGGATTACTAGCTCGAAGGGAGCCACAGAGGCAACACACAGAGAGTGTAAGGAGAGCGGCATTCAATTCCAGGCTTTATCCTGGAAACGTTCTTCTGTTGATCCAGGCTACCAAGAAGGCATGTAACATTTTAAAGTGGGATGTGTGAGATAATGCAGTTAAAGGAGAGTCTCTGGATTTTCATCAATCTGAAACAGTCCTCCAGTCATGTGAAGCCATAACAGTGACAAAAGTGTCCTGCAGAAAGATGTGCCATAAAAATGACCCACGGGTATCATTTAAAAAAAAAAAAAAACAATAACACAATGTTGCTTTTCTCCAGGTGTCTGCAGGGAGAGAGTGGTATATTCACACCATCTATACTGTCCGTTCTCGAGACAACGCTAACCGTGGCATAGGGAAGAGAAGCCTGGAGTACCATGTGATGAGCCAGAACTCAGATCTGCTTCCAAAGGGTCAGTATCGCAGCAGGAGATCAGCCAACGACGTGCCAGACATAATAGAGGACATTGGTCTGAGCAACAACCGTGGCACCAACATCCTCCACATCGCGCTGGACCGCAGCAGCCAGCGGAGGACCAGCCCAGAGAGGGAGATCTTTACCAGAGGAGTCCACCCCCGTGAGCTCAACCAGAGAGAGAGCGGTGACGACGGACTAGTGTTGATCATCGGCGTCTTTGTTGGGCTGCTCCTCACGGTGCTCGTCGTCATCGTGGTGGTGTTACTGGTCCGGTCCAAGCGAGGGAAGAAAGGCGTTCCCAAGAGCTCCAGCAGCGCAGAGCCCATGGTGACACAAGCCCTTAGTGACAGCTCCGAGGTCTAACAAACACAATGACGATTGAGAGTCTTTAGTTAATATTTTTGTTTTGCAAGTGCCTCACATTTAGATAAAAAGACGAAGATTGTGTGTAAAGCATAGACTGTGTAATATTAATGGACAAAGCATCCGGTTTGGCAAAGTGCTGCAAATGCGGAAGTGCCTTAAACCTGAATTCTATCTGAATTCCAGTAGGGGGAGACTCCTTAAACCTGCATTCTATCTGAATTCCAGTAGGGGGAGACTCCTTAAACCTGAATTCTATCTGAATTCCAGTAGGGGGAGACTCCTTAAACATGCATTCTATTTGAATTCCTGCATGGGGAGACTCCTTAAACCTGCATTCTGTCTAAATTGCGAGACGGGTATGGCTGCAGCCTGGAGCGTCCCATGTCATCCGTCCCGTCTCATGCGGTCCCGTCTCATGCGGAGGTGTGTCCAACGGTAAATCCAGAGGGTCAAAATTACGATATCGCAAATAATTTTCCAGATGGAGTCACGGGTAAATTCGTGACCACATCTGTTGCAATCAATTGAAAAACGTTAAAAAACTGTTAAAGTAACAATTTTGCCATACATATAATTTGCTCATTTCGGATTATGGTTGTGTTGTTCCATATTAACGTGGCTACATCTGATGAAACCTGCATCAGTGACGCAGCCGTTTCTGCCATCTAACGGCGGGACCTCCTGAGGAGAAATCCACGATCTGCACACACAACAACAAGACTACAAAAATAAACATGTTACACTCTTTCCCAGACTTTTTAATTTTATATTCTATATTGTTTTCACACTTCACCGTGACATTGCTGCAAATACAACTGCTTATCAGCATGGCGAGAGCATTCGACTGCTATAGCTCTACCAGCACTGCCTCAGCTGTCGGGTCTCTGTGACCCGGGGCAGAACGCGATTGTATTTACCGCGGCCTCGGCTGTTTAATATATTTTAAGTATTTTATTCATGATAGTTGACGCAGGCTTATTTTATTCCAGATGATATTCTGCATTTATCTTGTCAACACAAGCATAACATTCAGAAATGAGCAAATATGTGTATGGCAAAATTGTTACTTTAACAGTTTTTAACGTTTTTTTCAATTGATTGCAACAAATGTGGTCACGAATTTACCCGTGACTCCATCTGGAAAATTATTCGCGATTTCATATTTTTGACCCTCTGGATTTACCGTTGGACACAACTCCGCATGAGACGAGACCGCATGAGACGGGACGGATGACATGGGACGCTCCAGGCTGCAGCCATATACTCTTGTAAATTCCTGCAGGGGGAGACTCCTTAAACCTGCATTCTATCTGAATTCCAGCAGGGGGAGACTCCTTAAACCTGCATTCTATCTGAATTCCAGCAGAGGGAGACTCCTTAAACCTGCATTCTATCTGAATTCCAGCAGGGGGAGACTCCTTAAACCTCCATTCTATCTGAATTCCAGCAGAGGGAGACTCCTTAATGCTGCATTCTATCTGAATTCCAGCAGGTGGAGACTCCTTAAACCTGCATTCTATCTGAATTCCAGCAGGGGGAGACTCCATTAATATTAACAGTCTATGGTGTGAAGCAACAAAAGCAACAAGAGCTTTGATTCTGTTCAGAAATACTACTTGAAATACTGCGTCCCTATCACAGCCAGGGAGTGGTCCGGACACTAACTAGGAGACAAGCTTTGTTAGCAGCTGTTTCAAGGCACTGGTCATCAAGTCGTCAGCACTCACTTATTGATTTACTTTTAATGCCACTTGATCCAAAAAAAAAATAACCTGTGTTATTACACTTCCAAAGGTGCTACAGAAGATGCCTTTTAACTTGAATGGCATTTGGTGTTTTATTGAGTAGATGAAGAGCAGGCGGATATTTTGCATTCTGTAGTAGTTGTCAACAACGGGCTTTGTAAGTTTGATTTGCTGCATCTAGACACTATCCATGCTTACACTGGGTAAACATGTCTGTTCTTATAGCGACCTGTACTTAGATTCAGTGTGTGCCTAAGAAGTCCCACTTTCTTGACGTTTTACGATGTTTGTTACGTTTTGTCCTGTGTGATCTGTAAGACATTAACAAGACATCCGTGCAAGTGAAAAGAAATTTTTCACATTGTGCTCATGTTTTTGCATGCATTTATTTTTGTATTTTGAGACTGTTTGACATTGTAAAAAAAAAAAGTCTGAATGCTGATTTGAATGGGACTGTGACAAATGTGTCTACTGCATTTCAAGCAGTTTGAGATTTACAGTGTATCCCATGAAACATAATATTTATCAATGGCCACTTGTTATTGTTAAATCCCCCCCTAACAGTTAGTTGTTAAAACACTGGATTTTAAGACAAGGCACTTCAGCAACTAAGAGAAGTGAAACTGGTAGAGTGTGTAGTAATGAATTGACTTTTAAGACAGCTGGTCTGCAATGTACAGTGTTCTATAGTAGTAGTTCCAGGTCCACTATTTCCAACAGGAACTATTTTCGATCAAAGATATGCTTTATTTCTAAGTGTAGACTCCTGCAGCTTAGTAGAAATAGCTGGGACTCCAGATCCCTCTCACAACACGGCGTTGCGTTGACTGTGCTGTTACCTTTTTTTTTTCAAACCTCGAAACATCTTCTAACAAGTATAGCAGGTTTCACTTAAAGGTCCCATGACATGGTGCGCTTTGGATGCTTTTATATAGTGGTCCGCTAATACTGTATCTGAAGTCTCTTATATATAGACTTTAGTGGTCCCCTAATACTGTATCTGAAGTTTCTTTCCCAAAATTCAGCCTTTACAGCCACTAGAGCCAGTCCCACAATGAGCTTTCCATAGTATGTGCCATTTCTGAGTCTGTAGCTATTCAGGAGGAGAGGGGGGGCAAGGTTGAAGCCAGGGGTGTGGCCTTCACCAACTGCCACTTTGCTTGTTTGAAAGCCATGATGTCTCTCTCTAATGGGTGGGCCAAATTCTCTGGGCGGGCAAAGCAGAGAAAGGAGGTAACCTTGCCCCTTATGACCTCATAAGGAGCTAGATTCCAGATTGGACCATCTCAGCTTTCATTTTCTCAAAGGCAGAGCAGGATACCCAGGGCTCGGTTTACACCTATCACCATTTCTAGCCACTGGGGGACCATAGGCAGGCTGGGGGAATGCATATTAATATTAAAAAACCTCATAAAGTGAAATCTTCATGCCATGGGACCTTTAAAGGGAATGACGTGTTTTACCCTCAACCATCATCATTGCCGTCAGAACTGTTCACCTCTCCCTGACTCATTAGTTGGAAATGTATTTATTTATTTTTCAATGCTTGTTATTTAGTGCCGATATAAATCATATATCATTTCATCTCCCTTTTTAATTTTGCTTTAATTTTAACCTCGCTTTAGAAACTGTAAAACTTGTTTGTTATTGGGATTTTCAAATAAAATACACTTATGTGCCATGTTTGCATTAGAACATTGTGAATGTGCACAGAAGATGAAGATCAATTGAAGCTTTCAATGTGTTTTTTTGTTGCTGTTTTTTTTCCCAGATCCAGGATTACCATAAAATTTGATTACCTCATACTATGTAAATGGACTGTTTGTATATAGCGCTTTTCGGGTCTCAACAACTATTCAAAGTGCTTTTATATAGTACAGGAACCATTCACCATTCGCACACTGTGGTCGAGGCTGCCGCACAACTCATCAGACTCAGACACATTTACACATGGGCCCAAGGACACTTCAACATGGGACTGCAAGGCCAGGGATTGAACCACCAACCTTCCAATTGGCAGATGACCGCTCTACAACAGCCGCCCCTATGCTAGACACTAACTTCATAGTCACTACTTCATAAATGTCACGTTTATTTGCAGTTTTAATTTGAAATATAAAACAATTCTATGCAACCTGTAATATCATACCTTCATGAAATGTTCACCCCAAGTATCCTTTTTCTTTTCCAGTGCACAATTTGCTTGCTGATTTAGGTTTAACACTGTATCAATGTACTGTGGTTCTTTTTATTCCACTCTAATGATTTGAGTGTGTTCTGAGCTTTTTTTTCATGCACATGTATGTATGTATGTATATACATATGTATTACCTATAAATATACCATTTGGATGTTTTGGGAACGGTTACTGTTAAAAAAGAAATACATACTGTATGTGCTGTAAGTATTTGTAACATAGACCAGAAGCACAGCGTGGTCTGCAAATAAATAATTTTCCAATAAATTGTATGTTTTTTGATGAAACCTATGTTTTAGCTGTAAGCTGTTATTAGGCAGTGTCGATGGAATGGCTGATGTATTCTGCATACTGCTCACCAATCCTTTCCTTAAACAGTTTGACTAAAAAAAGGCCTCAAAATCAGATGTATGTATCTATAAATATACCTCTGGATCCTATTGAGCATCAGTCCCTTTTTATGTTAAAATGCTATTTATGAGGACTTATATCAAGAGAGGTGCTAAGCTACAAACTGTTCATTCATTTCAGGATTATGAATTCAAATTGTGCTCACTGTAAACCACTGGAAACAATTCGCACATTTAACAATTCTGTGCAGTTACATTTCAGTGTTTCACAGACTTGGAAAAAAGGAAAATCCCGCACTCTGCTCTTGCTACAGCATCACAATTTAGTGAAGACGGTCCAGAGCGGAGTGCTGGATTTTCTTTTTTCAAGTAAGCTTACTGTAAACCAAAAAAGTGGACCCACTGTGCCTATACTCATTTCCTCATTACCACCATTCAGTGATTACGTTAGACACAGGTCCAATCCCCAATCCCCCCCGAGTGCTTGTGCAAGTTAGGCATGATGAGTAGTTACATACATATACAACATCTCAGTAAACCATGTGCTTTTATTACCAGTGCATATTCATAGTGAAAACAAAATTGTTTGTATTGGTATGACACAGCATAGGGTAAAATGCTTCAGACACATCTGCGAAAAAGTTGAGCCTTGGACTCTTTAAAGATGTCTGGGCTCCTGTTTGGCAACAAGTCAAACAGCAGATCAGTTGCGTGAAAACCAGCAGCTTCCTGCTCGACATAACTGGTGAAATAAGGTCATATTCTGTAGCTTGGGAAATCTCTACCCTGGGGAAGGGTGAATGAGGGTGTTTGGGTGTTAAGCACAGTGCTGTGGGTGGTTATGTCAGACCAGGATGTGGCTTTCTTTCTGCACCTGGTCTAGGTTTTCGTATGACAAATTACACAGAATGAACACTAGGGAGAGCCAGAGGAGCAACAGCTCTACTGCTACAGGGTTTTCCTTGGGAGTCATGTAGTGCAGGCAGAAACTCAACAGTATCATAAGTGAGTGCATTCTAAAGCATGGATGAGTTTCCTGGTAAATATTATCCAATAGAAATGTCCTCATATAATCATTTTGCCTAACTGTTTTCTATGTGAAAGCTGAAAACAAAACACTGTAAAACAGAATTCATATTCCATCCCGATCATTTTTGTGGTTTTGGACCCAGACTGCATTTGCACCAATGGACTTTTTTTTCACAAAGCTCCCAACGTCTCTGATACTATCAAAAGAATGTTAAAAATATTGACAGTTGTTCCACTGACATGCTGGTCTAATTTGGATGGATTTCCTGAGATATGAGTCTTTAATTGTTAAAATCATAACAATCATTCTATGAGCTCTAATCTGTAGTCATTTGTTCTTAACAGGGCAACTGATAAAACCTTTTTTTTTTAGTCCCAGATGAAAACAAAGATGGATTTGTAGCTTGGAGAAAAAGCTGCTAATATGCACTGATCAAATGTTTCCAGATGGGGGGGAATATTGGATATGGAATTCTGCCTAAAGGTGAAATCTCCCTTTAAGGTAAAGGGATGAAGTGTGAAGCTCTAAAGAAAAAAAGCACATACATTTAGAAAAATAATTTGTAATTGCTGAGCTAGTGTATAAAATAAAATAAAATAAATTAGCTGTTTTTTTTTCATTTTTTTTTTTTTTCCTTTCGAAACAACAGACATCAACAAAAAAGATTATTGTGCTGTTAACATTAATAAATATGACACTCTTCTTATTTTAAGCATGTGCTGGGTATGTTCATAAAGCACACTTTTTAACAGCTGCCATACACACGTGTTTAAAATCCTGGAATAATTTGACTGCTGCTCTCTGAATAGCCAAACGGCTGTGTGTTTCAAAAGCACATACATACAGAGTGATCTAATATACACAATATACATTTATGTATATACAGTACATACAGCAAATCAATGCACAGATGGTGGTGACATTTGTATGTGGGAAATATTACATTTCTTTGCTGGAGAAGCGTAGCGCTGTTCATTTCACTGTAAGCATTAACTAGTTCATGAGAAAAGCAACCGATGGGTACACTGTGTTGTTGCCTAGGCATTAAGATAAAAGAAAAAAAGTCATGCATTTGGACAAGTTATGGCTCATTAAATACTTTAATCTAAATCCTACCCTGTCCGGTCTCACAGAAAGTGTGATTTAATAATACCATCAACAGCGTACAACACACAAAAAACTGGTTTTGCACGTTCTCTGAAACCAGTCCATAGCGTTATGCCCATTACAAGGATGCTACATTAAAAAAAACAACCTTCAATACACATCATAAAGGAGGGTAAACTCATGATCACACACTTAATTATATCCGGGATGTGCACATCAAAAGGCTGTGTTGGAGAGGTCATTGCACCCGGGGGAATACATTGGCTGTGTCGTTGTCAGTGCTCGCGGTGGTGAAGATGGCCGTCTCCGGTCTCTACTGCAGGTAGCGGTAGACCTTGAAGCAGTGGTTCCCAGAGTCCGCCACCGCCACATGACCATCAGACGTGAGGGCCAGGCCCTGGGGGCCGTAAAGGGGGTCCACTGATGTGTTGATGTAGGACAGGAAGGACCCTGAGCTGTCGAACACCTGGACGGTTACACAGCACAGGGGAAAGGCGAGGTTAACAGATGTACTCAGAGATTTGTTCTCCGCATTCGATGAGATACAGTTCTCTCAAGCTAACCTGGATCCGACTGTTGCCCCAATCGGCGACAATGATATTTCCGTTGGCATCCACAGCCACGCCCGTGGGAGCATTGAACTGGCCGTTGCCCTCTCCGTGGGAGCCAAATTTAAACAGGAACTCCCCATCTGCATTATACACCTGCAGGAGAGATTAAACAGGAAAGAGGGTAGGAAAATGACACTCTGTGGTCACACATAAGACAGATATGGTAAAGAAAACAGGATAAAAAGCATATTGCTAACATGATCTAAAACAACCCATGGAGAGTTTTTTTTTTTTCTTCAATGTTTGATGGATTTTCTTGTTTCATTGAAACGGGGCGATTTTACATTGCTTGCTTATTTGTTATTGTTTTACACACACCCCGTAAAGACTAAGAATTGGTAAATGAATGGCAGCCATTACCATGACCACCAGCCATGATGATGATGATAATACCCTTAGCACTTCATTCAGATTACTGATTTAAATATCAAAAAAGAAGAAAAAGGGTATGCAGCGCAGAGAAAAGACACTGGACTGTAGCTTTGGCAAGATACAATTATTTAAGTATAGATATGTTTCTTGTAAGCCATGTTTTCACAATACTTCCAATAGACTACTACAATAAAGAATATATATACACACACACACACACTTGCAAGAAGCCATACCTTGACTGAATGGTTGTGAAAGTCTGTTACCACAATTTCATTTTTGTTATTTACAGCCACAAAGTGAGGACCTGGAAGCAGCAGAGGAGACAGAGAGGGAAAGAGAGGAAAAGAGAATGAGTCATTCACTGCTTTACAACCCGCGACAGGATGTTCCACACTATATTTGGACTACAGGACACACAGGACACAAAGACACTCGGAGCGTTGACGGGGGGGGGGGGGGGACAATACATGAGACATGACACAGCTGATGCATCGACATGTAAAAAGAACACTTTGATTTCCTGAGTTGACATTCACAGGGAATTAATTACTTACTGAAAACAGGGCCAGATTTACTAAGCTTTTGTTCCAGTGCAATGTTTGCACCACTTTTTTCTAAAAGAAAAGAAAAGGTCCAAGTGAGAAATTTTATTGAAAGTACGGGTGAGTTTCAATTGAAATACTGCTCTCTCTGCAACAACTGAAGCCATATCAACGAGGGATTCCAGCAAAACAAGCACATCCTTTTAACAGAAGGTTTTCCTCTCCCCAAAATTCAGTGAAAGGCAAAGAAGAAGACCATCTTCACATCTTTTTCATGCATTGGTGTGCATTAAGAACCTTTCCCTGTGTACACCTCTGTGTTGCACTACGATGATGAGGTGCATGTCTACGGTATAAGAGTATGCAATAGGAATATGTGTACCTGTGCATTGATGCTTACAATTAAACAAGCAGCTACGTTCTTTAGACTCTGAAATAAAGGGTGCATAGAGATGATGTCACACTTAATAAATGAGATGTGTACAAATCAACATTAGACTTGAAAAAGATAGATCCTGCACTCTGCTCTTGCTCAGCATTACAATTTATTAAAGAAACTAACGTTTCGGCCCCTCTAGACCTTCATCAAGAGGCAATACTCTCCTTAATGAGTGCGCATTCTTCCTTTTTTAAGTTTAATGTGATATTTCCCATCGCACATGCATAGAAGAATTGTTGGATGTGCGATTCTTCATAGTTTGAAACATAAATAAAATCCGTAAATCTGGCCTAACTACATGCCCTGATACATAAAGCTTAATTCGGTGTGTCTTCCTGTAAGAGACATCATTAATGAAATGCTCATAGGTACTGGTACTAAGGATTACACAGTACCTGCAAAGTGTCTGTCCGATGTTCCTCTGGCTCCAAACTTTGTCACCAGCTTCCCATTTGATTGGAAGATGAAGACACAGCAGGCTTTATTATCAACTGTGATGATGTGTCCATTCTTGTCCACAGCCACACCTTTGGGTCCCATCAGTCTCCCAGCTCCAATTTTGTTCTGCGACAGCCAGACGGGGACACTTTAGTAATTCAGTGGAACATAATGGATCTGTGCAGTGCAGTGGTGGACAAAGTTTTCAGATCCAGTACTAATACCACACTGTATAAATACTCTGTTACAAGTAAAAGCCCTACATTGAAAATCTAATACATTTAAAAGTATGTAAGTATCATCAGGAAAGTGTACATAAAGTGTTAAAAGTGGAAATAATCAAAACACGTTAATCATTTCAAAAATATAAAATATGATCGTTTCTAAACTGCATGTGTTTGTGTGCAAAAATACTAATTTGTGAAGTAAATATAGCTTTCAAATGAATGTAGTGGAGTAAAAAGTACAATATTTCTCTCAGAAACGTAGCGGAGTAGAAGTAGAAAGTGGCACGAAAAGAAAAGACTCAAATAAAGTAGAAGTACCTCAACATTTGTACTTAAGTGCAGTACTTGAGTAAATGCACTATACTTTTAAAATTACATTCTACCACTGGTGCAGTGACATTTGTTTTTCCTTTACCTTGAACTTGCCGTCCGAAGAGAAGATGCTAATCCATCTGTTGTCGTAATCTGCTACAATAATGTCCCCGTTCATGTCCACTGTGACCCCCGTGGGGCGCTGCAGCTGCCCTGGTGAACGCCCCCTGACCCCGAACCTCATCTTAAACAGGCCATCATTTGTGAAAACCTAAGAAAAGAAAAAAAATGCACTTACTCCAAAGACCTAAACAGCTAAATAACTCACTTCATTTCATTTTCAGCTCAAGAGGACGCCACTGACCTGTATGCACTGGTTGTTGCTGTCGGCCACCACAATCCGTCCATTACTGGAGGTGGAGATGCCCTGTAGGTTGGTGAATTCGGCTTTGTCTCGCCCTCTTGTTCCTGTCATATCAACAAGACATCAGGCTACTTCAGCGTTATGCGTGTGTAAACGTCATTCACAATTCGGATCTGCTGTACTTTGCTTGGAATATCTCAACGGTTTAGTTTTTACTTGCATTCAACCTTGTGTATAAGTCGACTGAGAACTATTTCTCTTTGGCAACAATGACCTCTCCCATTTCCACAGTTGCACATTCCTTACTGGAAGCTGCCCAGTAAAACCACAGTCTGGCCACTGAGCAGCTCCACTGGAATGTGTTTTTTTGTTGTTGTTTTTTTTTTCTGGGTTACGGGCCTTGCTCAACGGCACCACAGTGGTGATTTTTTTTAACAGTTTGAACAGACAGGAAACAACTGTGTGCCACAAAAGAGTCTTCTTTGGACATTTCTTACCTAAAATTGTCATCAGCAAGAATAAATAATGCTCAGACATATCTCATCCACATACAATGTCATTATGGGAGAATTTGATAATTTAAAAGATCTTCTGTTGAGATAGGAATGCTCTGTGTGTGTGTGTATTAGAAGTATATGTGTTTAGAAACTTGAAATGTATGATTGTATTTTCTTGTATGACAATAAATAATCAATGACAAAAAAAATTAAATTAAATCAAATTATCCAGAGTTGTGTGTCAGTGTGTGCTCTAGAGAAACAACATCCTACAGCTCTCAGTCAGCAGTAACTATTAGTGACAGCAGATCCAGCCAGCTGTGCACCCACCCACTCGGTAGATCAGCTCCTCCTCTATGGGGTTTTCCTTTTTCTTGGTGGTGCTGTACATGCTGGAGGGTCTGCGCACGGCCTTCTGTCGAACATGACCTCCTCCTCCACTCGGGGACTTCACCCTTCTCTTCACGTCGTCTGGCGACTGCAGGACGTCTGACGGCTTGACGGCGCGCAAACGGAACGGGCTCCCCCTCACGGGCTGCTCGTACAGCAGCAAAGAGAAGGTGAACTCTCCCTCAGAGCGGATGGTGTATCCAACCTCGTAGGTGCCGTTCTTGTTGTCCGCCACCTCGGCTTCGGTGCACACCCCGTCTGCGGAGACGATCTCTGCCCTCAGAGCGGCGTTGCCAGTCTTCACCAGCTCTCCGTCCTTGTCTTTAGTGGTGACCGTGACAGTAGTGTGCTGGCCGACCAGCGCGTGCCGCAGGCCTTCGCCGGTGGCGACACTGGTGTGGCCTACGGTCCCTGTTGTGATCAGGACTCCCAGGTTCTGAATGGAGCGCCTCAGTCCATCCGTCTCTACCTGGCATTCCAGATGTCCGTTTTCGTGGGGATGCTCAGGAAACGTGTGCCGTGCCAGGGCGCTGACCCGCTCGCCCATCTGCTTCTGGACCAGCAGGACCTCCGTGGCGCTGCCGTGGCTCAGGGCCTGCTCAGTGAAGTTGCAGCTGCTTTGAATGTTCTCTTTGCCCTGAAGCAAAGAGGTCAGCTGGGCTTGAAGCACCTAGGGACGTCAGAAGAGACAGAGGCAGACAGTCAGAGGCGCTTAAATGTGGAACAGTTGTATGCTATTTTCCAGAGCCAGAGCTATAGATTATACTAACCTTAATATTTCCACTATGAGAATGGGTCTTCCCTGTTTGCAGGAATATTACTATGCAGCCCAGCTAAGACCTTTAGTCTGCCTGTGTTCACCATCATACACTGCAGCTTGGAAGGAAATCGAAGGCGCGACAATAAAAGGAATCCCAATTACAGCCCTACTTAGTGACTACAAACTACAAGAAGAACAGCAGATTCCAGAAGACTCCATAACGGGCAGTTATCTCAAATCCTGGCAGGAATTGGCTAAAATTTGCAAAATAGGAGATACATCTAAACTTATGAGGTGGTGTGCCTATGATTCGCAATTTGCACCAAATAGAATTGATAACAGATTTAAGTCATGGATATCGAAAGGCTTAACTACCTATTATTCATTTATCCACAAAGGGATATTTCAGAGTTTTGAAACCTTACGGAAAGATCATGGACTGGAAAAAGATGATTTCTTTAGGTACCTCCAGGTGAGACATTATTTTAATAGAAACTTCAAAGAGGTATTGAGAAAAGGTGATTCAAGTTTCATGGAGGTTTTTCTATCACTAATTAGGCCCAGATCAGACAGCAGAATTATCTCCAAGTTATATAATGCCATACAGCTGTCTAAACAGGAGAATACAGAATACATAAAGAGAAAATGGGAAAAGGAAACGAAGGTAATAATATCACAAGAAGGCTGGGAAGAAATATGTCAACTGCAGTGGATCTCGACTGGTTCAAACACATGGCGTGAGTTTTGCTGGAAAAACATTGCACGATTTTTTGTTACTCCCATTCAGAGACGATATCAAAACAATGGTGATGCCTGCTGGAGACTTTGCGGGTCTAAAGGAGCCAACCACTCCCATGTTTTTTGGGAGTGCCAAGTAATAAAACCGTACTGGAAAGAGATCCACAAACATATTGAAAATATATTCATTGTGAAAATTCCATTCAAATGTGAAACGTTGTACTTGGGCAATTTACAGTTGGACACATGGACCAATAACGACAAAAAACTGCTGGCTATACTGCTGGCAGCCAGTAAGAAAGCCATCACAAGGAAGTGGCTAAAAACAGACCCGCCCACTATTGATGAATGGATTGAAATTGTTTACCAGATTTATGTTATGGAAAAGATTTCTTTCTCCCTCCTAGTAGAAAAAGAAAAGTTTTATAAGATCTGGACCAAATGGACTGAGTATGTAAAACCAACTAGATCTGACTTTATTTGATTGTTCTTAAGAACTAAGTGCCCTTCTATGTTCTTGTAATTTGTCATGTTTTTACTTGAGATGGTGTAACCTCCATTATTGTTCAATTCTGTTCATCTTTGTTATTGTTTACAAAAATTAGTAATAGTCTGAAAAAGAAATGACCAGAAAGGCAGTATGAACAAAATCACTTGGTTTATCCGGTTGTATAGTCATGTACAATTTCAAATGGGTAAAGCTGTAATTACCGAATGTGATGGAAATCCGTCTTTCTAAATAAAAAAATAATTACAAAAAAAAAATATTTCCACTATGAACTGAATAACAGAATATAAAAATCTTGCCATCTGGATTGACGAATGCTCCTTTTCAAATATCACATTGATAATCTTGTGTGCCAAAAGTTGGCTATATGTACAGAAACAAACGTATATTTCCTATGGTTTTGGATTATGGTGATGTGATTCATAGACACGCATCTTCTTCAACTCTTCCATTTTTGGACTCAGTCTATCACTCTGCCTGGAGAAGATCCATAACCGGTAATGTCGATGGTACACATCATTGTATTTTATTTTAAAGTGTTGGGTTGTCTTCTATTCATGAAAGACGTGATACTCAGTGGTATCTCCGTATCTACTCTAACTACCACACTCCCTTACAGAACGTCTCCGTTACTCAGAGGGACGTTATCAGACTCACTCTGCTGACTGACTTTTGCTTTGTGTTCCACGAGCTCGGTCTGAACCTGGAAAAACTGCTTTTAACTTTATGCAACTGACCCCTGTAACAAATTCCAGCACTTTCCTAAAATCGACTCACTTGTGCCCATTGGACAATTTAGAAATCGGGATTTCAAACCTGCAAACTTCTGTAACCATTTTACATGACTGTACTTTCTTTTGCATCCTTATTATGCTAATATATTTATCAAATCATTTTCCAACTCAAAAAGTTTAGTGTCTTTCTATTTTTTTTATGATGGCGTTGCTTTTCTGTGTTGTTTTGTTTTTGTTATTGTAATTTAACTCAATGTCATTGTAAATGGGGGCTGTATCTGAAGTCCAGAGACTCCAGATACAGTATTAGGGGACCACTAAGGTCTATATAAAAGAGACTTCAGATACAGTATTAGGGACCACTAAGGTCTATATAAAAGAGACTTCAGATACAGCATTAGGGGACCACTAAGGTCTATATAAAAGAGACTTCAGATACAGTATTAGGGACCACTAAGGTCTTTATAAAAGAGACTTCAGATACAGTATTAGGGACCACTAAGGTCTATATAAAAGAGACTTCAGATACAGCATTAGGGGACCACTAAGGTCTATATAAAGGAGACTTCAGATACAGTATTAGGGGACCACTAAGATCTATATAAAAGAGACTTCAGATACAGTATTAGGGGACCACTAAGGTCTTTATAAAAGAGACTTCAGATACAGTATTAAGAGACCACTAAGGTCTATATAAAAGCATTCAAAGAGCACCATGTCATTGGACCTTTAAAGTTGAAGGAATTACAAAAAGAATAATCAGAAAGACCTCTGACCTTCTGCTTAGTGCTGCAGATGTTTTCCACCTCCGTAATGAGAGCAGTCTTGCGTTGGTGTAAGGCCTTCTCCAGCTCGTCAAAAGTGTTACTGATTTCAGTCACTGCCTCATTTTTCCGCTCTGTAAGCTGCTTGGAGATCTCATTCACAAGCTCAATGGCAGCCGTCAGCTGAGGTAGCCTGCCAGAGAAAAAAAAGCAGAGAAGATGAACACAGAATAACACTTTCAAATTAACATTCTTTAAATTTCCACTACATCCAAGATCTTCCAAATAAAAACACGTGCTCGATTTTGGATGAAAGCGCTGAAAATCCTACCTGTTGCGCACAGCGTCCAGCTGATTTTTTAGCGCTGACTTATGTTGTTCCAGCACATCCCTCAGAGGAACTGTCACATGTTCCCTGTGTTCCCCTTCTGTACACTCCAGACACATGGCTGTTTCACATGACTCGCAGTAAAACTCCATCACCTGCAGATGGTGCAGTGGAGCACAAGACAACTGAACATTACATTACTGTGGCTACATTTGCTCACAAATTCAAACACATATAAGAAAGAAATATTTGATGAGATCTCGCAATGTTGTCATGAGCTTGTGGGTGATCTCTGATGTCTCTATGTCTGTCCTTTTCTTTTACCTTGCCCTCGTGATTGGGGCAAGAGAGGGGCTGACAGGCCGTCGCTGCACTGGCTGACTCCAGAACATTGCAGGCCTCAGGTCGGCTGCACTCTGGGTCTCGCTGTAGCACCTCCATAAGGTTTGTGATGAAGAAGTTGTTCTGCAGGGCTGCCACACCCTTCTCTGGCAAGATGGAGGTCTGTCTGCACACTGGGCAGGACAGCGTCAAAGACTGGGGAGGGATGTAGTTCTGTAGACATCTAAAGAGAGACAAGATGTTAAAGAAATGACTCAGAGGGCTGAGGCTGCAATTTAACACCTATTCCAGGGTCAGAGGGTGTAAAAAAGCAAAAGCGTTGTGTAAAAACGGTCTTTGGCACAACAGAGAGCATTAAATTCTTGAAATAATCGACTATCTGTCTCTGTTGAAATTGGTGCTTGCTGCCAACAATGGCGTGCCATAAAGAATGCTGTCTGTTCCTGCCTGCCGCTGGGGTCAGTGGGTCGCGGTTGTGGCATCCCGCTCTCACTAACTAACTACATTCTGCGACAGGCTTATGCACGCACGCGCACGCGCACACGCGCACACGCACACACACACACACACACACACACACACACACACACACACACACACACACACACACACACACACACACACACACACACACACACACACACACACACACACACACACACACACACACACACACACACACACACACACACACACACACACACCATGAACAATTTAGGTCGTCCATGGTTATCAACAGGTAGAGCTACTCTTTATGCTTTTTCAATAAGTTATTTCTTTGAATCTATTGTTACTATTCTCGTTCTCATGGCTGTGTGGTGCAGTGTTCATTGATTTTTCTCGACTGCTTTTCCTTTTCATTTTCACTCAGTTGTTTTCAGAGAGGAGTGGGGGAGAGGAGGATGTTAGCTAAGCTGACATCCATCATGGACAAGACCTCTCACCCCCCTACATGTCACTGTGGGGTCCCTGAGCAGCTCCTTCAGCAGCAGACTGATACCCCCCCCTACACGACACTGTGGGGTCCCTGAGCAGCTCCTTCAGCAGCAAACTGATACCCCCCCGGTGTAAGAAGGAGACGTACCGCGGGTCATTCATCCCGGCCGCTGTCAGACTCTACAACACCTGCAATACCTGATAATGTCGTAGTTTCTGTTCCTGTTTTTCGTTTAATCCACACACTCTGTATATCTTTATCTGTATTTATATTTCCATTACAAGTACTTCATTTTTTAATATTATTTATGGTCACAGGTATCATATTATGGTTACCTGCTTTTGCATTATCACTTTAATTACATATTCAATTTAATTGTTAACGTCACTTACTACACTGCAGTGTTGTTTTCTTGTACTATGGCAACTGCAGTTTTCTTTACTTTACAATACCTTATGTGACGCCACTTTACTTTACTTCAGTCTACCTTCTGCACATTGTCTATTGTTTGCCTGTTTTTCTTGTGTGTTTACTTGTTTGTTTGTTCTGCTTTCATTGTAGAAAAGGCTGCTGTAACGAGGGAATTTCCCCGCTGTGGGATGAATAAAGTATCATCTCATTTAATCTAATCTAATCTTACATCAGCTGTTTATTGCTGTTATTCAGCTGGCTATCTCTTTGTCATTCTTTTGTTGTTGTTGTTGTTGTTGTTTAGTTGTCTTTCTCTGGCCATCCCCATCGTTGTTCTCTTGCAGGTTTTGTTGCTTTGTGCAATTGTAGTTTTCCTTTTGTTGTTGTCTGTTGTCCCCACCCCCTATCCCCTTTCTCTTGCTAAAGTAAAATACCTTGATTTGCTGTTTGGCACAACAAGGTATTCAGCTCCTCGCACTGTATACCAGTCTGCGAGGCAGGACAGGTAAAAAAAAAATTATATATATATATATATATATATATATATATATATATATATATATATATATTCCCTTAAATCCATCCCAGATAAAAAAAAACACTGCAGGCGGAGGGAATACAAAGAAGCAAAGAAAGTTGGATTGATTGGTTCAGAGCTTACTTCTCACAGAAGGTGTGCAGGCAAGGCAGGACCTTGGGGTTGTGATAATGGTCCAAACAAATGCTGCAGACCAGGAACTGCTTGTCTATCTGCCTGACCACAGGGCTGGTGCTGCCGGTCTCACGCTTAGCCATGGTGACAGACATTCAAAGAGGGCAAAGGAACCGCTTAACCTGCACACAGAGGGTGGAAGAAACAGAACTAAGGTCAAGAAAGCCTTGAGGAAACGTTCAAAGAAAGTAAGGAGGGCGTATTCACTTACCCTCAGCATGAGCAAAAGGAAGACATGACTCATAATGTTAACAAAACAAAACCTCAGCCAAATCCCGTATCTGCTGCCGCTATATGCTCTCGCTTCCTTATTAAACTGTGTCAATATGGGATGATCGTCTTTTTTCACAAACACCCGCATAGCCAGAGGTTATGTGACTTTATAAATGAAAACCCTAATAAGCTAATGCAGTGGAAGAAAAATGATTACATGTGACGATCCCTTGCGGGGCAGAACTCTCAGTCCTGAAAACTATGCAGTATGGGAGCCAACATGTCTGTGTTTACAGTGGAGTTAGAAGTGTAGAATATATAAATATGATGTTGGCAAAAACATGCTTACGGTAAAGCATCTTGTTTAATTCCTGGCCATATTTCACCATACACAACAAAGTCCCCTGTTTTGTTGTCTAACATTCATTAAAAACTGCAGATGATGGGTGGATGTCCGCTGGCTCTCTGGTCAGATGGTTGTTGCATGAAATTGGATCACTGGGTCAACCACAGATTATTTCAGTTTGCCAATGACATGTTGTACATCTGTCATATTGTACATAAGCACATAAAGGATTACATGAACACCAAAAACACAAGCACACTGCTTCAATGTGATCGATAAATTGCTTTTGCTATATAACAGCATCAATCAATTCCATGCAATGTTAAAGACATTTCAGCTAATGGTCTGGTTAGGCAGTTAGCTTGTGTGTATTGTTACATTCCAAAGTATATTTGTTTAATTTGCCTGTGCACAATCAGAATTTAAGCTCCTTAAGTCCTCTTCTAAGGCTTCTCTGGTTATTTATTTGTAGTTTAGAATATCATTGCTGTGAAACAGTCCGAAAATAAAGTTTTAATTCTTTTGTTAACAGCCCTGTTCCTCCGCTCTCTGTCTTCGTTTGACCTAGCTTACTTGTGCAAACTCTCTTTTTGTTTTCTCCGTCTTTTTTTAAATTGAGCCAGAAAGCCAAGCAAAGCCTAATTTTACTTTTAATGTTATCAAACAAGGAGAAATGTTCACCCTCCTCGTCCTAAAATGGACATAAATGGACATGCGAGTACTTCCTAGTTCTGTGAATGAAGACGGTAATCCCTGTAAACCCCACCCTGAAAGTTCCTATAAGAACCAGAAAGTACCACCCTCCAATCAGGAACTTTTTGGGTGTAATAAGGCCCATGCAAAGGTCCCAGGGCCATAATTTAGACCCTGGTCCCTGTGGTGGAAACACAATGAGTCCCTCAGAATGTTCCTAGCTCTGGGGTGGGAAGTTCCTGTGGTCAGAAAGTGACGGAAGGAACCTTTTATAGGGTAACTGAGACATAACTTTGTAGAGTCGATGTCATTAGCCACTGCCTTTTTGTAGTTTTCACTTCATTTCAGATGCTGCTCTTGGTGTCACCACATCTGGGATGCAACATCCCCTAATATCCTTAACATCACATTGAGCCTCTTGAATGAATGCTCTCCATCCACTTCATCTGAATTTAATTACATAGATGGATTTTTTTACTTATATGAAAACTTAAGGAATGATGTCATTCGTATTTGGAAAAGAATATCTGGAACTATTCATGAAACTATATATATAAAGGTGAAATCTACTTGTGATATGCATGAAGTTGTAGTGCTAATATAATCAATGTGAGCCGGAGAGCAGTGAAACGTAACAACTTGAACTGTAGATTTCACAACCGTCTGACTTTGTTTGATTCATGTTTCAACTGCAAAGAGACAAATCTAAACTCCAACCTTAAACGAGACAGGATCAGATCCTTTGTCCTAAAAACGGCCCTGTGGATAAAAACGTACTGAATTATCAGTAACTGTGAAACATCATTGCACAGTTGCCGATGTTTCAAGTTTAATTTGATTTGTAAAACACTTTAAAAAGCATCAAAGTGCATCACAAAGACAGTACATGTATACAAGCATAAAGACATCAGGGCATAGATATACTACATAGGCTATCTGAGAAAGGATTCAAGCAAACATGATCATATGAATACAAATATGGATGTGTAGGAACACTACATTTATTGCAATTCAACACACCACAAGTACAAATGAAATCTAAAAGACCAGTGTGCACTTTGTATAAACTCACATGCGCCTGAGAAAGACGCAGTATAACTGTAATTATAGATACCTGCAAATGTTACCATCCCATTTAAGGGCCATGATCTAGATCTAATTAAATGCTAAGAAGATACACTGAAACTATTCCTTAGAAGGCAAAGTCAACTCACCCATCACCTCTTGATGCGTCACAGCCCTATGACTGTACTATTCTTCAGCCTCGCATCATCTTTCAGCCACTTTTCCAGCAGCAGGGTTTGTAATTCCTCCTTTGAAGTTGCATCTACACAACTGCTCTCTCAGTCTGACCTGCAAAAGGCTAACCATCAGGCTTGCACTTCACCTAGCATCAAGAGCTAAAGGTCCTCACTCTGCCTTTTGCCTCCGCCCTGACTAATATAGCTAGGCCTCCTTTCTTTAAGAGTAAGGAGAAGAAAGAGGAAGCTTTAAAACGCCACTCCCTGAATTCCTCCTAGTTCTTTTCCTTAACTCCCAGCTGGTTGAGTTAGGCACTACCTGTCTGTCTGTCTGTCTGTCTGTCTGTCTGTCTGTGCCTGCCTGCAGGGAGAGAATTCCCGGTGAACTGTGCTGCCTGTCTCACGGCCAGGCCGGCCTCAGAGGCAGCTGTCCTTCTCTACAACACAGAGCAGCGAGCTCTAACAATGGCATTCCAGATCTGCTCACAGCTCACCACCCCACATTCCCCTCTCTCTTCCCCTCCCGTCATCTCTTTCCCTTCTTTCTATTGTCTATTTTTTGCTCCTCTCTCTCTCTTTCTCTTTTACTAAAACCACATAAATGCACTCATAGCATCAGCGGGCCTGCTCTCAGCCACAGACGTCTTGCAGATGGGGAATTTCTCAGGCATGTAGGCCTCATTGTTGCTTCTTGCTAAGTGACTACCAGGCTTACTGACTAGAGAGATCTGCCACCCCCCCTTTTCACTGTCCAAACAGTCACCCTTCCCCGACCCGCTCTGCTTCCCCCTCCTCTTGTCTCCCCTACAAAAGCCCTCCCCTGCCTGGGCTGTCTTCCCTTCACATGGACTCTGAATTGCAGCAGCTGAACGGTGACATCACGAGGAAGCTTGAGGAGCCAAAGCCCTCAGGCTCCTCCCCTCTCGGCCAGCTAGCTACTGCCTTTAGGTTTGCAACAGTCTCCCCCCCCCCCCCCCCCCCCCTTCCCTTCCCTTCCTCCCTGCCTGCCCTCCTCGGCTCAGTTCCTTCCACTCGCCTCAACACAGAAAGAGGATCTTTCTCCCCCCTTTCAACAGCTCTAGGTAGCTGTGTTGGTGCTTAGAGAAAATCTAAATAAAATGAGCCAAAAATGCATTGAATAAGAAACAAAAAAGACAAAAATACCATTCATTAAATAATTGCAGATCTAAATATTACAAGTCTAAATATCAATGATATGTTGTATAAAATAACATAGTGTTATATAGTTAAATCTTAAGAAGACTGATAAACCTAAAAATAACAGCAGTGATTCATCAGTTGAGAGATTAAAAATAGACCTGATAGGAATATTAGACGTACATTATTGGTGACAGTAGAGTACAGAGTAGGCGTTTGGAGCAGTATGTGACGAGATCCTCTTCAAGGCTCTGTCACTGTAACTGCATGATCAGCGCTTCATACAGACGAGGTCAGTTTTCCGTCAGTATGCGACTGTGTTTCCTCCGTACTAGAGAGACGCCTGCAGACAACCCACGGAGTGTAAAACGCCGTTAGGGAATTCGGCTGTTTGACTGCAAAGCATCTCGTGCCACTCTCACCGTGAATTACAGCTAAGTGGCTTAGTGTCCTCCTGCAGGGTCAGGTCCCGTCTGCCATCTGGATTAGTGTCTCCCAGACTCGGATGACACCATCACACCCAGTCAACTCAAATCTGAATTAGAGCAAACACCTCACGTAACATTCACAGAAACCTGACACTCAAATGCTATTACCACCGGGGAAGCAGTGACAGGCGATGCTTGTCCACCACAGACCAGGCTACAGAGGGCTGCTCGACTATGGAAAAAGTCACAGTTACTTTGGTCAATATTGAAATTGCAAGTAGAAGCTGAAATTATTGAATTTAAGAAACAATGAAAACACCTTGAACTGTCAGATTTCCCTTAACCCTCGTATTGTATTCCCATCAAAATTGAAAGTCAACACTTTTGTTGACGCTTTTCATCAATGTTTTTCCCTTTTTCTTATGTTTTTGTCCTTTTTTCAACACTTTTGACACTTTTTTTTCAATGTTTGTCACTTTTTTCAACACTATGTAACACTAACTTATTAACTTGAGTTTCACAGTTATTTTTGGAATTTATGGTCAATTAACCTTATTTATATGAAAGTATGCCTAATGTTTGAGTTAAAAAAGGAGAAATTAGAAATTATTTAGACATAAATTAAAGGAATGGATGTTGATAGATAATCACACACTGGAATATGTCAACTTCAACTCAATAATATTGCAAAACCACTTCTATTTCTTTTTTCCAATGCTATAAAATTGAATAAGACACCTCAAAATTAATGAAAGTAGAGATTTGTACTTGCCAAAGAGCGTTGTGTGGAATCAATCATGTTATTTTGGGTGATTACAATTGGGTAGTTATAGGATACAGTATATATAATGTTAAAAAGAACATTGATATAGGAAAAGGGATCAATTTGACCCGAGGACAACATGAGAGTTAATACTTTTCTCGTCTCAACCTTTGTTTTGAAGGATAACGCTTTAGTTGAAGGTATCTACATAAGAGTGACATGGCACTGTCATGAACACATGACACATGCACCCTAACCCTAACATAACCCCAGCTTGTCATGACAAAATCAAATGACACTTACTAAAAGAAGCGTTATGTCATACACGTTTATGACTTGTTGATAATGTTTATGACACGTTCATGACAGTGTCATGTCACTCTTGTGTAGATACCTTCAAGTAAAGTACAACTGTTTTTATATTTAGAAGACAAAGACAAAATAAGAGTTTACTTGCAAAACGTCTTGCGCAAAATAATCAATCTTTTTGGATTATGTTGTGTTTGTGATCAATCCAAAATCATAATCAGATTACGATTTGATTAATTGCACAGCCCTAGTGACTTGTTTGTGTGCTAAAGACAAGGACGTCTAACATGAGTGAGTTTAAATGGATTCCAGCAATGAGCTCACATTCAGAGAAAACGTTATTAAAGGCCCCTTGGCATAAACATTTCCTTTTATGAGTTTTTTTTTACATTAATATGAGTTCCCTCAGCCTGTCTATGGTGGAATGGTGACAGGTGTAAACCGAGCCCAGGGTATCCTGCTCTGCCTTTGAGAAAATAAAAGTTCTGATGGGTTGATCTGGAATCTTGCCCCTTGTGACCTCATAAGGGGCAAGATTCCAGATACCTCCCCTTTCTCTGCTTTGCCCACCCGGAGAATTTGGCCCACCCATATGAGAGAGACATCATGGCTTTCAAACAAGCAAAGTGTCAGTTGGTCAAGGCACACCCCCAGCCTCAAACTTGCCCCCCCTCCCCTACTCCATAGCTACAGACACAGAAATGGCACATACAAGGAAAGTCATTTGTGGGACTGGCTCTAGTGCGGTTAATTCTGACCAAGGCTGACTTTGGGAAAGAGACTTCAGATATAGTATTAGGGACCACTAAGGCCTACTGAACAGACATCGATACAGTATTAGGGGACCACTAAGGTCTATATAAAGAGACTTCAGATACAGTATTTAGGGGACCACAGATGTCTTTTCCACCAAGCGGTTCTGGTGCTGGTTCGGAGTCAGGGCCAGATATTGAACCGGTTCTTTGCTTTTCCACACAATAAACCTGGCTCTGGGCCAGAAAACGGGTTCCAACTCAGCACCAACTTAGCGCTGGTCCAGAGATAAGAACCGGTTACGTCTGGTGCTGGGGGGGGGGGGGCGTGGTTATCATGACGTTCGAAAACAAAAACTTCGGACCGCCATTTTTAAAACACCGATCAGCTGTTAACTATAGACAGCTGTTAATGTTAGCTTTGGCAATGGATGGGAAACAAAAACAACCGTGGTCTGTGGAGGAAACCAACGCTGGCTCTGTGGTCCTCCACAGAAATTCAACATAAACTGGATGGAGCTGTACGGACGAAACCCGTCTTCGAAAGGCTTCAAAATGAGATGTCTGTTGCGGGTTACCAGAGAAGTACGGATCAGCTGATAAACAAATAAAAAAATTAAAAAAAGATTATCGGGATCAAAAAAAGGAGCTTGGGCGAAGTGGTAGTGGCGGTCAGCAAAGAAGATCGCCATATTTTAACGTCCTGGACTCCATCCTGGGGGACCGGCCGGCATGCCAAACCACCGGGGCGCTCAACTCCGCCACAGCGTTGTTAGAGGCGATGGTGAACGGAGAGGCAGACCGTCCCAATGCTTCAGGTGGGTCTTAAAATGTTTCAATTTCAATTATGTATTTTTAACTGTGTTGCCAGCTAGCGTTATGTCTTGTTTCTATGTTATATTCGCATGGTTAACATTAGTTCGGTGACGACAAGCAAAGTTTAGCAAGCTATCGCTAGCAAGCTTAGCTAGCTTGTTACCGTAGCTAAACGTTAATTACGGCGTATTAACGTTAGGCTACGGGTTGAAGCCCGTTAACGGTCGGTAGCTGGTTAACGTTAGCAGATAAGCCCGTTTACAGCGACGTTATTGTTCATGTTCTGGCACAATGTTTCTGACAGTAGTAGTAGTAGGCTAGTAGTAGTAGTAGTAGTAGTAGTAGTAGTAGTAGTAGTAGCTAGAAGGCTTATAGTGACTGAAAGTGTGATGTGAGATGCTGAACAAAAACTACAGGCTGGTTTAAAATAACGTTAATTCTTTTAGTCTATGCTTCAGATTTTGATTTGAGCGTTATTCACCAACTAAATGTTCTGGTTCTGCAACACTTTTAGTCAGCAGGGAGGTTTGCTCACTGATAAAATAATAAATACATCAGGGGACGATTACGGGAGCAAACACAACCGCTTTTATTTACTGTTTTTTTGAAGATTCTTTTTTAAATTTATGAAACTTAACAGCAGAGGTCTTACTGTGTATTTTCTGTCTTGAATGAGCATTATAAACTAAACCTGCTCCCTGTGTTGGTTGTTTATAGAGTTGTCTGTTACTGGTGAGGATGATGAAGATGATGACACAGAGCTACCACCACCATCACCCCCCCCACAGGACTGCAGCTCGCCGGTCCCATCTGCCTCCGTGTCATCACGGCAAGCCAGACGAGGTAAGCTATTTTGTGCTGTGTATAAAGCGTTTCCTTAATGTTTACATGTTCTACATTGCCTTATAGGTTCCATTTTGTCCAACAAACATTTAACCTGGCCTCTTTAAATGGTCAGTGTGTCTACTGAAACCATCGGTAGGTCCACTATGGTCAGCATGCAGGCGCTTGGTTTGTTTGCAGTTAGATTAAATGATGGCAGCCAATATAAACCAACTGGAGCTTGTCTGCAGCGATGTGTGGACTTGTACTGGTAGTGCACAGGTATATAGATAGTTTGACATTGTCATATAATCACACATTTTGGTTTGGTTTGTTTTCTACACAGGAAAAAGCGTGAACATGAGGAGCTGTTGGACTACATGGAGAAGGCTGACGATAAGTTCCTGCAGCTCAACAAAGACATGGTGGAAAAGATGGAGGCAGACACCAGCGCTCTGCTGGGGCTCATGGGGCGCATGGTGGCAGTGATGGAGGCGCAAGCACAGAAATAATTAACATGTAATTTATTTATTTATTTATTTATTATTTGTAACTATTTGATTGTCTATGACAATAAACAAATGTTTTTATATTTAACAACATTCTCACCCTTCCTTATTCCAACAAGTCAGATAACACAATACCAGACTGGTTATTCATTAAAAAGATAAAATAACAGTTTTGAAAATGTGAATGTGAAGTGCAAACAATCCTTATTTGGCACAACACACATAGGCACAACGAGTTAAAAGATATAATTTAATGAGTGTATTCCACATTAACTATCTATCCAAAGTAACAGGGATTATCAACAGATACATATACTATACAACAGGTAAAAACATTGAACAAACATGTGAAACTTCCCCAGTTGATTACTGACATTTTTTGTATTGCAAGTTTTCTGAAATTTTCTCCTGTCAGAAAATGAGGCTTTTACTACTGTAAACTTTCGGTGCATTTAGAAACAGGCAACTGGCAGTAATGATGTACAACAATCACTGTAAAAAACTATCACTCCTCTCTACTGAAATAGTTGATTAAGGCTGCTCTAATATCTGCCCCTCTGGCTCACCATGCTCAGGTACTGCTTGACCTGGAGGCTGAATGTGTAACTGCCCGTCTACACGCTCCTCCATGAAATTGTCACCATGCTCTTCACAAATATTATGAAGCACACAGCAGGTTAACGTCATTTTCTTGCTGAGCTCCAGCTTGCAGTCATTTCTTTTGAGGAGACATCTCCAACGGCCTTCAACCTTCCAAAAGCCATCTCTACAACCGAACGTGCACTGCTCAGCCTGTAATTGTAGGTGTGTTGTTCAGGTGAGAGTCTTCCAGTGTCGGAGAAGGGCTTCATAAGCCAGTTCTGCATTGGGTAAGCAGGGTCACCGATGAGGTAGTGTCCAACATTAATGCCAGAGATGATCTTTTTTTCTGTCCAAGTAATTCACCATCACTAAGTTGATCCCATAAATTGACTGCCTTAGCACTCTTGCGTCATGCACACTCCTGCATAGCCCACACACACATCCCAAAACAGGCCTCTGCCGTCCACAACTCCTTGCAATATTATTGAGTGCCACCCTTTCCGGTTAAAGTAGTCCCGGGGATACTCCTCGGGGGCAATGATTGGGATGTGGCTTCCATCTATTGCACCAACACACTGTGGTATTCTCCAGCGGTTATGGAAGAAGGTGGCAATTTCAACCAGCTTAGCAGCTTCTGGGGTGGTGATGTGTTGAGGGAGCAAGACCTTTATAACGGAGTCACAGAAATCCTGAACACAGTTAAACACTGTGCTTAGACCTACCCCAAAAAGGTGGCTAATGGTCCTATACTCAATGCCAGTAGCCAGCTTCCACAGAGCAATTGCAACACGTTTTCTCACTGGAACAGCCAGACGGTAGTTGGTGTTCATTCGGCCCATGAGAGGCCTGACCTGACCACATATGTATTCTAATGACTCCCGGACATTCGAAAGTTTTGAACAAACTGTGTAGGGGTAAAATCTGGCACAACTGTGTCCCACCAATAGTGTGATCGGTGGTATGCCCAGACCACATGTGTCCTCCTCTGCCTCGCCCTCAGCCATAATACAACCTGCAAAAATAAAAGTCAGTTGGTTTGTTAACATGTATGCTTTGATATTGTACAGTATTACATCCAACAATAATAACAGGGGTTTTACTAAAAAATTAACAAAATTGCAGCAACATTATTTTCAGATTAGTGTGAAGATTTATGTTGAGATGTTTTATAAAAAAAGATTGCAAAATTATCAAATTCTTTTTGTTTACATTTCTTATATTAACTAATAGGCTTTTTCCCCTTAAACCCTACTGCCCAACATGTACATGCACGTCCCTGGCTGGCGATATCACCGTTAACATGACAGAGAAGATGAGACACAATGGTTACAAATATACATTGTAACGCTGGCTGCACAGATTATGTCGACGATACGCTACAATTGACACACACACAACACACAAACACACACACACACACACACACACACACACACACACACACGCTGGATGTATGTTCTACATGGGTAAATGACCGGACTATAATAAGATCACTTCTGCTTGTAATCGCCGACAACCAGGACAATTCCATAGTGGTTGGTAAACCGGAACATTTTAGCGTCCCGAAAGGCTTTCTTTGTCGGAAAAACTGGGACTGGCCCGGTCAAAACCGGAACGTCTGATCACCCTAACGGTGTTTTGCTTGACGCTACTGCTGTTGCCATCGCTAGCTAGCAAAATATGATAATAAACGTTAAATCATGGGAGATAATTACCTTTCTCCTTGAACGTGTCCTCTGTCCATAGCGGTCACGAAGAGCTGTCAAGGCCGTCTTTGAATTCCAGTGTGAATTTGTAAAGCCAGGAGCAAAAGTATCGGTATGTAGTCCTCCATTATTGTTGATAGTCATAACGCGTTGTTATGACAACGGAGGTGCTTGCAGTGACGTTGTGACGTAGCCCTACTCTGGCTCTCGAGGCTGTGGAAAATCAAGCTGGTTCTTAGAAAACTGGAGAGTAGAACCAGCACGAACTAGCACTAGCACCAGCCCAGAACCAGCACCTGGTTAGCCTTGTGGAAAAAGACCACTAAGGTCTATATAAAAGAGACTTCAGATACAGTATTAGGGGACCACTACGGTCTATATAAAAGCATCCAAAGAGCACCATGTCATGGGACCTTTAAGCTCAGAGGTTTTTCTTGCTCTAGGAGGGCAGTAAGCCATGCCCCGCTCTGCCCCTCTCCCTAAAGTGCTGCTTGTAGTTATGAGTTGTGAACTTGGACTAAAGAGCTGCCAGTCTTTCTGCAAATGATCACTCTGAAGAAGGTTTTTCTGTTTTCTTCAATACAAAAAGTCATGACTGCTACAGGTCATTTCAATACTGTAAGTCTAATTAATGAAAGAAAGATATTTTTTGTTATCTTTTGTGGATAAGAAAACACCCTGTCTAGAATCCTCCAAAATGTCAGATTGAACAGATGTTGTACATCTCTCACCAACAGTTTTTATATTTTATTATAAATGAGACCTATTTAATAAGATTCCATAGAAAGACCCTAAATATCAAAATATGACCTCCTGGGTTAGTCAGGGTACTCCTCTAGTGTGATGCCAAAAACAATATGAATTTAAACATGTATTTTCTTTAAGGAGACAGTTTATAAAAATGATTCCACAGAATATAACTATATAATTTAAAAACATATAGTGGATTCTAGATGAAAAACTGTTCCCAACAACATTCGTGGATTGTGTTGACTGAGTGGGTCATGTTTTAGAAAGAAATGTTATTGCTAATAAGTAATTTGGCAGAGATCTTGAAAACTTGGCTGATAAAACAAAAATGTCTAAAAGGTCTAGCTGTCTTGAATTTGGGGCCGGGTATGATCACTGATCACTGAAATCATTATTATAACATTAACAAAGACATTTTCTGGTGCCTCTGAAATATCATGATACTTCAAATGCATCATCATGCAAATGATCAAACTGTGAGGCCAAGTTAGCTCAGTTGGTAAAGCGGGCGCCCATATAGAGAGGTCTCCCCTCTTTCATGTCTTCAGCTGTCCTGTGGAAATAAAGGCCTAAAAATAATAATTATAATCTAACTGCTATTCAAAGTTATTAACTGTGCTCCATTTTTTCCATTAACAATCATGTCATTGTTATACAATTCCACTGAAATTTGAGAAATGAAACTGACATGAAACAAGGGTCATACAACTTATTTACCCTTCCCCTTCCTCTTCCCCTGTTTGAGTAAGAGCCGAGCACCTTTTCCTCCAACTGCACCTAGTAGTTTAAAGCTGTTTCACTTTATTATTTTTTGAACCTGTGTTGTTATGGTTTTGGTGTTTTTGTCTTGTCTTATTTTGGTAGTCTGGTTTTCTGTCTTGTCTTGTGATTGTGTTGTTCTTGGTCTTGTCTTGTATGTGTTCGGTTTCCTGTTTTATTGTGATAGTCTGGTTTTCTGTGCTGTCTTGTCTAAAGTTACTTCCTGTGCTTTCCCGCTCTTGTGATTACCTGATGTCTTCCACCTGTTTCCCAGCCCTTATGTCACCTGCCTCTTGTTACCTCCTTATTATTATTACCCTGTGTATTTAGTCTTTGTGTTCCCCTTGTCCTGTGTCAGGTCATTCTGTGTGTTTTGTCTCCTGTTTTGTATTCCTGCGTGTTGGTCTTCCCTGTTTGTCGTTCCTGTTTTTTCTATTTTTGTCTTGGACTTTATTTTGCCTTTGGGTCCACCAATCTCCAAACTCATGACATATTATACGCACAATTATTTCTGAGAAATCATCTGTGATGTCTGCAGTATAAGTAGCAACAGAGAGGACTTCAGACTAAGATACTTCAGGCTAAAGAGTTTTCCAAAAAGTTTGTTGTTCTAGTAAACACGGGCGATAGTCTCGTACTACGTTTACATGTGGCTGGCTATTTTTATAAACGATCATTTCAACCTCTCCGGTTTCAAAAATAACATTGTGCACGGCTGTCAGTTTTCAGGAAAGTGTTCATTTACACGTACTTGTAGCTGGAGAGATGCTACTTCACCTCCTGGGCAATGGCAGGTGCCCTTGAGCAAGGCACCGTACCCCCTAACCGCTCAGGGCGCTGGTCCAGCTGGCAGCCCCCCCACTTTGACCTCTCTCCATTTGTGCATGAGTAGGTCCTGAGCATGTGTGTGTATTTCAGGCCTGTGTGTAGTGATTACTAACAAACAGAGTGTACATTGTAATTTCCCCACTTAAATTAAAATTATTATTGTGTATATGTGCCAAGAGCATGCCAGACCTATGGGTGGCAGTGTAACAAGAAGCTCAAACCCATGTCAACCAATCAGAATCACTTCCTCTCTCTTCTCTTCCTCGGCTGCCCAAACCTCCGTTTGTTTCAGTTTACATCCAAACAAAGATCTGAAAGATCTCCACTGGCTAGAGTTTTTAGAAAGACTCGTTTTCAGGGGCAAATTCTCCATTTGTGTGTAAATGAAGGGCCCAAACGAAGGGAAATGTCTCCGGTTGTCAAAATAACCTCAGCGACCTGTATGTGACCCGATGACATGCTGTCAAGATTGTGTTTAAATATAGACCGTTAGTTTAGGCTTCCATCCACATCTGTTGTGTCCCTGTGCATGTGTCCCCATACAGCAATCATTCCTGCCTATACCCAGCTTGGGCACAAGCAACCTTGATATAATTTAGAATCAACTCCCCATTACTAATTGTGTTTGATGTTTTGCTGATGACGTTTTAAAGAAGTGTGCAGATTGTAATACAGAAGTTTGACTGAGAGAGAAAGAAGAAGAGAGAGTAATGGACCAGAGATTTAAAATTAGCTTCACCACAGGGATGCACTACTATCCATACATTACATTTCTATAGAACATTGTGATCATGATGGCAATTTGCACCAAATGGAGGAAAAACTTTCTTTGTGAATGAATAATGTACTCTAAATAAATAAATGTTCTTCCTTAAAATACCAGGGGCATAAGTATACACACCCCTATGTTAAATTCCCATAGAGACAGTCAGAGTTTTATTTTTAAAGGGCAGTTATTTCATGGATCCAGAATAAAGTTCTCCTTGGCCTTTGGAATTAAAATAGCCCCCCCCCCCCCCCCCCCCCCCCCCCCCCACAACACACACACACACACACACACACACACTCACATCACCACATACCCTAAACCATACCATAACTAGAGACAGGCATGGGGTACTTTCCATAAGATCATCTCTCAATGCAATTAAAACCAGCTATTAGGCTAACTGAAATAAAAGCATGGCAATCTCTTGGTGTGGTTAAGATTTTAAAGATTTTGGCGATTTTAATTACAAAGGCCAAGGGATGCATTGTATCCTGATCCATGAAATAACTGGCCTTTAAAAATAAAAATCTGCCTGCCTCTATGGGAATTTAACATAGGGGTGTCTATACTCATACCCTTAATTAAGGCATTAAGATCAATTTCCAAGATATTTTGTATTCCTCTTTTTAATCAACTTAAGCAGCGGTTTCTTTACTCGTGAGCAACACTGTAGGTCAAGTATGACTGATTGCATTGTCCCATTTGTATGAGCAATACCAATCTAAAGAAGCCTTGTACTGTTGAGAACAACAGGGCGGCTGTAAAACCTGAGATGGAGAAATTTGTCAAATTCCATTTTTGTGTTTTGGGGAGTGTTAAGGGGCTGGCTGTGGTGAGGTCAGCGAGGGTGCCTGGCTCTATGATGATGACTCATCAATCACTATTCACACGACACAGAAACCTTTGCTTCTCAAACTAACAAGCTCCCATTACACTTCACTGCATTGGATGAAGGAATCTGTCTCAATGCATCAGTCTCTGTCACATAATGAAAGAAAAATGTCTGTGGACATAATGTAGGAGGCTTTAGAGAACAACAGACTCAGCATAAGACACAACTATTTGTTTCATGTTACATTGTTTTAATGGCGCTTATCTAATCCACAACTGGGCTCAGTGTTTGTATTCATATTTAATGCCTGCCTGACTCTGAGTCTAAGTGCATAGGAATACATTTGAATATTTAACAAATGCCTGGCCAAACGCTGCTACATTTTAACATTTGAAAACTATAGGAATAGCCGCTAATTGTGAAGTGCAAATAGGTACTGCCTGTAGAGCTGCAAAGATGAATTGATTAGTTATCATATTATATATATATTTTGATGATAAATTCATCAGTTTGAGTCTTTTTCTAGAACAAAAAAGTAAAACTTCTCTGATTCCAGCTTCTAAAATGTAAATATTTTCTCTCCTCTGTGACAGTAAACTGAATATCTTTGAGTTGTGGACAAAACGAGACATTTGAGGACGTCATGTCGGGCTTTGGAAAACGCTGATCGTCATTTTTCACAATTTTCTGACAATAATAATCGATTAATTGAGAAAATAATCAACAGATTGCAGCCCTGACTTGTACTGTACTCACTGTAGCCTTCTTTCATATGCCCTTGTCTGCAGACATTACACTGATACGATCTGACAACTAATGAGAGAGGACAAGAGAAAGTGACCACATGATGTCAAGTACAGTAGTCGGCAGAGGTTTTAATCAACACTGACACCGAAAGGGAGTCCGGAGACATTTGTGTCTCTCCCAGTGAGCCCACTATCACAAAGACTGACAGGAGACAATGCGGCATGCAGGCGGTGTCTGCAGGCACAACATGCACTGCAGATTTTATAAAAAGTCGATCAGTGCACAAGCCCGGGCCCCAGCCTGAGTCCCTTATCCACCTGCAGTAAGAGCTACAGAGTGACGGAAACAGAATGCCAATGACTTTAGGGCTGCAACTCACAATTACTTTCATTGTTGAATAATGTCAAATGTCAATCAGTGTTTCCCAAAAAGTCCATGATGACAAATGTCTTGTTTTGTCCACACCTCAAAGATATTCAGTTTACTGTCACAGAGGAGAGAACATAACAAGAGCATATTCACATTTAAGAAGCTTGATTTAGATCATTTCTACTTGTTTTTCATTATTTTTAAAGCTCTGAATGTCTTTACAAGACAATGGAATCTTGATGTATGATGATGTGGATGTGTTTTTGGAGTGACCGTTTATTGAGAGACACAATATTTCGTTTTGTCCCATTGACTTGTTTGTAGAGACCATTATGTGCATACTCAATCATAATAAAGAAGAACATATAAAAATGTATGTGGGTATAATAACATCTAAATAACAGGGATGTGTGTTGCCTTATGTTTACTATAATTGACTTGGTAGTCAAGGCTTCATTAATCTTTGGCCTGTAACATGTTTGACAGGGTAAACCTTTAATAATTGCTGTAATTTGGTGTTTCCTGGAAGCCCTGCATCCTCTGGGTTTATCTTTGTATAGTGCCAAACACTCAAAGACACAAACACTCAGAGAAACAACATAGTTCGCTAAAAATAAGGATGACGTTTAAGTTCAATTGTCAAAAGTTTTACATGTGAAATAAGACCGTTTGACGCTGTTTTCCTTGCATTACTGATGTAAAACCGCGAAATGTTGCTCATAGAGTCGCATCTAACATTAAGTATGCAGTGCACTTATATCATCTCTGTTATGACTATATCTTTTTTTCATGAGGTTATGTTATGTGCTACTTATGATGCATGTACAGAACCTAAACAAAATGCCCTCAGACAGTGTAAGTGCTGTTCAGGAAAATCCATTTTATAGGAGGGCAAATAGTCAAATGATTGGCTGTGATCAATCTTAGGCGTAGACCTACAGTACATACACTATAATACGTCAACATGCATAGCAGCTCCTAGTCTGAAAATTAGGGAAGTGATATAAAATTTAAAACAAAGTTATAACATTTAAATATATGTTTTCATCGTGTTGAGCACGTTAATACCTACAGTTTGGTTCAGTATGTATTTTCCCACATGGGAAAATTGTTTCAAGAATACAGTACATGCCGCTTTAAATCCGTTTAATAAACCACATTTTAAAGGACAAGCCAGATAAAAGATTTCAACTGATATTGAATTCAATCATATTTGGATTGTACCATTTGATTTCAGAGCACAAGTTAAGAAAATAAACCCAGAAAAAAAGTCATAGACCTGATTCACGTGAGGGTGATGTAACCTGTAGATGGACTTTAAATCAATGAGAAAATAATAATGAAAAATCTATTTATAAATCTGTCTATATGCTCTTTTGTCTGGGTGCACAGTAGAGTTTGAGTCCCGCTTATTTCACCGCGGTATATGGTATTACGTGACTAATTAAAAATGATGACGTAAGGCTCAGACGGCGTCACCAAACTGTTGGCATGTGCCTCCGCAGTTCAGAAAGTGAATACCAAACATATATACTAATACTGAAACACCATCTCATTAGGTCGAAACCCCAACTGCTGCCAAACTGCAGAAGTTGTGTTCTTCTCCACACTGTCACGTGATGACAACCACACATAAGCATGTTGAGGCACTAAATAAAATTATATTTAATATGTAATCCTATCCTATATAAGTGTATTGCAGACCCGCGGTATACCGTATTACCGCCCAACCCTAGTGCACAGCATATGATATAGACAATAATTAGGGTCTGCATTCAAAGGCTGTATCTAGTCATTTTTAATGTACAAGTTGTATTCTGGCAGATGACACATTGTCATTAGTTTTACAAAGAGTGTGTTATGGTCGACTAAGCAGCCTTGTTTGTAACACAGTTCTTGAACACGTGCTGCCAGCCTGGTCTACCTATATAATACCGGACATCCTCTGAGACTCCAGTTACTGTATGAGACAGACATGTAAGACCTGCTAAGTATCTGCCCTCAGGCACAGCATCCAGGGCCGTCTGCAACCTCCCTGTGACCCAGTGCAGGCAGCCAAGAGAGTAAAACAAGCCAAACATATCCATCTACAGCACTCATCAAGCATGGGACTTTTGAGATAGTTTTACCCAAACCAAAGACGAGCTATATCCCAGAACCAAAGACCAACCAGTCTAGGCCTGAGGTGGGAAACTGATGCATTGGCTGTTGCTGCAGTACAATGCCACACAAGGACTCACAGAATGACATAAGCAAACAATACGCTGATTCACATGTGGCTCACACAGCTTCCCAGCAATATAGCTCATACATATTCAGATCTGAAAATCATTGAAAGATCACTAATCCTCTAAACAAAAGAGCATGTATGCCTGCTTACAGAGCCCAGCCCTGAGACTGCAGCAGAGATGCCCACCTGCTACAGAGCCTACAGCCAGGGCTGCCTAGGAGCTAAAATGGAGAAGCGTGTGGGCTGGTTTCAGGAAGCATTAAAGAATCAGAGCAGTGTTTTGTGCAACAGTTGCTCTTACACAAGGCTGAAATACATTTTTCTTTACGTTTTCAGTGACAGATGAAGATGAAAAAAAAGAGAATACATCACACCAAAGATGAATGGATCTCTATTTACCAATGCTCAGATGCTAGATGGGATGGAGTAATCAATTATTCATCTGCGCTCATCTCAGTTATTGTATTATTTAGGAATCCAGATGATGGAACAAGATGAGAAGGCAGAAATGTATCATAAAAAGAAGTGAATAGCCAAGACTGTACTCACATGGATACCCAGCAGGAGGGAGTGGAGTGTCAGCATTGCAGGCCGTAGCGAAAGCTTCCCATTGTCAGTGTCCCAATCTTCTACAACAAAATCCACAGACCGGGCGGCAGAAAGGAAAGGGCAGGGTCTGTCTGGGAGAAGAAGGGGACAGTAAGGAAGAGGCGAAGGGAAAGGAGGAGATTAGGGGAGTGGCTTACATGCAGCATTGGTTAGTTGGCTGATGGGAGGAGGTGAAGAACGCAATGCCATATGGAGGGGGTAGGGAATATGCAAAAGAGTTCAAATCTCAGGAACTGACTGAGGGAGTCCGTCTGGTGCAAAGGGGTTTGGCTTCTTTAGATACCGCCCTGTTCCCATAAAAGGACAAAGGATGCAGTTTATTACCTTTAAGCCTTGAATTGATAGTGTGCAAAGACAAGTACAAAGACACAAGGAATAAACTTCTGAATAATAATAATAATTTACTTTAGTTCAGTGATTTGAAAGTTCCACAGCATGTTTTATGTTATATTCTATGCCTACATACTGTTAGGTCCCCATTTCTTGTATTTTTAACTGTAGAAGAAGAAGGGAAACTGCTTTGTAGAGTCTATGACGGAAGGGAAATGGGAGGGTGCAGGAGAAGGCAAAGACACAAGGGGGGTCCTGTTTGTTCTGGTCTGGATGCTCCAGTTATTTGGGTGGAGTCCAGTGGTGGCGGTATAGGGGTTAGGATCAGGGCACTTGATGAGTCTATTGAAATATGTAGGCTAATAATAAAGGCTGTGTGTATAAGAAAGAAATGGAAGTGCAAGAAATGGGGTATTCGAAGAACAAAGCAATTCGAATTCGAAAACTCAACGAATGGAGTGGGGGATGGGTCAACAGATGCTCTAGGTAATAAAAAAGAAGATAACAGAAAGGCATGAATGGAAAAAAGATGGCAACATATTGTAATGTGGATGCACTGTGTGGGGCTGCTGTGGAGTTGCAGGTGGGGGTGGGGGGGGGGGATGTTGAGGGTGGGGCTTGGGTGAGAGGAAAACACAGTCATCTCTGGGTTTTATTCTGCAATGTGGAGTTGCCATGGAGACTGCTTCCACCGTGGTTTAGTCAAGATGGCTGTTGCAGTCTGGCGGCAGCAGAGAGCAGGTCACACAACACATCCTGTAGGAACCTAAACACTGGGACTCAGTGGCTAACAACAGGGTTTGTAACATGCTGAAAATGGAAGAATCCACATTCTAATGATTTCACTTGTACATTACATAACATCCTTATAATGGGTCAAATTTGCTAAGGCTCATTATTCTTTAATAGGTTATCCCTTATTGAAAAATAACCATGGTTGCCTGCAGCAACTGACAGCTGACAGGTCCTGGTAATAGATACCAGAAAACATAATACAATCAAATCATAGACAGCGTGATACAGAAGATGTATCACATTTCTAACAAAGGATGTAACACCACAAATAATCATTAAATATGGCCAGGGAGCTTTTCATTTTTAGTATGCTGCGTTATTACACATTACAAACATTGAAGAGCTGTAGGACTGTTTTTCTCTATTTTTGCATATAAATGTGTAAAATACAGGTAAATACTCTTGGTTGGAGACTGATTGCCGTGACCTTACGTGATTCTCTATTATACTAAAAATGGGTATTCATCATTTTATACAGTCTATGGTATGCATACATATTTATTTACAACTCGGATTTGACAAGTCGTGATTCCTATACATATTCAATGGCAAAGAAAAATATAGAAGGCATTCAGATCACTCCAGTTGGTGTTAACGTTAGAACAAAGCTAAACAGGTTATAATCATTACCTCATTGTTACACTTTAGTTGGACAGCTGGACCCTAAAAAGCTTAATATCATAACCCTGGTGTCAACTGCTAAGAGATGCCAGTAGCTGAAGTTATATTTTGAAATCCGAGCTGCATTGGCACAAGCTGTGGCCTCTCTGACCCCTTATATCTGATCTTAGCTAGTGGAGACATGGGGGCTGTTTCCTAGAAGCAGATTTACGAATCCTACTATGGCCACGCCAACACCCGCCCTTCAATAGCAGCTTGATTGGTTGGGGTTAGGCTTCGACCTCGACCTGTAAATGTAGGCATGGACGCCTGGCCAATAGTAGTGTGTGAATGCTATTGAAGGGCGGGTCTTGGTGTGGCCATAGTAGGATTCGTAAAATTTGCTTCCTGGAGCAGTGTCCACGGGTAAATGAGGGGAGGCCGGTTCCCTTCCATCATAAATGACCAGCAGGTGTTGGCCCTTCAAGCACAGTAATCTCAAGTTAATTTGGGATCAGCATTTTTCACTTTGACACAGAGTCCGAGGTTCAGCTCTAATAAGACACAGGCTGCCTTCAGTAACGCTGACCCATTTGAGCTCAAAACAGAGGCTGAATTGAGCAAGACCCTGAAAACATTCTCCACCATCTCCATTTTTGATGGGATTCTGTGACAACAAAACGAAGATAATTCCTCACTGAAAAATAACAGTATTGCATTCAAGCATGCAGCACAAGTAGTTTTATCAAAGTATCAAAAACAGCAACCAAACCAGGATTTTACAGTGTGAATTCTCTCACACTCAACATTGACTTTCTCAATACATTCTGCAAAGCTGTACAATTTCAATCCAGACAAAGAAAACACACCAAGTAATGTATCCAACTGAAGAGGAGATATTTTCATCAGATAACTGTTTTACAGTGACTGGGCCTACAGTTCTTTTGTTTACAAGGCAATGCACAGATCGCCTGGAATCAACACCACCCATATTCTCTGAGCGGCAGTTTCCCATGTTACTGGTAGATCCTGCCATCTAGTGGTACAACATACAAAATGGCCTTTCCTCAACCTTTCCTTCTCCAACCACTTTCCTTAAACCATCTCTCCTTTTCTTAACCCTCCTGTTGTCTTCGGGTCAAATTTGACCCCCTTTTTCAAAAGTTTCTATAATCAGAAATTTGGGTTTCTTTCAAATAAATGAAACAAAGGAGTAACGTGGATGGTTCCCAACAACGCTTCTCACAAGTTAAATAAATAACCAGTTCACTACTTTCATTAAATTTGGGTGTTTTTTGTCAATTTTATATTTTTTTGGAGAAAATAAGTAATTGATAAAAGAACCTGTGTGACAAATAAAAATAAAAAAATGACAAAAAAGACAAACGTCCATAAAAGTGACTAAAATGTGAACAAATGTAAAAAAATAAGTGATAAAAATGTGAAAAAGTGACAAATGTAAAAAAAAAAAAAAATAAAGCTTTAAAAATGTGGGCAAACAAAAATTTCAAAAGGCTCAGAAAAAGTAGACAAACATGACAAAAACAGAGGAAAGACACAAAAGGAGCCAGGTTTCTATCCATACGGTTTTTTCTGAATTAAGTGATATTGAATGAAATATGCCTTATGGAAACAGTAAAACTCGGATAGAAACACACTCCCAGTGGATGGAAATACACTTTCACCGGCTATTTTCGCATGAGTTTTTTTTAACCGAACTTCAGATAATTCGATTGACAAGTAGATGGAAACTTAGCTAGTGTCAAAAAAAAAAAGACAACCAAAACGTTGATAAAAAGGTTTTTCATTTTATATTTTGAGTCAGAAAAACAACAATTTGCAGGTTGGCTGGAAGACAACACGAGGGTTAAAGACCTCGTTATCAATTTACAAAGTAACATTAAATATAACATCATCACCATGCGGAGTTAATTACAAGTAACACTGCAGTCACATGTGCTTCCTTGACATTAAATTGTATATCTTTGAAAGCCTATACACCTGACCCAGTGCCTTTATGGGCAGTTTCCTTGCTGAGTTTTCCAATGTCTCCAAGGCGTTTTAAAAAGCTAAAAAATACTCCAGTGTTTTCAGTCTTAATCCATGAACTCCTGGGTGGAACACTTTCACTATTTCCCTGCACATGGTTGCCTGTGGGCTCCAGTGATTTGCCCACTTCCTTTTGATCTACAAGACCTTCCTCTGGAACATGGGTTACAGAAACATTTGGCTTGCTTTTCTTCTCTGCTGATGGAGAATTCTGGTCTGGAGCACCAGATTTTTCAATGTTGTGAGATACGTCAGTAAAGTCAAACACTTGTACTGAGGGATTTTTTCCTGCACCCTCTGTTGGCAGTGTCCCATTCTCTCTTGCCACAGGATTAGGAGTTCTGATTGGAAGTTTAGCGTACAGATTATCTTCCTCTTCCTCTGTTTTAGGGACTACGGTAGAAAGAGTATGGCGCCGGACAAGGTTAAGTGTTGAGGTGGATTGAGGATCGAGCAAAAATCGAACTAAATCCTGATTGGTTGGGTCTCCAGGATTCCCCTCTGTGTCCTCAACGGTGCGTTGACGAGGCAAAGTGTTAATGGGACCCGGAGATTTCAGATTCTCCTGAGAATAATCCCCAGATGAGACACTGCTACGGCTCTTCTGAAAGTGCAAAACCTTTTTAGATGCTTCGCGCAACTTATGTGCCTCCTCTTCATTATTATCCTGTAGATCCTCCTCACTCCCGTCAATGATAGCTGAGAAAGATCTGCCTGAGGCGGAAATGCTGGTGGACTTATTAGCTGGATGTGCAGAACCTTTAGAGTCCTCTTTCCTGGAGGTTTTCAACACCTCTTCAAGAGGAATGCCACCTTTTGTTTTGTTGTCCTCATTATTAGACTGGGCTTTCTTTAGGGAAGAGTTCTTGGTGAGTTCAACTGCTGAATTCCAGTCTTTTCTGCCCATGTCCTCAGCTCTAAAAGAGCCTTCTCTTTTTTGATTTCCAGTGGGGAGGTTTGCCTGGGAGGTTATTTCTGATAGACTCCCGTTGTTGGGGCTGCCACTCGTGGGGCTTCCATTAGTGGATGAGGGCCATCCCGATCTCCTCCGAGAGACACGTTTGGTTAGGAAGTTCTGTAGTATGGATTGCAATGCAACTTCATCCATTTCCTTGTCTCTACTGGAGCAGGTAGCTGTGGACCTGCGCTTGGTAACATTCTGCAACCTGTCTCTGTGTCTCCGCTGCACCTCTACCCCCTCTCGAGCCTTGTTTTCCTGCAGAAAAATCACACAGTTAATGGATCAAGCAAAAATGATTTCTTTTTTTTCCCCATAGCTCATCCAAGTACAGAAGACAGGCTTACCTGCATGGCTCGCATAAATTTCTCACAAAAGGAGTTGAAAATGGAGCAACATTCCTCCAGTTTGAACTTGTTTGGGGATTCACAGAAGTACTCTGCCACAGAGTCACTCACTGACTGCAGTTGCTGAAGATCAATTTCTATTTCTGACAAGCAGACCTCAGCGTCCTGAATGGAGTCCAAATCAAAACATTAGAACTTGTAATCACACAAAAAATGCACACAAACTGGATTCCTCAACAAAAGGTTTCTTCACCTTTAAAAAATCATCCATCTGTGCCTTGAGGTCTTCCTGCTTCAAGGTGTCTGCTTTGGCATTTTGGACCTTCTTCACCTGCTTTTCAAACTCTGCTTCAATTTCCCCTTTATTCATTCTAAGAATAAAAGAGATACAATCTGACGGTACAGCAAAGAAAAAGAGGGATCAAATATGCTGAGTAGGGGTGCACCGATCCAATATTGAGACCGGATATCGGCCCCGACATTGATAAAATAGCTGGACCTGGGATCGGAAAAATTAACAGATTAAGTCTTTTTGTTTTCTCCGTTGCAGCACATCCTACGTAATTCAAAAGCAACACGTGTGTCGCATGCTGGAAGAGGTGAGTTAACCGTCAAGCAACATGGAGCGAGCCAAAGAGTCGGCTGAGTGGAGATGCTGCAGGCTCGCGACGCCGACTAGTCCGTCGGCTGTCTGCAAAGTAAATGTTTTGAGGGGTGGCGGTAGTGCTGCAAAGTACAATACTACCAATGTATTCAAGCACATCTATGCAATTTTGTCTTAGGTAAGAAAGTAATGTTTAGTTAGGAAAGTCTGGTGCCTTTAGTCTCTTCCACGTGGTGGAAGGAAGGTATAAGGTGGAAGGTATACAGTTCATTATTTATTCAACAATGGTATCGGATCAGTATCGGGTATCAACAGATACGCAAAGCCCAGTCATCGGTATCAGGACTGAGTAAGTCGGATCGGTGCATCCCTAATGCGGAGTGCCTGTAAAGGGGATTGTTTACCTTGCTGCAGCTTCAATGTGTTTGAGTTGGTCTGTAAAGTTAAGCAGCCCCCCATCCGCCTTCTGAGCTTGCTGTGGTGAATAGAAACATTTGTATGAAAATGACATTACAGATACAGACTCTACATTGCAATCAGATAAAGTAATAAAAGCTACTTGCCATCACGACATAATGCATAAGATTCATTCCGGGTTTGTTTGCTTTGGTGTCCACTAACTTCAACAGAGAAGCCATTCGGAAGCCAATTGCACTGCCTGCATAGCCACCCTGAGATCAAATGAATAAAATGAGGCTCAGAGATGCACAAACACATAAGAAAGTCACCCAAGACTCCACTATCCCATGATATACACTCACAGCATTCATGTAATTTCCGGTCTTCAGTACCAGGCGGATGACAGAATGGAGTTGATCAGACTCCAACAGCTCTAAAAGAAGACACACATTGTGAAGTCAAAGTCTAAATGTGTTTACAACTCTATTTTAGCTCCGTCTTATCAAAATCCAGGAAAACAAGCATTACCTTTTCCAGCTGCGGTCAGAGTGCATATGGATTCTTTCATTTCATGCATGAGGGGGAAAAATTCCTCTTTGAGCACCAAGCTGCTTAGACGCTCTCTATAGCTAACAGACACAGGGTTTCCATCATTAGTACAACTACCACTGACATTTAACAAATGCAATATATGGAATTACATTCACGTTAGAGCAAGACCGGAATATCTGCAGGCCAATATTATACAAACTATCTGCATTTATAATGGCCGATTAATGAATATTTAAAAATGAAGATGAAACACCCTTCAACCATGTCATCGGTGTTGGCATGGTGGTGTTTTTTTTTGGTTATTGTGTATTTGTTCAAAGGACTTTAACTTTCATATCTTAAGTTTGTATTTTTATTGCATTTTATTATTTTAGTGAGGACTAAATTACAAATAACTGTTAGGGTTTTTTGTTAAAATATATACTGTATATCAGTTGATGTTTGGGAATATCAGATTATAAAAAAAAAAAAAGGTAGCTCACCTGGGAATCCTGACCAGCATTAGCATGAACAGATCTGCTTCTGGGAGAGAAAAGTGGTCGCCCTTAAAACTGACCAGCTGCTTCTCCTGATGTAACAAAAGCACAAGCATTAAAACCAGATTGTGTCTTATGAGGTAAAATTACAAGCAACAAGGTTGGAAGATTTACAGAATACATTAGACACACTGAAATATATGTAAGCAGGTGTCACAAGTACCTCTTCTTCCTCAGGCAGCAGCTTGCACAGCTCCTTTAGTTTTCCGCAACCAAAACTGAGACTACTTCCTGATTTAATTTCATCAATCATGACTTTTACAGGCCTGTGGAGTGAGGTGGAGAGACAGACAGGGTTCAGATCTTTAGTCATTAATTATCTTGACATTTTTGTTAAGGGTTAGGACTTCCCATGAGCAATGTGTGTCTAAGTTAATACCACACTTTTGCTTCTTTGAAAAAGTTGAGCTGCTGACACCAACATGCCTGAACCTGCTCAAACAGCTTTACAAAATAGCAACACATCTGATATCATTCACAAGAAAACCACATGCTGTGCCGGACATTACAATAATTGAATATTCTTTACCAAGAGACATATTTGGAGCAGAGGATAAGAAAACGTATAAACAAATAAGGCAGTCAGAAGCACAGAATAGTTAATGCATATGTTGTTTTGCTGTTGCTGAAATCTGGGCAAACGTTGAAGCCATCATTAACAGTTATAGTGTTTATTTCCATTTCCTGTAAGATCTGTTTCAAATGCCAAGTAGCTTTAGACAATACATTTACATAACCTCTCATTATTGTTTTCAGAGGGTTACCAGGGAGTTAACCTGTTGAAGCTGTAGAACAGTGCAGATTAGACCTGTCAGGACATGTTGGCTTCCAAAGGTTTGGGAGTATTAACACAGTACACATGATCCGCGGTAAAAGAAAGAATTTAAAAAAATAATTGCTCTGCGCTAGCTGTGCCAGTGGGGAGAGAGGTGGAGACAACTCAGAGGAAGCGCTACCCTTGGCGTGGCGCGCTGCTCGAAACGGCCTCTTTGCTGCTGACTCATTCAAGCAATAATTTACATTTACATTTACCTGCGCTGCGCTTAGCCTCTTAAAGCGTAACTCTCGCCAAAATGCAACCTTTGTGAATGTACCCGAGTCAAACTTTTGTTCAAAAGCATGATTAGGACGAAAGCGCCACTTTTAAGATTTACTGTATTCTTTTATTTTTTGGTCAAATGGCCTTTTGAATAGGAGTGCTAGGGGAGCTTTACGCTAGCCTCAAAATCGTTATTTTTAAAACACTATGAAGACTCAACATAACATGAAACTTTGCTTCAAGTATCAGCAGAGGCTGTACACATGAACTCAAGCATTGAGAACATTGTTGGTGTACACAGAGTTCACTAAAAAGAAAGGTTTTAACAACTCACTGCGGCTGTTGGATTTTTTTCGGTTGCCGTCCATCTAGCAAGTAAAAAATTACTCCAGGGAGGAGAGTAAAGATGGAAAGCTCCTATAGCTAAGTTTCATTTAAATGCAGGGATAATTTGTTGTTTTGTCGTTAGTGAAAAACAATATTGACCTTGCAGCTGAAAAAGGAGCCTCATAAGAATGACATTTCCCGCTATGGAGTCCATTCATTTGCATTCGGAGATCGCCTGTGTTTGACTGGGGAAACGGCGGATTGCGTAAACAACAACTGCTAACGTGAGTTGTTCAAAACCTTTTTTAGTAAACTCTGTCAATCTTAAAAGCAACGCTTTTGTCCTAATTGTGCTTTTAAAATGAAAGTTTGGCTTTGGTACATTCACAAAAAGACCCTAGGTTGCCTTTTGGCGAGAGTTACGCTTTAAAAAAGGTGCTCTAAGCGATGTTGGGGGACGTTACTTCTTGTTAACATTCAAAGTATTTTCAAACAAAACGAGACTAGCTTGCCCTCCCTCCTCCTCATCCTGTCCCCTCCCTTCAGTGCTTTTGCGCACTAACCCCCTACCTCGCAGTTTTACCGCTAATCATGTCTAGGCGGCGGGATGCAGTCATGTTCCAGAGTGATCTGCCTGCGTCAGCCGGTGTTATTGTACAGTGGGACATGACGAAATAATTGTGCAAACCAAATCACACCTTAAGGAGCACTACCACTGACTCACCGCTTGAATTGCTTCAGGAAAATTCCCATGTTCATACTTCTCTTGGAGCTGAGGATGGAAACCTGGGAAGGCAAACAGAAAGACCTGGATATAATCAGCTAGTCATTTGATAATTAAACTAGATAGATAATTAAACTAGTGGTTTCACTACTGGCTTGGGTGTCTTTTGTGTCAGCTTAAAGAGAAGTCTAAGTCTAAGTCTAAGTCCAAGCAGAAGTTGATTCCAAAGGTTAAGGAATCTTAGAAGTGATTGTATTGAACAATCCGGACAAAGATACCTGTTTGCATCAGTGATACATTTTCTCAGTGTCTGTCTTGGGAAACAGGACATAGGTCAAAGTAAACACTAGGTTTTAACCCACCCAACGACACCAACTGATCTACAAAAGCAATGACAGTGAAGGTGATGAATAGACATGGTCTGGTTTAAGACTTGCCTTTAAATTAATGGCAATAGATGCAGTTTATTATAAACACTATAGCTCTACTAACGAGCACAAGTAGGATACTATGCAGAATTGTGCTGTGTGAGGACCCAACTATACCATCCTTTAGCAAACAGAAATTAAGAATAATGAGACTCCACCCTTGTACAGAGTGAATCAAAATCAAAATGAAATGTTCCCAAGACACATTATTACTGTTCTGGCAATATAATTTCCAAATACATACATTGTTTTTCTTCTCTTACAAGGGAAGAGTTAAAAAAAACAATGTTTCCAAAATATCATAGTCCCACTCCGTTAAACTTACATGTAATGTATGGCAGCGTTTCCTCTATGTTGATTTTGTAGTGGCGGCCCGCCATGGCAAAATTTCTGACGCACAATGTCATCACGGTTATCCTGCTGACATAATGCACCCACCCCCCCCCTTGGCTGCCGCTTGCATTGAAATTTAACAACAAGTAGAACTATTGCTAATTGGGCCCGCCCATTTTAACTCCACATACTGTTGTGTTCATGTAGTTTATTGTCAAATGTTCACTTTGTTCCGAGTCGACTATAAACCAACAGCTGGTCTGTTGTTCGGACAGACCTGCCCCCACTGCTAAAAAAAATAGGAAGGACCTATTTGTAATGAGCCCAACAGAGGAGATCTACATCTGATACAGATCGCTGTTGGTACAGGCTTTTCGGTATACACATTGTTTCTTCTTTATCTCAAACCACATACCCAAAATGAATAATCAATCCAGGTCTACAGGAGTTGAGATATGGAATCTCAGCAGTACACAACAAATACTGTCTACCAAACATTTCAATCTATTGCTACAAACCCTTGGGGTTAAAGTGTTACTCTGATTCAGCGAAGTGTGACACCTGTGTCCTGTGGCCGGAGAACTCACCATAACCCCTCCTGAGGCAGCAGTTGGCAGCCCCCTCAGACTCTGGCGGTTCTGGGCCTTGAGTTGTTGCTTGCCCTGCTTGTTGCTGAACAGCTCCTCCATGTGATCAGTGTCCAGCTCGTACTCCCCATCAGTCTTATCTGCTGTCCAGATGTTGTGCTTTCCTATCACAGTGTGTTGAGGAAGGGTTTCCCAGTTGAAATTGCGCATTGTGGAGCGCCGGAGCGCTCCCTTGGCAGTGAGGCCCGAGCCATGGAGGGATGGAGGGAGGCCTAGGGCTGAAGGTGGAGGTGGGGGAGGGGGCGGCGGAGGGGGAGGAGGCGGTGGAGGAGGCGGTGGAGGACCTCCTGGTTGCATCTTTTGTCAAGGACCTCTCAGCAGGTTTGGGACACAGTCATGGTCTCAGTCACACACACAGACAGGGCTTTAGGTCTGTCTAAGGAATTTGCAGTAAAATATAAGCTGTTATAAATGACTTATTTTTATAGGATTGTGATGTAGCCGTTGTGTTGGAGGGACTGGAGGTCCAAAATGTCGTCCGTTAGGATGATACATTCAGGCTGAAAGAACAGGGTGGAGACAGTTACAAACAAATCCCATAGTTTATGACTGTAGGCAACCGTGATTAGCAATGGATAAGGTATTCACTTTCTCCACAGTTAAATAAATGACTGTAGAAGTGCTTCAAAGGGTTGTCAAAACATTTTAATAATCTATGATACACTTTGGAATCATAATGTAGCAGCTATTCCAAGTCTATCACACAATTTATTTGTTTTTATTGGATTATTAGTGGCACTTTAGGACGTAGGCAACTATACAGATATTGTCATTGAGCATAGAAACCTGTTGGGCTAAAAACATTAACATATACATAACTTTAAATAATAAAAAAAAAGCTATGTAGCTTGTAAATGTTGTGTTTAATTCTGCATCCGGCTAACCTGACCCACCTTAATAATCTATAAACTAGCCTACTAAAACCACCATTTCTTACACTGTTTGCTAATATACTTTCTTTATCAGTTATGGTTTAGGAAGTAAAAACTTACCTTCGTGTTAGACTCAACTGTTGCCTCATTTTACTGCGTGTCTATGTTCCTATTCCTCCGTTGTCGTGTTGAAACTTCCCCATCAAAAGTAGAGCGTGACAACAATTTGGAGAGTGTGTCGAAACTACCTGCGTGAAAAGGACACGCCCAGGTTATAGCCATGGCCGCTCACACCTACGCAGCACAAGGGAAGGGATTAGCTCATGCTGAGGTGCTCCTGGTATGTTAGCTAGATGTTTGTGGCCGCGCTGTTTTTCTGCCCGGTTGTCATGAAGTGTGCAGTCCACTATTTAGACTCTTCCAGCGTGTCAAAGAAAATCGATTTTTTTTTTAACCTTCTGTTGTCCTCAGGTTAAATTTGAACCATTTTCAAAAAGTTTCTATATTTGGGTTTCTTTCAACCAAATTTTCAACAGAAATGGATGGCTCCCTACAACGCTCTTCACAAGTTGTATTCAATTTCATAGCATTGGATTTTTTTTTTAACTATATAAATATAAAAGAACGTTGAAAAAAAATGACAAAATGTCGGGGAAAGCTTCGAAAACGTGAGGGGAAAACATACATAGTAAGGTGCAGAAAAACGTTCGGAAAAAGTGACAATAACGTTGAAAGAAATGACAAAAAATAGAGGGGGAAAAGCAACAAAAGTGTCGAAAAAGACGTCCAAAACATTGAAAAAAAGTTTAAATTTTGACCCAGAAAAACACTAAGTTGCATGGTCGACGGGAAAACAATGAAAACTATCACTTGTAGGCCTACCGTTATAAACCGTAGTCAGTTTTAGAGCACTTGTGTGCTGACCTGTCTTATTGTTTTGTTGTCAGCAGCTAATAAATAGACTAGGCCTACATGGCAAGTGAATATGCGCAAATAGTTCAAAAACAGGCCTACTTTGGTTAAACGTAAGCCATTTAACCAGCTCATAAAATGTCACGTGTTTTGGTCTGATGGTCTGACTGGCCTTTAACTGTGCAGTGTGGTCAAGTAACAGCAAGCAAGCACTTCAACTCTGCCCCAGAAATGATAAGTCCTTATGATAGCTGTGACCAAAATGCATTTTTATGCAACTATTTTGATCCTCACTATCAAATACTCCACTGGACTCATTTGCAGCAGCCTATACCAAAAGGAGTTGGAAAGAAATGTCTGTGTTCATTTTTAAGTCATTTATTTGAGATCTTTGACAAATAACAGATAAGTGCCAAGTATTACAAAGGCCAATTTAATAAACCTAAATTAACCATTTGGGGGTTGAGTATTTTTCAGACCCAGATCATTTTTGACATGCTCATTTTGACATGCTCATACTTTTATCAGTAGGCAACTGTGTACATGTGTTCAGTATTTTCAATGTAAACATTAGCTTCACCTTACCCACTGTGGTGAGCCATTTTGGTCAACAAGCACAAACTTGCTTGTTGTTTAAGCAAGTTTGTTAGACTTGAGATATCAGATTGTATCATGTACATAATTAATGGTGCTATACTTATAACATATATTGTTATATTATCAGTTGTTTTCTGAGCTTCCCATATGAACCGGCAAATGTGTCGACAGCACAGTTAAGTGAAACAAAACATCCAGCACATTTTATTGGAAATACAGAACAAGACAAAGACAATCGCCTGACTACTGAAATTAAAAGAAATGTATACAGTATTATGTCACAAGCAGATAGATACAGTAAATAAATATGTAAAAATGTACTCATACATTCTGACGCTGAAATGTGTATTTTAACCGAGAGTTCATGTGTTATATGTATCCGGTGTTTCCATGGCCGTTTAAAAAATTTAGACCCAACAGCGTGTTTTTGTATGCGCACTGGCACCTCATATTAAAACATAGTCAACAAATTACTGGCTGTGTGTTGCATTTTGATTCATTTAGGATAGTTGACATGGTTGCATTTATCATCAAAGCATACAATATATGGAGTGTAACATCTGTTTTCAGACTTGTTTCCATGTGTAAACAAGACAGATACTGATAACTGTGCTGGATTCACAAGAACATAACTGAAGGTACTTAAAATGTAGGAGAGCAAAACTAATTATGGATTGTATACTAGGTTAAATAAAAATGACTGAAATGTAAACTGACCATTCAGGCAAGAATACCACAAGGTCATATTAGAAGAAAGTGGGATAACGTAGAAAAGTATGCTATATCCTGATGTATTTGAATTAATTCTGAATCTAAATTTTTTCAGTTGTGTATAGCCAAGAGAAATAATAAATACAATTTCAGAGGATATTTCATGACATGTTTTAATATCATCCCACTAATTGCTGATTGGATTTGTGGAATTCCTCCAATTTGATATATCGCTTTATATATATATATATATATATATATATATATATATATATATATATATAGCTTTAGACAACATTCATAAACAACTAAATAATGCATGTGCAAAACTGCAGAGGGGTGTCTCCACAATAGTAGACTATACTGTACATAAATAATAAGTGATATTCATGTAAATGATTGTGCTACCTAAAGAACAAGAAAGTAACAAAAGGTCATTTTGTCAATTAACAAGAATATAATGAAACTGTTGTACCGTCTATGCAATACGTAAAACTGAAAAACATTACAAAAAATGATCTCATGGTTTTCTTTATCACTGGTCGCACTTGATCCTACAATATACTCTTTTTTTATACATTTCCATCTGTCCATCTAAGCACAATGCCGAGTTCTCCAGTGACCAGCGTGTCCCTGTACATCTCAAACAGATGCTCTTTACTGCTCCTCCAGCCAGGATGGCTTGTCTGATCCCGGGGGCTTTAACTTAACATTGAACTGTATTAGAGTTTGTTCCAACTGCTCCTGGTTGCCAGCAAAGTAAGCTGAGATAGCATTGTGGAAGAGAAGCAGCTGCTTGTGCATAACCTTCACCTAGAAGAAGAAAAGGAACATTTTTGCCATTACAAACATAGTTTCAAGTGTCAAGTCTTCTTTTAATGAGCCCGTGGACATCTATTCAAGCCATGTTTCAACAAGAGGGTTCTGGGGTCTTTTAAGTCCCCAAAACAATTTTGAAGGAACTAGAAAGTTCCATCAGCCCATCTAAAGACATGTAAACATAATGGTATTTTGGGTGCTTTCCAGGGGTGATTCTAGGATCAGACCTTTAGGGGGGCTCATAATGACACGTGTGACATGGATTTAAAAAAATGTTTTACATTATAATTTTTAGGGGGCGGAGATGAAAGCCCCCCTAAAAAGGGTCTAAAATCGCCCATGGTGCTTTCCCATATGCAATTTTGTAGAATCTGTGCGATTCAGGGGTGAAGTTGACACATTGTTGCATTTTTTAATTAGTTCAGTTAGTGTTCACAATGCATTTGAGCGCACCAATCATTGTGAACAAATGTCAAATGCCCGAAACGGTCGCTGGTGTACTGGACAGACTATCCGAGGGAAAAACACCAAATTTATGCTCTCTCGGGTTTTCTGGCTTTGCTTTTGTGTTTCTTATATTTAAGAAGAAGCTGTCCGACAGAGAATGAAGGAGAGGGCGACCGTAATCAGAGGGAGATTATGATGTGATGTGACACAGACAATGAGTGAGGTATGGTCATAATAAGTTATGGATTTGAAGGTTACCATCCCTTTAACGGTTAAAGGATAATTTACGGACTTATATATGGTTAAAGTTTAACCATATATAAGTCCGTAAATTATGCGCAAAGTAGTAATTGCAGGCTAGTAAATGCACTGTATTTTTGTCTACTTCCTATATTTGGATTGCATTCTCACCTAATGTGAACCCAACTCTAGTTAGTGCACTTATAAGTGAACCAAGACAAGAAAGCAATGACAAATTAGAATGCATCACAGCAATGCCTATCTGTTGTAAATATAATTTACTAACTTATTGATTTTTTTCCTTATTAAGAATGGTTTTTCCAATGGTAATTAGAGTGGGTCTTTTTTTAAAGGAGTAACGTAACACCTTCTTGAAGAGCAGTGTTTGACTGGTTCTCGCTGGTTCTAGTTTCAAGTCGGTTTCACCTCCGACCACACCCAGCATCCCTGGTGCCTGTGGTTGGGTGTGGTCAGAGGTGTGTCCACTGTTGCTGTGTATCTGTACCCACTCCCAACAATGATGCCATGGGGTCCAGTGGAGATCAGCTAAAACAAGATTTCCGTAGGTATTAAAGGGGACATATGCTTTTCCATGTTTTCTGTTATATCTATTTTTTATCTTTATATATTCAGGGGAGGTTCAATGAGATGCAGACTCTCTTTTGCAGGAACGCCCTGATCACATTCACACAGTTCCACATTCATACCTGGAAGCTGCCCGGTACAACCCCAGTCTGATCTGCTGGCCACTGAGCAGCTTCACTGGAGAGGTTGGAGTTAAGGGCCTTGCTCAGGGGCACCTCAGTGGCAGTAATGAGGGAGGGACAAGTGCTGCTGTTCTTTCTTTCTCCACCCAGATTTTATCCTGTCGGTCGGAGGACGACCTCCGGTAACAAGCTTGCTTCTCTAACCTTTAGGCCACCTCTGCCTCTGAGGTAAATGTATTTAAGACAAATCCCTGTGAGTTAAAACGTTTTCTCTTCTGACAGTTTTTTCTACTTTTGGCTGAGCGTTGCGCAACCCTAAGCTTAAATAGCAGCCTGCTATGCTCCAAGTAGGCAGGACTGGAGTGTTTTTTTTTTATATGTCATCTTGGCTGTCAGTGTTGTTAAAATTCTCTCTTATTCCAGGTCACATTACTCCTGAAACATGTTCTGTTGTTGTGTAGTATTTGGTTTAAAAGCCTTTATTTTGACAGAAATTGCTGCTACATTCTATTTAGTGTCCACTGCTAACTATAGTAGCTACATGGCTAACGGCAGTAAACCATGTCATGTGGGCTGAAAATGTTAAATTCTCCCCAATTCCGGGTCACATAACTGCTGAAACAAGTCCTATTGGGTAGTGCTTTGTTCAGAAGCCCTTATCTGGGATTTTTGACGATGGAAAGTGCTTCTTTGTTCTACAATCTATTGAACTATTAAGCAGCTACATGCTATCACGACACAGCTGTAATCTGGGCCAGTGCTGGTCATTTCTCCCCAAATTCTCGTCACATTCCTGCTGTGAAAGGTCACCGGGACTGGTTGTGTAATATTTGGTTTAGAAACATTTATTGGTGATTTTTCACAGTACAAAGTCCTGCTAGCCTAGGGATGAGCAATTAATTGAATTTCCATATCAATTTCAGCTCCCAACAATCACCAAAATAGTATAATCGAGAAAATCGATTATTTTGCCACGTTCTGTTTTGCAAGAACACTCATATTTTGTCTTGTGTTCAGAATGACGCGTGTGCGTACATCCGCCCATCCCAAAGCCACAAACTCTCTCCTATACAGTCAGGGAGGCAAGTCGTGTGCATATCATCCGCTGGAATTTAAAAACTTGAGTAAAGATGGCAGAAGGAGGGCAGCCACAGCAGCGTTGTCTGGGAACAGTTAACGTTATCTAACCCCGCGGTCCCTCTGCCTCTAGTTTAATTTAGTTATTAAACTGTATGTAAAATGAGCAGTGACGTTAAATCACCTGTTTCACGTAACGTTATTCTAAGGTACCGTCTACGTGCTGGATTTTTCCTTAGGTAGCTAGTAAATAAGCCCACTGAAGGAGACATTATTGTTCCTATTTTGGCACATTTAGTAATGTTAGTACTAGGCTAGTAGGGGTCATAATGAGTGAAAATGTGATGTGAGATGCACATTGTGTTATGTATCTGGAAATGTTCATTAGCTGTGTAACGTTATGTCTGATATCTGTAAAGCTGAACAGTAGTAAAACAGATTTTATTCTGATCCAAAGACTCTTTCTTTGAGATAAAGGACACTAAAAGGTTACACACTGGACACTATTCATTGTATCCAAAGATTAATGATTAATCGTGTTAAATAATCATGATTTCAATATTGACCAAAATATTCGTGATTATTATTTTTTCCATAATCGAGCAGCCCTATGCTAGCCTATACACTCCGTTGCAGTAGCTCCAGCTTCAACTAATGAAACATCCGGATCTTTCCGTCCGGAATCAGTCAGTAAACATTGCTCGTAGTGTTATCCAATTGCGTGCAGTGATATTTTCAAATGCATGCTCGGTAGGGGTGTGCAAACAAAATCGATTCACATTGGTATCACGATTCAACCTCTACAGATTAAAAATCAAATCATAGAATTCCAAAAATCGATTCATATTCATAAAAATGTTGTTTTTTTTTTAAATTGAGAATCTTATTTGAAAATCGATTTTCAATCAAATCTTGAGCCTAAGAATCTAAATCAAATTGTGACATTTTCTAAATCTAGCGAGTTGTAGTTTGATGTTATACCGTCACGTGACACAGCAGCACCGGGCGAACAACCAACCAAGCAGCCAGGCACGGCGACAAAATGACAAATCTCACTATGGCCACGCCAAGTCCCGCCTTACGAAGCAGCTTGATTGGTTGGGGTTAGGCATTTCACCTCGAGTGATTAAGGTTAGGGGATTGGTCAAGGGATAGGACGTGTACCTGGCTGTAAGATACAGTGGTAACACTACCGGCTATAACCGCACGATCATAGGTGTGATTGGCAAAGGAAAAGCAAAGCAGGAAAAAAATACGGCGCACCCATGACGTGGCAACAGCACACACAAATGCCCACTTTAGGTTGTAGGTTTATAGTCAAAATGAAACCTCTGGAAAAATGTCATTAGCAGCACATACAGTAATAAAGTGAACTGTTTTAGTTGAAAAGGAAGCTAGAGAAAATGTAGCCCAGGTACTGTATTTATAAAATTTCACATGATGTTTTTATTAATCATGTGTTCTAATACATGTTATTCTTTTTAACGATTTGTCTTATTCATCGCCATGTTAAAAAGTATTTTTCAGATATATAAGTATAAAAAGTATGTTTACCACTTCAAAAAAGTGTGGTAAATTGAGTACCCTAAATTTTAGATTAGGTGTTGGTCATTCTCAACACATTTCTATCCCCAGCTTTGACCTATCAATTCTGGACTCTGTGCTGCTGCCAGCCTGTTAGCGGCCAACCTCCCAACTAATGCTTACAGATAGCTAGTGATCTAGCTATTTGCATGATTTACGAGAGCCTCATTTTCAGGTGGGAAAAGTCGGCTTTCCGGATTTATCCGGAAGATTCACACCCCTGGCACTATGCAAGTTTGCCAGATTGGGTAGCGGATCTGTAGTCTGAATGAGATGGAGGTAATGGACAATTCCGCATCCAACTTGCAGGGAGACCAAAGAGGAAAAGTGCTTTGGTGTTGCTTTAATTTATTAATAAGAAAAGTCACAAAACCACTTAAAAAGGTCATAAGAATTCATTCAGGTTTAGCAATTTGATGATGCAGCCACCTTAATTATTAAAAAGTATTGGTATCGGCAATACTGGCCCCGTATTTACTTGGTATTGGATTAATACCAAATTGTGCAGTATTACACACCACTACTCCGGAGTTTTCAGGAAGCGCGCTGGCCAATCAGACTAGGTTTTTTCAGGAGGAGGGCTTAAAGAGACAGGCGCACCTACAGAGCATCTCATACAGAGGGTGAATACAGCTGCAGCAACCATGGGCAGTATGAAAAAGAAAGTGTTTTTTTAACAATAAAGCATGTAAACATTTTCTAGTACAAACACAAAATGCAAGTATAATCCTGAAGATGCTATATTATAGTTGCCCTTTAAGTTACTCTTTACTTATGGACATTTTGAAAGAAAATAGAAAACTGTAAACCACAAACCTTGTTTTCCTCCAGGAATTTGAGCTTGATGGTGACGTCGCTACGCAGCCTTTCATATTTGTCTCTGTGGATCTGGTAATCATGCTGAGCCATCTCAATGCGGACCATGGTAGCTGCATCCCGAGGGCCCAAACTCAACTCTTCCAGATCAGACCGATAGGCATCAAACTCAAGTCTGAAAAAATAATATAAAAAAAATATTCAGGCTGTCACAGAGTCTCATTCCCTAGGTGTTCACCATACAGGAATTCAGATCATATTTCACAACGTCACACAGGATGTCAGGGTGTGTTACCTTGCGTTTTCATATAGCTTAATAGTCAACAGAGTATCCTCCATTGTTTTGTTGACCAGGGTGTCGATACTGGACACAAAGAAACTGATGGCACCAAGCAGAGCCTCGCCATTCTTACACAACAGCTTTTGTGTTTCTGCGTTATACCCAAACTCGTCCTGCAGAGAAACACATACGTTTTACCTGTTGTTGTAGATTCCATGTGACATCACACAGAGAGCTTTTGCAATACTGTACAGTACCTGCAACTCTGGGGACTTCTGGCTGAGGTCAGTGAAGGTGTCTCCTAAAGCCTGTTGTGTCTGCACCATGCTTTGAAAATGGCTGGTGAGTGCAGTGGCCAGTCTTAGGATGTGTTCATACTTGTTCTTGGTCTCTCTCAACACGTCAATCTGGGCTTCCAGTTCCAGGTCTACTGTCCGTGAACCTCGGCCAAACCTCTCGGAGAACATCTGCTTTGTACACTGCACGGGGGATATGGACAGAGAATACAACAGACCCAGTGACAAGAGAATCTGATCAACTTGTTCTGGTAGTACAAGAACATGTAGTCTGATTGACTGAAAAATGCATTTGGAAGTGGTCAAAGTTGAAAAAAACAAAAAGATTTCCTTGACAATGAAGTCATATACATGTGTCAGTAATAATATGATAATACAGGCAATATACTTAGAGCTGTGATAGGCAGTAGGTTTTTGGTGTCATTGGGCAAAGATTCCAAAACAACCTTTCAGCATATTGTTATTCAATTGGTCTGAGAGAAAACTAGACTTCTGCACCTCCACTTCGCTCTGTTTTCAGGCTTTAGAATAATCTAGCCGTGACGGGAGACTTTGGACACTCACAGGTCACTTCAGAGAAAGAGAGAGAGAGAGAGAGAGAGAGAGAGAGAGAGATTCTATTGTCTATTGGCTGCAGGAAGAGCTCTCACTCTACTTTTTCCCCAACTTTCTACTTACTGCAGCTGACACACACACACACACACACACACACACACACCACACACACACACACACACACACACACACACACACACACACACACACACACTATAGTAAAAATAGCGTTAAGCTTTATACCAAAGCATACCCAAAATGTCCACATGTTTTTTAAATGTCTCTTGAATGCTATACACAATACACGAGTTTATGCGGGGAAAGGCTGTCACACACCAGGGCGTGTCACACAAACAACACAAAAATGAGAACTAATCTGCTGCTGCGAAGATATCAAGTAAATGTAGAGTAGCTAGAGTCTGCAGTTTGAGCACAAATGAATGCTGCTTTTGTCAAGGTTGAAAGAAGTAATAAAGTTTGCCGTCTGTACAGTGGCAGCTTGTGGTTTGGACAGCAGTCTCTGTGTTGTATTATGATCTTCGTAAGTAAACAACATAACGTGATTGAATGATGTCCTAATTCGCATGACAAAAGCTAAAAAATAAATCGCCCTTGTTTTGAAATAAAATGTCACTTTATCGCTGTGTAATATTCACATTCTATGAGAAAGTACTTGCGACAGAAACAGCGTTTTGAATAAATAGGATATTGAGACTGACACGGAAAGCAATCGCACAAAAAAAAAAAACGTCCCCGGTGTGTAAAGACCTTGGTGCAAAGAGCGATGAAAGGATGAACATATCCATTTCAGCAGCTTATGGTAACGTTTAAAAACAAAGTATCTACACACAGTACACATTACCTTATATGTGTTTATGCCCCATTTCTTCACACTGTCCAATTTCTCCACTGCCACACCACGAGAAACTTCCTCAGTGGAATTACCAGTGTTATTGTTTGGCGACCCTAACAGAGGGGAAAAAAGAACAATATACAGTCTAATGAATGATATCCTGTCAAAGTTTACATGGCAGAGGTTTTGGACATTGCACGGGCCATGACAATGAGTGAGGAGGGCGTGGACATGGTGATGAGCCTGGTGATACCTGGATGCTGGTCTGGGTGTTGGGCAAGTCGACTGGCTGTAGACTGGCTGTTAGGCAAGCCAACACCCCTGGATTTCATGCGAATGTCTGAAATGAGCATGATGATGATAAAGAGTGAGGATGAGAAAAGGGCATAGAGTGAAATATGTGTCAAAAAAAGTGTGGCATTAAAATGTGCAGGTGAACATCAGAGTATGTAAAGTAAAAGAAAAACGTTAGGCTCTGTGGTAGAGGATGCATTATAAGTTGGAGTTAAATGGCTTTTAATAAATAATCCACCATGCATGTTTCTCATGCAGAAGAAAGGGATTGATAAAAATAAAAAAACTGAATAAATGGGATGCACGGAAAAAAAAGAAAACGGCAAAACAGTCATCCAGAGTGCATTTTAAAGTACAAAAGAGGACATTCTTATTAGATAACAATTCAACATTTAAAGTGACAGCCCTATAGTATTTAGTTAGTGCACCCTTTAATTTTTAAAATTGCCAAAAACATTTCTTGTTGCTGAAGCTGTGAGTTGAAGAGGTACAAGCAAGGTTGCATAAAACTCCCTCGCTCAAGCAATATCAAAATCTCTTATCCGGCCATAGATAGGGCTGCACAATTAATCGCAATTGTATCGATATCGCAATGTGGACTAGTGTAATATCCAAATCGCAGGGGGGCGCAAACAAATATGTATCAAACCATTCTGAAGGAAATATTTTGGTGCTGCAGAGACGTCCCGGCCTACAAATCCTTTCCTACAGACTTAAGAAAAAAAATCTTTGTTTGGTACAGATCCTAGCAAAAAATCACACTTTAATCATTTTATCACTGACACCTTAATAATAATGTATGGGTTTTTTTGTCTTTATTTGACGAATGTTCTTATTGTTATTGTTATTATTACTGTTATTTTTTTGTCTTTATACTGTTTTTTTTTTCCTTCCTAAAACTGCTGCTGGAATTCTTAATTTCCTCGCGGGAGTCATCCCAAAAGGATCAACAAAGAGAAGTCTAGGTTTAAATTTTTTCAATGTTAAGAATTTTCAATGAAAATGAGAATAGTGATACAAAAACAATCATTCCCTCCAATAACGCGAATCACATCGCAACTGTAATATCAGTCAAAATAATCGCAATTAGATGTTTTCCTTATATCGTGCAGCCCAAGCCATAGACCAACATATGAAGGTTAACGTAGAAACCAAAAAAGGGTGTTCAGAATACACAGCCACCTGGTCCGGGTGCAGGGGCTCGTCTTCTGTCCAGATACTCAGGGTTGAAGCGAACTGCCGGCCCTATGGGATACGGATGTTTGTAACGTGAACCAGGAGCCGAGAGGTCAGCTACTCTTTAGTGACACATGAAAATACAAAGGAGGAAGAGCTCTCGCTATGGTATCATAAAAGGTTGGTTTTTTTTTTAGGTGTCTTTCACGTCTTTCAGCGAAGGATTACAACAACATTGAGAGATCCCTGGCACAGCGCATTGCAGTATGCACGCCTGTTTGGAGGGGGGGGGGGCACAATCTGTATCTATAAGAATAAACAACAAAGCAAAACCTGTAAAGTATGACAATCAGGTTCTCTAACAGTACCTTTGATGGTGCTGGTGGGAATGATGCCCCCTGCAGGTCCTCCATAACCTCCTGAGACAATGCTGGTTTCATTCAGGTTGGGTCCAGACACCATCACCTGCTGCAAATCCTGATGGATTCACAACAAGATATTGATCATAATTATGGTTTAGAAGAAGGCATTAACGATCATCGCATTTGAGGGCCCAGACAGTTTACCTACATGATCCACTTAAAGCATCTCTCATTCAGAATTACTGATATTATAAATAGGTGTACAAGTTGCCACATTCCAAAATTAAAATATGAAACCACGTTTTGTGTTTAAATGCAATGCAGTTTTTTATTGTCATATTTTCTCAACTGAAACGAAGTGATCCAAGTCAACCTGCACACGAAACACACCCACAAATCTACACTACAGTTATGCATGTTATTGACTGCTTGTCATGCAAGCTCACATGACGTGAGCATCCTATCCCAATTAATATCAAGTGTACTCACTCTCCATGCTCTCAACGCACCATTCCCAGTTGCAGGGATTGATGGTGATATTGGTATAGCTACAGTACGTTACATAGCTGCAGGCCTGTGTATGGTTAGATAACAGCTGGCCTAACCACCTCAGTCCTAGACTGTGCTATAATGTGAAAAAGGGATAGAGAACCACAAACTGAGCACAAAAACAGATTTAGAAAAATGACACAGTCCGTGCACGATGAGACAAAATGTGACCAACTGACCTGCTCCAGGCTGTCATCCTCTGGCAGAGTCCCTGTGTCTCCATTGCTGTTAATGGGGATCTCCATGGTAGCAGCCTTGCTCATGATACTGTCTGCCATCATTTAATCTCTGCAAGATAGCACCAAACCCTGACACATAAAGATGTTATCATGTTTGCAGTGTGACAAAACATAAAAAAAAAAAAATCACACAGCGTTCTAGTACACGTCGACACAAAAATAACAGCTTAGCTACTTACATTGATGCTAACGCGGCTGGCTAATCTCAGCGGTGCTGATGTGGCCGCTAGCTAGCTAGTGAGCTAACTACTTGACAGCTAGCTAGCTTCCTCCCCACTGAAGCAAAAGTCCAGTCGTCCGAAGGAGAAACACGCCGTTGTTTGGACAGAGAGCAGCCTTGAAATACAAAATAAGTTCAACGGAAAAGCACCGTTATTTTTCTACTTATTATTAAATGCTAAATCCATGATTTTTTTTTCTCCCTGCAACATTCAGGTTATCTGCCTGCTTCCATGTAATTCAGCCAGAAAATCCCTGTATCCAGCTAAAAGCTTTAGTAGGATCACTTCAAAATAAAAGCTTGGGTTACTTTTATGCTACTGCAAGTCACATGGCTGGCTTTTAAAAGCGAATCATTTCGTTTAAAAGCTATGATGTATACCGTTTAGTGGGTATTCTTTTAACAAATGAGAGGCTGGAAGGGTATGATGTGCATAGATGCTTTTAGTTTGAAGGGTAATATTATCGTAGCATCATCTTGAAGCCTCCTCCCCCGCTCCGTCTTTCACGGAGGGCAGTGCTGACGTTGCTGTAGATGTTATCCATTCTTACTGATGGCTGCAGTCAGTGCAATCCTGCTCCTGTCCTGAAGATGTCATTAACAGCTCACTGACTAGTGAAAAGCCCACCTGACATGTCAAGCATAAAGTAACTCTCCATCAGTAACTCGATAATCATCGGAAGGCAGGTTGTTGCGTATTGCCTGTTACATTGATTGGAGTATCTTGAAATCAAACTGTGGCCTATAAAAACAGTCGTTTGTATTTAGGTGTGAAAGACCTCACCCTAGTAAACTGACCACATCCAATTATTTGCCTCATTTATTTCAGTCAGGGATGTGAGGGGAGTGCGCATGCTTTTCAAATATAGAAGTTTTGCTGTAATTACTCCAGATCTGAACAGAGAACAAGCCCCTCACACCCACCCCCAATGTAGTCTAGTGAAATAGCTTATTATACTTGATGATTTCCTACAAGAGATATATTTTCCAAACGTCTAAAGTCTCCCCCAGGTGTGAGGATTTAAGACAGTGTGCATTTTTTTAAACAATAGGCTGATTCCATTTCTTTTTGAATGGGCAAACAAGTGTGACACCATGAATGCCTTTGAGAAAAGACTATTCCACGGTATGCACTGTTATTCTTATTTGAACTGTTGGCTGAAGATCGCAAAGAAACAGGCAATGGATGCCTGAATTTGTCCATCACGCAGGCTTCAATAGAAATGAATGGGAGACTGAAGTGGGATTTGACCAGATCTTTAAACTTGATGACTTGTATATGTTGAAGTCACATTTTAACACAAGTTTACATGCCTGACATGTTGAGCCTGACATTTGTCTTCTACATCATTAGAATCAACCATTGGGGGTCGGTAATGCCAATTATCAATACTTTTCCTTATCAAAGGTTTTGTTGAGGACACCAATCCACCTAATAAATCCTTAGTGACCTGTCAAAAAAAGGGATTCTAAATTTGTCTATACCTTTACTTACAACAGACAGGAACTGAGGTCACAGAAATGCCATGATAACGAGGCTGTGGCTGTTATCATCTCAAAGCTAAATATCTCAGTGGTTGGCCAGCTTTGCTTTAGTTCCAGTTGGGTGAGGGAATTATTGTACAGGTATGTTTTGATTTACCATTTAAATTGAGTGACTGACTCAACATCCTTTAGCTCTGGTACCTTTGACTCCCACATCATTCAAGGGCCACAAACAATCTGCTGTTGCTGAGACTTGAACTAGACTTAAAGTAAATTTTGAGCAGCAGCTAGTAACAGACATTGCACAAGATCGCAAGCTGCAATTAGGTACTTATGGCTTATGAAAGCAGACTTTAATCACAAATTAATGTTTTAGTATGATAAACTCACATTAAGTCAGCTTCTTGACGGTCAACAATTTAATGTTTTAACAAGACCAGTTGTCATATAAGCTCTCTTTACACTCACCCTTGAATACACATTTTAAGACACCAAATTCTCACACAGGTGAATGTATATTTAGTATTGCCTATAAATTTAGAACAAGATCTAAATCAATTTTAAAGGTCTCAGGTGGGACTGCATTGCATGTCCCTAAGCCAGTGTATGCATGTGAGGGGAGCGTGACACCTAAACCACGGTGTACCCCTCCCCTTGTCATTTCAGAGAATAGCTCATCTTGTTTTTAATGATCATTAAGCACGCTTCCAGATGTTGGGAGGTAAATTCATCCTCACACAGTCCCCTGTGCTCTGTGGCAGCAAACAAGAGTACTGGAGTGGAGAGGAATCCAGAAATACATGGCAAAGCACTGCTCCCTGCGGCGTTACTCCACAGGAATTCCAAATTTCTACATTTTAAAGCATACAGAAGTCTTTTTTTATGCTTTCTTTAATGTGTTCAAAAAAAATAGAAGAAGCTGTAAACCACGGGCAATTATGAATATGAGGCTGACAGCTCGAGTTAAATGTTCTTAAAAGTGAGTTGAGTGTATTGTTATATCCCTAAATAACACATTATTTCCCAAGCAATGTTTAAAAACTGCATCATGATTAGTTTTCTATCTCAACTGTTTGTAATCTTTACACTTTTAAATTGATTTTTAATCCATTCTGTTATCCCGTGTGTTGTCTTCCCATCAAAATTGAAAATCAGCACTTTTGTTGACACTTTTTATCATTTATATTTAACTTTTTCTTACGTTTTTGTCCCTTTTTTTGTAACACTTTTGACGCTTTTTTTCAATGTTGTCACTTTTTTTGACATTTTCAAATACACAACACCAACTTATTAACTTGAGTTTCACAGTTATTTTTGGAATTTATGGTCAATAAACCTCATTTATAGGAAATTATACCTAATGTTTGAGTTAGAAAAGCAGAAATTAGGAATTATTTAGACTAAAACTAAAGGAATGGATGTTGATGGATAATCACAGACTGGAATATGTCAAATTTTACTCAATACTATTTCAAAACCACTTTTTTTTTAAATACTATAAAATTGAATAAGACACCCGCAAATTAATGAAAGTAGAGATTTGTACTTGCCAAAGAGCGTTGTGTGGAATCAATCATGTTATTTTGGGTAATTACAATTGGGTTTTTATAGGATACAGTATATATAATGTTAAAAAGAACATTGATATAGGAAAACTGGTCAATTTGACCCAAGGACAACATGAGGGTTAAGGCAGAGGTTCTGACCCAGAACACAGAGAAACATACATGGACACAGAGTAACAATTCAAAAACCTTTTAATGTAACTTCTGTACTTATAGCAGGCAAGGACAGAAAACACAAGGTAGGCTGACTCCGAGCTGGATAGGGGCCGAGGAGGGCAGGCAGTGCTGGATCCAAACTTTCTTTCTGGAATCCAAGCGGGAAGGTAGGAAGGCTTGAGCGTGATGAGCCACGGCAACAGGTCTGGAAGTGTAGGTCTGGACAGGGAAAACAGGACGTTAACAAACACACCAGGAATATAACACTAAGACTAAAATGGCTCAAAGTTCAACTGGAAGCCAAGTTACCACACTGGTAGGTGCAACGATCTGGCTCCGGTGGTGAGTTTGGCTTCGTTGAGCAGGGCTTCCTGGGCGTCGCTCCAAACTTTACTTTAGGTTCTCCTGAACCGAGGGAGCAGCCAGTTCCCTCTCCTGAGCAGGAAACACGGTGGGGGGGTTGGTATCCCAGGGCGACCTCGAAAGGTGAGAAGCCAGTGGCGGAGGTGGTCAGGGAGTTGTGGGCGTACTCTATCCACGGCAGATGTTGGTCCAGGAGGACGGGCGCTGAGCAGACACACAACGAAGGGATGCTTCTAGGTCCTGGTTGGCTCTCTCAGTCCAACCCATGTATTGAGGATGGCACCCTAGATAGATAGATAAATAGATAGATAGATAGATAGATAGATAGATAGATAGATAGATAGATACTTTATTCATCCCGAATGAAATTTTAGGCATACAGTAGCAAGACAACCACAACACAACAAACACATATATGCACATATATCACACACATACCTAAGAATAAAAATAAAAAATAAAAAATCACTCACAGAAATGCAATGACTGAGGACAGAATTACAGATGCACCCAAAGCAGTACAAAAAACTTTCCAGAAACGAGAAGTAAACTGTGGGCCTCTATCAGACACAATGTCCACAGGTATTCAATGGGGACGGAATACATGTTGGACTGGTCTGTATGTCAAAACAAAAAATTTGTCTGGTGATTCCAACACCTAGCAGTTGGTGGTTGTGATCCATTACAGTACGAATTAGCTGGTCACGTTGCCCCAACAAAGCCCCATTAAAACGTTTTAATGTAACTTCTGTACTTACAGCAGCCAAGGACAGAAAACACAAGGTAGGCTGACTCCGAGCTGGATAGGGGCCGAGGAGGGCAGGCAGTGCTGGATCCAAACTTTCTTTCTGGAATCCAAGCGGGAAGGTAGGAAGGCTTGAGCGTGATGAGCCACGACAACAGGTCTGGAAGTGTAGGTCTGGACAGGGAAAACAGGACGTTAACAAAAGCACCAGGAATATAACACTAAGACTAAAATGGCTCAAAGTTCAACTGGAAGCCAAGTTACCACACTGGTAGGTGCAACGATCTGGCTCCGGTGGTGAGTTTGGCTTCGTTGAGCAGGGCTTCCTGGGCGTCGCTCCAAACTTTACTTTAGGTTCTCCTGAACCGAGGGAACAGCCAGTTCCCTCTCCTGAGCAGGAAACACGGTGGGGGGGTTGGTATCCCAGGGCGACCTCGAAAGGTGAGAAGCCAGTGGCGGAGGTGGTCAGGGAGTTGTGGGCGTACTCTATCCACGGCAGATGTTGGTCCAGGAGGACGGGCGCTGAGCAGACACACAACGAAGGGATGCTTCTAGGTCCTGGTTGGCTCTCTCAGTCCAACCCATGTATTGAGGATGGCACCCTAGATAGATAGATAAATAGATAGATAGATAGATAGATAGATAGATAGATAGATAGATAGATAGATACTTTATTCATCCCGAATGAAATTTTAGGCATACAGTAGCAAGACAACCACAACACAACAAACACATATATGCACATATATCACACACATACCTAAGAATAAAAATAAAAAATAAAAAATCACTCACAGAAATGCAATGACTGAGGACAGAATTACAGATGCACCCAAAGCAGTACAAAAACTTTCCAGAAACGAGAAGTAAACTGTGGGCCTCTATCAGACACAATGTCCACAGGTATTCAATGGGGACGGAATACATGTTGGACTGGTCTGTATGTCAAAACAAAAAATTTGTCTGGTGATTCCAACACCTAGCAGTTGGTGGTTGTGATCCATTACAGTACGAATTAGCTGGTCACGTTGCCCCAACAAAGCCCCATTAAAACGTTTTAATGTAACTTCTGTACTTACAGCAGCCAAAGACAGAAAACACAAGGTAGGCTGACTCCGAGCTGGATAGGGGCCGAGGAGGGCAGGCAGTGCTGGATCCAAACTTTCTTTCTGGAATCCAAGCGGGAAGGTAGGAAGGCTTGAGCGTGATGAGCCACGGCAACAGGTCTGGAAGTGTAGGTCTGGACAGGGAAAACAGGACGTTAACAAACACACCAGGAATATAACACTGAGACTAAAATGGCTCAAAGTTCAACTGGAAGCCAAGTTAACCCCACTGGTAGGTGCAACGATCTGGCTCCGGTGGTGAGTTTGGCTTCGTTGAGCAGGGCTTCCTGGATGTCGCTCCAAACTTTACTTTAGGTTCTCCTGAACCGAGGGAACAGCCAGTTCCCTCTCCTGAGCAGGAAGCACAGGGGGGGGGGTTGGTATCCCAGGGCGACCTCGAAAGGTGAAAAGCCAGTGGCGGAGGAGGTCAGGGAGTTGTGGGCGTACTCTATCCACGGCAGATGTTGGTCCAGGAGGACGGACTCTGAGCAGACACACAACGAAGGGATGCTTCTAGGTCCTGGTTGGCTCTCTCAGTCCGACCCATGGATTGGGGATGGCACCCTAGATAGATAGATAGATAGATAGATAGATAGATAGATAGATAGATAGATAGATAGATACTTTATTCATCCCAAAGGAAATTTTAGGCATACAGTAGCAAGACAACCATAACACAACAAACACATATACACACATATATCCCACATACCTAAGAAAAAAAATTAAAAATCACTCACAGAAATGCAATGACTGAGGACAGAATTACAGATGCACCCAAAGCAGTACAACATTTTTTCCAGAAACGAGATGTAAACTGTGGGCCTCTATCAGAAACAATGTCCACAGGTATTCCATGGGGACGGAGGACATGTTGGACTGGTCTGTATGTCAAAACAATTTTTTATAACCTTCTGAAGAACAGGGCCCACCTGGCTTGACGTGAGTTGAGTCTTTTGGTGGATTGGATGAATGACAATTTCTTGGAAAGAGGGCACAAGGGTGAAGCTTCTGGTCTGTGGGGGAGCGATGGGAAAGGACGGCTCCCACCCCCCCAGTCAGAAGCATCCACCTCCACAATAAACTGCAGAGCGACATCAGTTGAAATTGGTAAAAATTAGAAGTTGGAGAAAAGATTCTGAATTCAATATACTATATCGCAGAATATTGCAATATTTTTTAAAATCGCAAGAATATGATATTGTGATGATATGGTATCGGGAGGCGTCTGGTGATTCCCACGCCTAGCAGTTGGTGGTTGTGAGCCATTACAGTACGAATTAGCTGGTCACGTTGCCCCAACAAAGCCCCATTAAAACGTTTTAATGTAACTTCTGTACTTACAGCAGCCAAGGACAGAAAACACAAGGTAGGCTGACTCCGAGCTGGATAGGGGCCGAGGAGGGCAGGCAGTGCTGGATCCAAACTTTCTTTCTGGAATCCAAGAGGGAAGGTAGGAAGGCTTGAGCGTGATGAGCCACGGTAACAGGTCTGGAGGCGTAGGTCTGGACAAGGAAAACAGGACGTTAACAAAAGCACCACCTTTTGAGTCAAGACTGTAGTTACCAAGTAGTTAAGCCAAGTTACCTCACTGGTAGGTGCATCGATCTGGCGCCGGGGGTGAGCTTCACCCAGGAATAAATACTGTAGAGTTGGTAAGTGGAATAACCAGCAGCTGTGCAGAGAGGTAGATCGACCGGCCGTACACACATACACACACACAGACACAGTGGGGGAAAAGGGGAGAGACACACACACACAGGAAGACAACAGCTGCCCACATAACACACATAACATAACACATTGGGCTATAACATGTCTGGCACAAAGCCTCAATAAAACTTGATATAATCAAACATTCACCAATGCTCTTTAGTAGCTTTTGGTACATTTTGGAATATAAAATACGTTTTTAGATCAAATATAGTGAAAATGGGGTGGTCAAAAATATTAGCCACCATGTGAATTTTTACTTTCAAAACAAAGCTAATTAACCAATCAGCTTTAAAACAACACCTGTGCAGTCAATTGGCTTCCTAACAACACCTGGGCATTTAATCAGGGTAAAAGGATTCCAATGCATAGTGCACTTAAACACATCATTGAGAGGCGACTGAAAACTAGTACTACAACTACATATACTCACCATGCCAAAGACAAAGGAAATCAGTCTTAAGGTCAGAAAGAAGAGAGTGGAGGCTGATGATAAGGGGGAAGGCTATACTGCCATTTCCAAATGCTTGGAAATGGCAGTATAGCCTTCCCCCTTATAGCCATTCCTGTACGTTGCAAGTACAAGGAGACAAATTCTGTAAGAAACAAACCTGGGCGTGGTCGTAAGCACACGCAAGAACTGTGGAAAGGAAAATAGTCCGAGATGTCAGCAAGAAGCCTCGGACATCTGCCACGATGACTGTTGCTGACCTGGCCTCTTCTGGAGTTGATGTTTCAAGGAACACAGATGTGAGGGCTCTTCATCGTGGTGGGATTCAGGGCCATCGTCCCAGAAGAACCCCTTTACTCAAAGAGCGGCACATCACAGCCAGACTGAGGTTTGCCAGTGAACATTTGAAAGGTAAAGATGAGTTTTGGAAGTCTGCGCTTGGATCTGATGAGACTAAACTGGAACTATTGGGCACATGGATGTTGCTCATGTTTGGCAAAGAAAGGGAGAGGCCTTCAACCATAAGAACACGGTTCCCATAGTTAAACATGGTGGGGGGGAGCATCATGCTGCGGGGCTGTTTTGCAGCCTCAGACAAAGGGAGCCTTGTTTGGGAGCATGGCATCACGGAAAAGGAAAATTATGTTGACATTTTGAGGGATAATATGCCTAAATCTGTAGTCCATCTTCAGGTCGTCGCTGGGTCTTCCAACAAGACAATCACCCAAAGTATACATCAAAATTGGTCCAACAGTTCCTGAATGATACCAAAACCAAGGTCCTGGAGTGGCCCACACAGAGCCCAGACCTCAATCCTATTGAGAATCTGTGGCGGGGGCTCAAAGGGAATGTCCATGCTCGGAAACCACGCAATTTAGACCAGCTGGAACAATTTGCAATAGAAGAATGGGCCAAAATCCCTCAGGAGACCTGAGCCATCCTAGTAAAGAACTACTCTAAGAGCTTGTTGTCAGTTATGGCTCAGAAAGGGTACACTATTAATATAATATTAGCCCCCAGGCCATTATTACAATATATTAATGACCTGGGGGCTAATAATTTTGGATCTTGAGAAATCAAGAGATTTGTATAATTTCATAAGGGGGGCTAATCATTTTGTAATTGAATTAAAGCATCTAGGGTGTTATCAGGTGGTTGGGAGGATGTTTGATGGTGGTTGCTAATGTTTTAATAGAATTTTTAACTTTTCTTTACTTCAGTTTTGTCAAATCTCTTTCTATTTGGTGCCATTTTTCTGATTGCTCTCCTTTTCTCTTAAATGCTATATAACTTATGTCTACGTCTGTCTGGCGTTGGCCTTTCTGGGTTGTCGCATAACTCAGAGATATTCGCCATCTTCAAAACCTTTTCTTCCGTCCTCTTTACCTTCAGTCTTTGCTTCCTCACTTCCCTCTCCACCTTAAATTCTTGTCTGCGTTTGTACACAACCAGCTTCGTCCTTCGGTCAAGCAGTCGTTCTTTTTCTGCCATTTTCTGTGAATTAAGGGGACCTGTAAACAACAGAATATGAAAGGTTAAGTGGGGAGTCCAGTTGTACACTCGCAACCCTCCTAAAAAAAATAGTCAACAGATTTGTTTTATCGCAAGTTGTTAAAAAGGCATGTTGGCCTGGCAACATTAAGTGAGATAAGAGCTATCTTAGCTTAACTGAGTTTTACAATTTTAAACTCATTGTTATAATGCCAAGAAGTTGCTAACCTGGCTCTCTCCAAAACTCCAAAACACACAGAGCAACGCCTCTAATGAACACAATGTACCTTAACATTTCAATGTAATGTAATATCACACAGTAGCTTTCTTACCGTGACGCAGGAGGTTCCGCTCATCAACGACGGTTGACTGGATTTCTCTAGCCATGCGGTCTATCTTGTGGTTGAGCCACCAAATGTAAATCCTTGAAAGCAGACCAAAAGTTTTCCTCTCCTCCTCCTGGTTCTTGTTCTTCATCTCTTCACAGCTCTCTCTTTCTCTTTTTACTCTTTCTGTTGCCTCATTCTTTCTTGCATCCCCTAAGTTCCCTCTTTCACTCAGATGGATGGATAAAAAGCTATTAGCCGGCTCGTCGTCTTCATAAGATGAAGATGTAGAGGACGGGCTGCCACCACTTTGTCCATCCTGACTCAAGGTGGTACAGAGGTTGATCTCTAGGAAGGACACAGGACTTTGTTGTTGCTGCCTGCTCGTGGTAGAAGGCTGGTCGTCTTCTTCAGAGGAAGACGAAGAGCTCTCACCACTTTCCCCGTGTTCCTTCATGGTGGTAGAAGGGTTGGTGCCGACGCAAAACAAAGAGCTCACATTCTTTTGCTTTTGCTGCCTGGTGGTAGACGCCTCGTCTTCTTCAGAAGAGGAAGAAGGGCTCTCAGCCCTTTCTTCTTGCTGCCGCCTTGGAGTAGAAGGCTCATCTTCTTCAGAAGAGGAAGACGAAGAGCTCTCACTCCCCCATGCCTGAAGCCGCATTGGAGCAGAAGGCTCGACTTCATCAGAAGAAGAAGGGCTCTCAGCCTTTCTTTCTTGCTCCCTCCTCGTGGTAGAAGGCTCGTCGTCTTCATAAGATGAAGATGTATGGGACGGGCTGCCACCACTTTGTCCATCCTGACTCAAGGTGGTAGAAAGGTCGATTTCTATGAAGGACACAGGACTTTGTGGTTGCTCCCTCCTCGTGGTAGAAGGCTGGTTGTCTTCAGAAGATGAAGACAAGATGCTCTCACTCCTCCATGCTTGTTTCCGCATTGGAGTAACAGCCTTGACTTCATCAGAAGAGAAAAATCTCACAGCCCTTAGTAGTCGGTGCCTGGTGGTAGAGGCCTTGTTGTCTGCACAAGACAAAGGGCCCTCACCCTTTTGCCTGTGCTCCTTCACGGTGGTAGAAGTGTTGGTGCAACGAAGAACAAAGAGGAAGAACAAGAAGGGTCAAAGAGGTCAGAATCCACTGCTTGCTGTCTCGGTGGTAGAGGGCGGGTTCTCTGCACAAGACAAAGGATCTAAGCATTTTCTTGATGAATCGTTTTTATACTGATGTATTGAAACTGCAAGTACAAACACACAAACACACACAGCAATTACTTCACTGATAATCACATTATTTTTTAAGCAGCACACTAAGCAAGTTATTTCACTTAAATAAACCGTCTAACTGAACTTAAATAAACCGAGAAATATGTATCTGGTCACACAACATTATTGCACTGTGCGTGATAACAAAAAGGCTAAACGTCTCTTATAATCATAAGACTACAGTATAATGTACTTTAAAATAAAACAGTCATGTATTAATGTATGATAAACACATACAGTGATAGTCATGAGTTTATAAACCCATGCTAAAGTTGACTAAATAGAGGAATGAAAAAACATATTTTGGAAATTGATCTTGATGTCTTAATTAAAAATAAAATAAAAAAGCCAACCTTTAAGGACACTAATTTTGTTTGTGAATTTACAATGCATAATAAATTAATGTTGTTCCTTAAAATACAGGGGGCATAAGTAAGTACACACTTATGTTAATTTCCCATAGAGGCAGGTAGATATTTTGGACTTTGGAATTAAAATAACCCCACATCATCACATAGCCTCCACCACACATAGAGATAGGCATGGGGAACTTTCCATAAGATCATCTCTCAATGCAAATCAAACCAGCTATTAGGCTAACTGAAATAAAACCATGCCAATCTCTAGGTATATGATGATGTGTATGGAATATTTTAATTCCAACGGCCAAGGGAACTTTATCAGGATGCATAGTATCCTGATCCATGAAATATCTGGCCTTTAAAAATAACAATGTGCCTGCCTCTATGGGAATTTAACATAGGGGTGTGTATACTAATGCCCCCTGTATTTTAAGTAAGAACATTAATTTATTCACACCATATTATTCATTCACAAAGAAAATGGGTGCCCTTAAAGGTTGGATTTTTCATAATTAAGGCATTAAGATCAATTTCCAAAAGATGATTCTTTATTCCACTTTTTGGTCAACTTTAGCATGGCTTCATAAACGTATGAGCACCACTGTATACAGTACATTTATCCATTAACGTACAACAGCTGCAACTGGTAACCTAGGCTACAGTGACGGACTGGGATCAAAAAACGGACCTGGCAACACTTCTTTCTTTGTTTTCTCTCTCTTTGTCTCGTTTTCTCGCCCCCTCCCTCCCCCTCTTGGTGATGGTCGGTGATAATTAATAATAATAATGGATTCGGCGCTAATAAAACATCTTGAAACTATCATTGTACTATCACACAAACTATTGTACACGGGTACATGGACTGGATATATTTCCATGGCAACAGCGAATTATTGGACCAATCAAAGACGTCCTTGTTACGCTTAGAATTGTGGGTAGTGTATATATAGATAATAACTTTTTGAAAAATAACAACACAAATTATTGTCATTATTTCATTACTTATATTATATATATTTGTTTCAGAGGGCCAGTCCGTCTCTGGGCTAATGATAATATTAGACAATATTTCTAATAGCAATAAAAAATAATAAAATCACATTAAAAGCAGTGTTTTCTACGACTAACTCAAATACACCTTTACTGTAACACGACAAGACATTTCTGTTTTCAGCACATCTGATAGTTGGAATATATGTAATTGCTAAAAAGGTTTTTAATTATTTGACAGATGAAAGTAAATGTACTTGTTCCCCACTCGATGAGGCTACTAAACAGAAAAAGTTGAGTAAAACAAGTAGTTTTAGCTCAACTGTAACGTGCGACTTACCTCTGCAAAAGATTTTGTAGAAGGAAGTCTGTTCCACTGTAGCTTAGACAACCATGGTCTGTTGTTATGTTTTGGATTTTAAATAAAAACATATCAGTCTACGTCTACGTCTTGTTACGTTTACGCATTACGTGTTCTGAATGGACCTCCAGTGTAGACAACCAATTAGAAACGTAGGATTCGCCGATCTCAGATAACCAATCACACGCCGACATTCAAAGCTGAACCTGCCGCTGGGGTCGACCGAGCTGTATAGTGTGCGTAGGCTACAACATTTCTGGTAAGTCTGAATGAAATACATTTTTTATAACACTCACTGCTTATATTTTTCCTAAGCCTGACCCAATGTATTCTTTATTACACTTATTGTTTAAGTAGTGCAGTTGATTTTTTGATGGTTTGGGAAAGCTAGCTAGCTAATGGTATCAGCTCAAGCTAGCTATAGCTAAGTTAACTAGCTAGCTAACTAGCTCATTGACTCCTTGACAGGTAACGTTAGCTTACCGTTAAAGTTACCGCTGAGTCATTATAAATAATATGTTAAATTGTATTTGTTGTGTACCCACTACGGTATATTGTTAATAGCGTACGCCGGTTACCTTAAGGCTACTGCTAACGTTAGTTAAATGTCAGTGTCTTGGTCAAATCTCCGTCCTCGGCCTACGTTACTCGGAGGCCTTTTAAATTACATTGTATTTGTTAGCTAGCTAAACACTAACGTTACAACAATATTTATATCGAATAATGTTACAGTGTATATATATATATATATATATATATATATATATATATTATATTCACACACACACCTTCACATGAAAGTCGCAAAAAATACATATTTGCGAGCTTAAAAAAATACTTTGAGACAGATTTTATTCTGTGAGAGGAGAAAAAAATTAGGGAATTTTTTTCACACTGATAGCAAAAAATATATATTTGAGAGTTTAAAAAAGTATTTTGAGAGAGATTTTTTTTGTAATTGGTATGAAAACTTTCTCTCTCAGATCTTTTCTTCTTCTTTCATGTAATAAGGAAACAATTCTAGCTCCATATCACAACACTATTCACTAAACTTGGCTAGTGGCCCAGGACGTCTTCTCCTCCCTCTCTCTCCAAATACTGTAAATGTTGCCTTCAGATGGCTGTAAAGACAGTGAATAATAATAATAATAATAAAGACAGTCCCCAGAGTGATAGAATCCCTAATTATAGTACTGTCATGACAGACAAAGCTTAGTCAGCCTAGTTGTCATTAAATTCTTCTACTGGCTGAAAAATCATGTAGAATAAAGTTATTGTTGCTGTAACAAAGCATTAACTTTTTACATATTACTATCCTAATTCATGTTTCTGTTGGTGCCATAACAGCATATGCCCTCTGATGAATGCATTGAATCAGATAAAAAAGTTTTACTGGCAACTTTTGGGGCAAATGATTTTTAACTGATTATGAGATATGGCATAAAAACTTTGCCAGAGGTAAATGGGCTGAAAAGTGGATCAAATGTCAACTTCAGAAGTTATCTGTCCTCCACCTCAAAGTTATCTTCATCTGAAGAATCAGGGTTAAGCAGTAGTCATCCTGCTCTGATCACTGACCTTTTGTACACTAACATGCATTGTCATATTAGAAACTGAATATATAATAATTTAAAATGATGTTAAAATACTAATGTTGTGCTGTTACTGTGTCTAAGTGCATTTCAGTATTAATAAGTGAAGATGGCCGCCCCAGTAATCCGCATCGTCAACCCAGAGGCCCCTGCCCAGCGTCAACAGGCCGTACTGATGGCGACTAAAGAGGCCCGTTGCTATCGTGAGAAAAAGATGGTCTTCCCTAAATCTCCACAGGAGCTGCTCCTCCAGGACAGCGCCCCAAGAGTATATTGCTGCAGCCTGGAGCGTCCCATGTCATCTGTCCCGTCTCATGCGGTCTCGTCTCATGCGGAGGCGTGTCCAACGGTAAATCCGGAGGGTCAAAAATGCAAATCGCGAATTTTTTTTAAAAATTCATTTATATGATTGCCGTTATACAAAAGAATAAAATATCTTTGTTTTTTTAACTAAACATGGCTATAAGATAAATGCAGACTATCATACTAATGTATAAAAACATATATCTATAAAATAAATGCAGATTATAGGCAAACTAAAAAAAATCCTTCTGCCATCCCAGAGTTTCTACTTTTCAAAATAAAAGCTCGCATCTGGAATCAAATACTAATATCTCTCGTTTCAAAGTTAAAGCTCACGTCAACTATCATGCTAATGAATAAAATATTTGGTGTGTTTTTAAATATTTAAAAATATATGTCCGTCTCTAAAAAAATACAGGTGATTCCTTCTATGGCTGAAAAAATCCTTCTATGGCTGCATCTTTGATCCAAGTTGCAGCTATAAGGAATTTCCCTCCTGACAGAGTTCAAGCATTTGGTTTAGTTTAAAAAAAAAATACATACAACACAAAATACAATAGAACCGCTGGCGGAAGTGGAAGAAAAATTCAATCGCATCCTGGCCCCAGACCGTGGCGGCAGAGATACGCAGTCGAATGCAGGACGGGTCCCAGAGACCTGAAGCGGTAGTAGAAAAATAGAACCGCATTCTGCCCTGGGTCCCGGAGACCCGATAGCATTCTGCCCCGGGTCCCAGAGACCCGATAGCATTCTGTCCCGGGTCCCAGAGACCCGACAGCATTCTGGCCCGGGTCCCAGAGACCTGACAGCATTCTGGCCCGTGTCCCAGAGACCTGACAGCATTCTGGCCCGTGTCCCAGAGACCTGACAGCATTCTGCCCCGGGTCCCAGAGACCTGACAGCATTCTGCCCCGGTTCCCAGAGACCCGACAACCGAGGCCGCGACTGTAGAGCTACAGTTGAATGCTCTCGCCATGCTGATAAGCAGTTGTATTTGCAGCAATGTCCCGGTGAAGTGTGAAAACAATATAGAATATACAATTAAAAAGTCTTGGAAAGCGTGTAACATGTTTATTTTTGTAGTCTTGTTGTGTGTGTGCAGATCGTGGATTGTTATCCCTCCTCAAGAGATCCTGCCGTTAGTTGGCAGAAACGGCTGAGTCGCTGATGCCGGTTTCATCAGATGTAGCCACGTTAATATGGAACAACACAAGCATAACATTCAGAAATGAGCAAACTACATGTAGGTTATGGCAAAATTGTTACTTTAACAGTTTTTTAACGTTTTTCAATTGATTGCAACAAATGTGGTCACGAATTTACCCGTGACTCAATCTGGAAAATTATTCGCGAAATCGTAATTTTGACCCTCTGGATCTACCGTTGGACACACCTCCGCATGAGACGAGACCGTATGAGACGGGACGGATGACATGGGATGCTCCAGGCTGCAGCCATACCCGTCTCCTCGTATACGGAAACGTTAGCTGTTGTTAGTTTGTGTTGGAAACTTTATAATAACTTTAGCGACCTCTTTTATACCAGATAAACAAACGCACATAACTGCAGTGAATAAGCTAGTAACTCATTTTATCAACAGCAGTTAGAGAGACTAGTCAATACAATTACACGGGCCTGCTTTCTGAGTGATATTAAACTATTTCTAATTGTGAAATAGGTTATCTTAACACTGGGGCAGAAGTTAAGTCAGCAGTAGAATAACCTATAAGCCTTAAATGACGTAAAGTGTGTTACATTCTAGCAATGGTGACAATCTACCCTCTCATGCTGGACATCATTAGTGCTGTATGTATGAATAAGGTCAACTGTAAACAAAGCTAATGTCTCATTGCAGAGGGAATGGAGAAAGCTAAACAAGATGCATTCGACAGTGCCAGACTTCAAGTTATCAAAGATGGCTATGAGAGGGCTTTTGAGTGCATTAATAAAGGACTCACAGTAGATGAAGCTGGAGACAAGGCACAGGCCCTGGAGCTCTACAAGCGAGGGCGACAGCACCTTCTCCGGGCCATTAGTGTGCCCTCACAAGGAGAGGAGTGTGTCGGCAGCTCCTGGGAATCAGCCAGGCAGATGCAGCAGAAGATGCAGGAGACGCTGAACAACATCACCACTCGCCTGGCCATACTAGAGACTAGCTCGGACTTTGAATCTGCAACTACAGTAAACACTAGCAGTGTGTCTGGCCTTGATGCTACAGATGTGTCTGAAGAAGGTCTCTACCCAAAACTTCCCACCAAAAACAAGCCAGAGAAGCCAGCTCCACCAATGCTACTTTCTCCTAACAGCCAGACAGCAGGAGCTGTAGGAGGGGTGTCAGCATGCAGTAGTGAGGGTCTACCTCTCTCACCCACCAGACTGCCTGTGGTCCCAGCGGAACAGCCTCCAGCTTATTCCCCTCAGGCTGCTGACGGCCACCTATCTGTCTCATATGGAACGGAGTCAGGGGAAATGTCATTAGTTGGGGATGAGTTCTACAGTCGTTCTGTAAAAAGTTCTCTAAAAAAAAAGTGTTTCTCTCAAAATGTTTTTCTTCTCGCTCTCAAAACCTGAGTCTTTGCTCTCGATGCCGTTTCTTGCTCTGGTCTCAGGACCTATAGTGTCATTGGCTTAGACTGTATATATGGTCTATGGTCATTGACGGGGCCATGTTCCTATTGGCCAGCTGGGTGAGCACCATCTTGTCTTGGGAGTCCATCTGAGTCATAACACCATTGTCACCATCATAGATACAGTAGATAACTAGCAGCCAGCCTACTTCTAAATATAGCTTTTAATTACTATTGCATGCAAAAAGGCTAATACGACATTACATAAGTGTAAAAAATTACAATAATCATAAGAGAATGGTAGAGATATTGTGATACTTTATTTATCCCGAAGGAAATTAAGGTGTCCAATAGCTCATACACATCCATACACATAGACACACAGAAATATGACATCCACACACACATCCATAGTACAAAAACACAAGGGAAGATATCAATAGTATGTCATGTTATAAGTTAAGTTAGATTGTAACATGTTTAACCCTTGTTGTTATCTTCCCGTCAAAATTGAAAATCAATGTTTTCAATTAAAGTTTTGTACTTTTATTAAACAATTTTGATGTTTTTCTTCAATGTTTGTCACTTTTTTTGTTTTCAATACTACATAACACTAACTTATTAACTTTAGTTTTACAGTTATTTTTGGAATTTATGGTCAATAAACCTAATTTAATGGAAATTACACCTAATGTTAGAGTTAGAAAAGAAGAAATTAGGAATTATTTGGACTAAAATTAAAGTAATGGATGTTGATGGATAATCACAGACTGGAATATGTCAACTTTTACTCAATACTATTTCAAAAACACTTCAATTATTTTTCTACAAATGCTATAAAATTGAATAAGACACCCCAAAATTAATGAAAGTAGAAATTTTTACTTGGCAAAGAGTGTTATGTGGAATCAATTATGTTATTTTAGGGAATTAAAAAGAACATTGATATGGGAAAACAGGTCAACTTGACCTGAGGACAACATGCCAATCTGTGTGGAAAAAAATACATGCAGAAAGGTGCACTGGGGGCCCATGGGTGGCTCACCTGGTAGAGCGTGCACCCATATAAAGAGGCTTACTATTTGACACAGCGGCCGTGAGTTTGACTCTAACCTGTGGCCCTTTGCTGCATGTCATTCCCCCCTCTCTTTCTCCCCTTTTGTGTCTTCAGTTGTTCTATAAATAATGGCCGAAAATGCCAAAAAATAATAGAACAGGAAAACAACAGGAATAGAACAGGAAAACAACAGGATACACAATATATAAAAAATGGAATAATCATTACTTAACTAGACATAGACACTAGTAAAAGATTTGAAGAAAAGTTCAAGTTAAAAACTGTCCATACAGACAAGAAGACGTAGTGTGGTGTATTGACCATAGCTAGTAAAATGATAAATCAGACATGGCGTCAACTTTTAACAGTGCAGCTAGAATGATTAGTGATGATTAGTGGCTGTCCCTGCTTCCTTCAACTAAAAAGAAACATTATTATTTACATGTCTTCTTGAAATATGTTTGCTCCTACCAAAACCATATGTATTGGTCTTTAGGTTTAAAAGAAATCGGCCTTGCAAAAACAATGAAGAGCACATGTGTTGCTCACATGTGAACCAACATGAAAGGCGAGCATCATCGGCCTGTTTCAGTTCCAGACTTGTGTTGTTGTTGAGCTCACCACGACAAAGTATAGTGAATTTACAACTTCTTCAAGGAGGATCAGCTAGCAAAATAGTCAACAATATGAAGACATGCAGTTTATTTGCAGTATAGTCACTGCATCTCTGAGGCACATTAACCATAGAATGTGAAGAATGTGAGAGCTACAACTAAAAACAGAAAAAGTAGGCTTTAAATACTGTGGGGTGTATTATCTATAAGTTTACTCAAATGAGAATCATCGACAAATTCTCTTTGAATTGCAATTTTGATAATAGGCACAATAGTAAACAGGGAAAGTTAACTTTATGGGACAAGAGCTTAAATTCCTTTAAAATGAACGTGCTTTATTTGTGATGAGAGACAAAAAAAATCATTGTGGTGACATAGTTCCTGCTGCAAAAAGGATACAATCAGTTCGAAAGCCATGAAGTATTACCTCCTCATGTGTGTGTCCAGTCAGGTCCATCTCTATTTGTGCAGGACGTATGCTGGAAATCTGTCAAACTGCATGGGGATGAGACTGATGTTCATTATATTATATATTATTATCATTCAACGACTATCATGGGCTGGCAGCAGTGAGAATAATAAAACAGGGACATGAAAGATTGTGAAAAAGGGACTTTTCAGATGCATGTTTATTTGACTTTTAATGCCTGCAGCCTTTTCTCTTTAATGCTCATATGCTGGAAATTAAATGGCCCTTAGTGGCACATTTATGGCCTAATCATTTCCATGCTCAGAGATTTTGATGAACTTGAAACCACATATAATATAAACACCACTTTTTTTTTTCACCATTTCCATGTCTCATCATATTTTTCCATTTGAGATAGGATTTGATTCCCCCTGCAGGTCATAGTCATATATCACTCTTGTGCTATATTTGGACAGTGTAAACCCCTAGGGGGGTCCTCAGAGTTCCTGCAGGGGGTAACTTGGGATGTTGTTTTTTTTAAAGTTTAAAAAAACATGAATCCAACGTATTATTAGTAAATATAAATCATCTTATTTGTGATTTTAGGTCACTAAAGTAGCCTTCCACAGATTACAACCCCCCTCCAAAAAAACTATTATAATTTCCTACACATAAATAAAGACACTGATCCGTAAAATGCCAAAATTGTTGCAGAAAAATTCACCGGTATGCAGGAAATCAAGTGTTTGACATGCTCATAAAAATAATTTTGCTCTATAGTGGAGATCTCATTCCTCATTCTCATTAAGGCCAATAATTGCCAGTGGGTACAGGAATGGCAGTTTAAAACATTACATCACATTAATGAATTAATAAATTATAGAGAACACATCCATTTAGTGTTTTAATTTCCATCTTTTTTTTAGAATATAAACTGGTGCTTATGTATTGTTTGGTTTAATTTTCAAACCCAATAAATAATTGTTTCTGAATAATACGGCTGATAAATAGTATAATACTGGTTTCTTTGAACAGAAGAGTAATTTATGAAACAAAACAATAAATGTTCAAAACAAAGGGAGAAACATGGTTTAGAAAGAATAATTGGATATATTTATGAGTATCAGCCATGGTAACACGCATAGAAACAAAGAAATCATTATTAATAAATACAAGTTTTTTCAAGGAAACTCCATAGACCGTTAACATTTATACACTCCATGGGTAACACTGTGATGAAGATTAATGTTTAAATAATAGGAAAGGAGCTCTTGTGACCCTCGACCAATCGGATTCAGCTGCTCTTTTCCCATAGTAACGCGCAGACTTGCCTAGCAACACCAACCGTTCTCTTAAAAGTGCAGGCAGCTGTGACGGTTAAATCAGTCTTACGTTAGCTAGCTAACTACTCTCTTACAACCCGATTAAAGCAGCGTCAGGAAACATGGTGAGTATAAGAAGTATAAGTATACAAATATAACTTATCAACGTTTCGGGTTTTTATGAAAATGTTACGTTTTAATTGTGTTATTTTTTTAAATTAATTAATTCGTAAAAAAGACAGCGCCTAGCTATAATTTAAATTAACGTTAACCTAGCTAGCTAGCTAGCTAAAGCTTTCTGTCTGACTGTGCCGTGTGCAAATCGTCTCTGGTTCAATAGTAACATTCCTCTGCCGCCTAAATGAAACAAAGGGCCTGACTGCCACTCACTTTTTTTCTAATAAAATGAATGAATCAGGCAAATAGCTGATATATAACCCTATAAAAGGTTACAGATTATGTCCCTCCGCAGAAATTTTATATTTATTTACATATAGTACCGTTTCCATACGAATACACTACCCTTCCTCCCCTACTATCCACTGTAACGCCAAGAAGCTTTGTCCTTTACACTTGTTCAACTGCCATACCTTCAACATATATATTTAATTTAGATTCTTAATTTGGATGCCTGGCAATATTTCACAGTAAATGTTACAACTTGTTGAGCATGAGTATACCGTTTGGTTTTCTTTTCCATTGTCACATGTCTAAAATAATGCGTACGGGTAAGTAAACTTGTTTCTATTTTCCACAGCGTGAGTGTATCTCCATCCACGTTGGTCAGGCTGGTGTCCAGATTGGCAATGCCTGCTGGGAGCTTTACTGCCTGGAACATGGAATCCAGCCAGATGGACAGATGCCCAGCGACAAGACTTGCGGAGGAGGAGATGATTCCTTCAACACCTTCTTTAGTGAGACTGGAGCTGGAAAGCATGTCCCCAGAGCACTTTTTGTGGACCTGGAGCCCACTGTTGTTGGTAAACTCGATTCAAATATATAGATGCCATAGTTACCTTATTTATCAAGTCAAACCCTCAAGTGATTTCTGATAAATCTGTCTCTTTAGATGAGGTGCGCACTGGGACCTACCGCCAGCTGTTCCACCCTGAGCAGCTGATCACCGGCAAGGAAGATGCTGCCAACAACTACGCCCGTGGACACTACACCATCGGCAAAGAGATCATCGACCTGGTGCTGAACAGAATACGCAAACTGGTGGGTAACTAAATGTCAAGAAGGATTCATCTAATTTTCACATATTAAATTAAATGGCATATGTCATATGTGATCACTGTCTCTCCGTCTCTGTCCTCAGGCTGACCAGTGCACTGGCCTTCAGGGCTTCTTGGTTTTCCACAGCTTCGGAGGTGGGACCGGCTCTGGTTTCACCTCGCTGCTGATGGAGCGTCTGTCTGTCGACTATGGCAAGAAGTCCAAGCTGGAGTTCTCCATCTACCCAGCTCCCCAGGTGTCCACCGCTGTGGTGGAGCCCTACAACGCCATCCTGACAACCCACACCACCCTGGAGCACTCTGACTGTGCCTTCATGGTGGATAACGAGGCCATCTACGATATCTGCCGTAGGAACCTCGATATTGAGCGTCCTTCTTACACCAACCTGAACAGGTTGATCAGTCAGATTTTGTCCTCTGTTACTGCTTCCCTTCGTTTCGATGGTGCCCTCAATGTTGATCTGACAGAGTTCCAGACAAACTTGGTGCCATATCCCCGTATCCATTTCCCTCTGGCCACCTATGCCCCTGTCATCTCTGCTGAGAAAGCTTACCATGAGCAGCTCTCAGTGGCAGAAATCACCAATGCCTGCTTTGAACCAGCCAATCAGTTTGTAAAATGTGACCCTCGCCATGGCAAATACATGGCTTGCTGCCTTTTGTATCGTGGTGATGTGGTGCCCAAAGATGTTAATGCTGCAATTGCCACCATCAAGACCAGGCGCTCCATCCAGTTTGTAGATTGGTGCCCCACGGTTTCAAGGTGGGCATCAACTACCAGCCGCCCACTGTAGTTCCTGGTGGAGACCTGGCCAAGGTCCAGAGGGCCGTGTGCATGCTGAGCAACACCACTGCTATCGCAGAGGCCTGGGCTCGGCTTGACCACAAATTTGATCTGATGTATGCTAAGCGGGCCTTTGTTCATTGGTATGTGGGTGAAGGTATGGAGGAGGGAGAGTTCTCTGAGGCCAGGGAGGACATGGCAGCTCTAGAGAAGGATTATGAAGAGGTTGGAGTTGACTCTATTGAGGGTGAGGGAGAGGAGGAAGGAGAGGAGTAGGGTCTACTTACTAATAAGTAAAGTATCTAAATTTAAAGTGTTCTTCCTTTACAATATACAGGCGCACAATGTTTTGCATTTGTTTTTAGATGTGTACCCTGTGTTTGAGCAATAAATGTGTCACTGTAGTTGTTGTTGTTTGTTGTTGTTTACTGGTATGTGGGTGAGGGTATGGAGGAGGGAGAGTTCTCTGAGGCCAGACAGGACATGGCAGCTCTAGAAAAGGATTATAAGAAGGTTGGAGATGATGGTGAAGGAAAGAAATATTAAACATGCATGCATTCCCCTTTATTGATCGATCGGTCTGTTATTTTTATGTTAAAAAAAATTACGTTTGTGCACTATTTTCTGCTCTCTTTAAAACACCTCTTCCACAGGGAGATACTCACACTGTAAGGCTAAACCACTGTTAAACGTTTAACGTATCTACATAACATGGGTTGTATATTCTTATACTAAATGATCTTGCTGCTCAACTCACTTTAGTTACATGGGGGCAGTGTTCATCAGATGTTTGAACTCCACACCTAGGGGGAAATGGCAAACTACCCTGCATTTCAAATTGTTGCAGTATAACAATTCTAGATCTCACATTTAATAATTGACAGTGATGCCTGGGAAGACAGTGGGTGAGAATTATAATCTTTAAAGTATCCAATGTATGAAATATTCAGACTAAATGTGAAATGATACAGATTATACACCTGACTTGATGAGAAACAATATTTTAGGGTAAGGGTTATTATCAATATTTTAATGTTCAGAACTCCAAAACAGATGTATAGCAGTTAAAAAAAAGAAATCCTCAACGTTCTGTTTTTGCTCCAGCATTATGCAACTACTGCAGAAAGTAAAAGAACAAATATTTTCAGATCCTTTTTTTCTCAAAAAATTGGGACCTCTAGTGGCATCATGCTGTACACCAAGAAGATGTGATGGAAAGGAAAACTAACATGTAATGCTGTATCCTTTCAACAGGACATCTATTATTGTATATATTATTATTGTACTAAAATATGTCATTTCATTTGAAACTTTCATCTACTTTTTTCCCTTTCTAACAAGGGTTTTGTGTCACGCTTTGGAGAGAAGCAAGGCTTGGAGGGCTAGGTGAAAGTGCCTTTTGTGGAAAAGAAGGGTTTAGCCAACACTGCCACCTAGTGACCTCAACCAGGAACTCTCCAGAGAGCTACCTACCAGTATGGAAATGTAGGCAGAGATATTTTGCGGTGCATCTTTTAATTCTGCAGAAACTCAATGAGTAACCGATACACATCAGTATAATTCACATCACTGTTGGCATCCCTAAAGTTCAGATGATAACAGATCACCTGAACTTGTGGTAGCCTGTGATGGATGGAGCATTTAAAGTCATTTGAATTTTGATCTGTTGTTAAAAATGAATCTGCTCTGTGCTTCATGTCAGCTGTGTGTGAGGATTCATTTAGTCAGTCAGGATTACAGAGCAGACTGCCATGTAGGCCTACTGCATTTCAACATTGGCATTTCTGGTTTATTAATCAGATTTAGAAAGGACTTTACTGCCACAGCACGTGGGATTTGCCTTGGTATGCGTACATACACAAACAAACATATTAAACATGAATACAGAGTAGAAAATAAAATAAATAAAAATATACAGTACATGCAGATGTATCGTCCAGAATGGAGGTAAGTTTAAGTGTAATAACTAGGGATGGGGAGGGGTTAAGTCAATACTTTTATTAAAGCCACTTGAAATCTGTTAACATAATTTGTTGTATTTTTCATTTAGTGAGTTGATCTTTTTAGACTATTTAGTACAATAATCAACATTAAAAATAGTATTAATTCAAAACGTATTTCAGAGGCATTGCACAAGACAACCTTATTTTATGGGTCAACTTTAAGCAGTAGTATTTACTAACCATATTTGTAGTAATTAAATCTTGTTTCAGGCAATATACCAATTCAGCTACACTTTATTCGAAGTGATGATAGCAACTGTTAAAAAAATATATTTTAATAAGTCATTAACCATATATATATATATATATAAATATGCTATTAAATGGTTCATTAAAACACATCACATCCAGAAAGGACACATTAAAACCATAAAATGCGTACAGTCTGTGATTTAACATATATTTCATGTATATTTTGGCTATTTACTTGCAATATTTCATTGAATAAATTGCTTAAATAAATCTCTTATTAACTCAGAAACATGAAAAGTATGTCAAGCACTTGGTGCCCTTTCCTCCGTGTTTGTAGAGCCAAAGAGGACGTCGATGCAGCAATGGTAGCATCACTTCCGGCTAATACTTTCAAAATAAAACTGAGTGTTTAGAGCACATCAGTGGCAAATGCATGACGTTGCATACGATTTTGTCTTGCGTTGAAGCGATACATCCTGTCACTATACTTCAAAGGTCAACATTGTGGCGAGTAGTGTGTAACAGGACTTCTACATTCCACTGGAGAGTCGTTATAAGGTCCATTGGCGATTACCGAGTACCGACAGACCACAACTTTACTCAGGGCGAAGGTTTCTGACGCCGTTCAATAGTTAGAAGGATCCGTTTTGACAAGAACACGTCACGTTAGCTACAAGATAGCTAACTGACTAATTAGCCTAAGTTGTTTTTCGGAGTTTTTTCGCTCACTGGGTAAGCTTGGATACCGAAAGCTAATGAATGAGCTAATGCTAACGAGCTATTAACAGACTTCTGTTCGATATTTACGGTACTGTTGGTACAATGACATGGCGTATTAGCTGAACTCGTATACAAGAGTATATTGCTGCAGCCTGGAGCGTCCCATGTCATCTGTCCCGTCTCATGCAGAGAAGCTCCTTCCAGTAGAGGGCATCGCTGCACCGTCACATCAGCTGTGCCTGAAACAGCTGGTAGTCCCTTTAATGACACAGCACCCTTCCACTGGCTTGTTGCAAATGATGTGGGATACATGAAGTAGTAAGCTCATTATATTCTAGACCATTGTTGGCTGTGCATTTTTTTTGATTGCATTTTTCAAATAAATATCTGTTTACACTTTATTCAGTCTTTATTATTTATTTATGCAAATGTTATATTTCATCGTTTTAATTGCAGTTTGGCTCATGATGGTATTAAGTTCTAAGTATGGTACAAGTACCATATTAACCCACAAAATACTATTGATTCTACTTTTCAACTACCATTTTTTATGTACTTGTCACATAAATTGCACTTTTTAACATAAGTCAATCAGATATGTCAATATTAAGTTATTGAAGCACATGTATGACATGTGCCTGCTGAAAACTGAAGATATATATCTTAAAATATTCCTTAAGAACTACTTTTTCTTTTGAAATCAAACTGAGTTCCAGCATGCTAGCAAACAGACCACATCACCACTCTATCATTACAGTAGCTGCACAGTGTGCTTCATACGTGTTTACAGGGAGGGAACCATGGGAAATCTCTCACTTCTGCAATGTTCACACACTACAAACGAGTGAGCACAACATCAGTTAATTACACACATACCTGTGGTGTGTATATGTATACTGTTTATGTATGCATATATACATGTGTGTGTTGTGTGTGTATATATATACTTTATACAGATGTTATGCCCACTCGTTTGTGTATATATGTGTGTGTGTGTGTGTGTGTGTCTGTGTGTGTGGCGTGATTTGAAATTGTATTGTCTGTTATCTATCTATCCATTTAGATAGATAGATAGATAGTATCCTAGGTCACACAGGGGCAAATAGCTGTCAAAGCATTTGAATTACTACCTGATGTACACTTCTGCTACACCTTCAACCTACTGTTGAAAACATTTAAAGACCAGCTCCACTAGACCAAGATCAGTGTGCAGCAACAAGTTCCAAGTCCCAGGAGCAGCATACATAGAAGCCTTTTGTTTGCATTTCAAGATGGACGTTGAGGACATAGAGAAATGCAAATATGTCCAAGAGTGGAGACAGGAGCCTCCAGCATTTTTCAGTTGGATAAATGCACATAGATATGAAGGAAGTATGAATTACAGTGGCTTGAATAAGTTTACACACCCCATGCTAAAGTTGATTAAAAAGAGGAATAAAAAAACATCTTTTGAAAACTGCTCTCAATGCCTTAACTCAAAAAAATTAGGAAAATCCAACCTTTTAAGGACAAAGTTATTAAAGTAAAGGATAAAGTTTCATTGGCCTTTAGAATTAAAATAGCCCCCCCCCCCCACATCATCACATACCCCTCACCATACCTCGAGATTGGCATGGTTTTATGTCAGTTAGCTTAATAGCTGGTCTGATTTGCATTGAGATATGGTCTTATGAAAAGTTCCCTACGCCTATCTCTAGGTGTGGTGAAGGATAAGTGATGATGTAGGGGGGGCTATTTTAATTCCAAAGATCAAGAGAACTTTTCAGGATGCATAGTATCCTGATCCATGAAATAACTGGCCTTTAATAATAAAAATATGCCTGCCTCTATGGGTAAATTTAACGTAGGGGGGTTTATACTCATGCCCCCTGTTTTAGGAAAGAACATTTATTATTACATACATATTCATTCACAAAGAATCTGGTGTCCTTAAAAGTTTGGGTTTCTTTTTTTTAATTAAGGCATTAAGATCAATTTCCAAAGATGTTTTTTTATTCCTCTTTTTAATCAACTTTAACATGGGATGTAAACTTCTTCTAGCCACTGTAAATAAGACAAGGCCTGTGATTGAGTTTCCTGATTGACAAAGCCGGCCAACCAGCTCACAGGGAGCAATGGTGACTTAGAGCCTGATATTTGAAATAAACTTTAGTGCTCCATGGTATCTAAAGAGGGAAGCCATTAATAAGATGCACACATACTGTATGTTAAAACATATCCGTAGTCTCCTGAGCTACTGCCATACGGATCAAAGTACGGAGTGTGGATTGGTAGCTGGAGAGATACCACTTCACCTCCTGGGCACTGCCAGGTGCCTTTGAGCATGACATCGTACCCCCCCAACAGCTCAGGGTGCTGGTCCAGCTGGCAGCCCACTCACTCTGACATCTCTACATTTGTGCATGAATAGGTCCTGAGCATGTGTGTGTATTTCAGGCCTGTGTGTAGTGATTACTAACAAACAGAGTGTAGATTGTAATTTCCCTACTGGGGATCAATAAACAATATAAATTAAAAAACTAGAAAATTTCGCAGAAATTTTAACAGTGTGCCTACGACTTGGTGCACATCCTAATAGCAATAAAACTTAATAAAAAGTAGCCTAATAAAAGTGTTAACCCTTCAGAGATAGAACTTATAAAACCTATTTAAGACCTTTCTGTTTACCAGAAACAGCTATGAAGTAGCTAGCGCTAATCCAACCAGCGTCCATTTAAAAAAATAGCACTTTTAGCTTCAAATGTAAAACGGTAAAGTATGTGTTTATTTCAACCAACAGTGTCATGGTTGGAAAAGTGTACAGAAAACCCAAACTGTCTTTTCATAGTTTTATTTGGTTTCTGTTGAGTCTGAATGAAGTGTGTTTTTCAATGCTAAAATGACAATATAATTACATGGAGTCTGGTGGGTTTAGCGATGCGAGCCGTAGCAAAATATATATAAATAAAATACCCCAGTTTTGCTAAAATTTGAAATACATACAGTATTGTTTTAATGGTTAAGTGTTAAGTGTCTTATCCCTTCAGAGATAGATAACATATTTAAGACCTTTCTGTTTCCCAAGAACAGCTACGACGTAGCTAACTAGCACTAAACAAACTACGTACTCCAAAATGGCACCAAGGCTGAATTTTGGGAAAGAGACTTCAGATACAGTATTAGGGGACCACTAGGGCCTATATTAAAGAGACTTCAGATACAGTATTAGGGGACCACTAGGGCCTATACTAAAGAGACTTCAGATACAGTATTAGGGGACCACTGGTCTATATAAAAGAGACTTCAGATACAGTATTAGGGGACTATGAAGGTCTATTTTTGACACACAAATATACTTGCCTGTCAGATCCTCAGACCCTGGAATGCTGAGTTCACTTAACAACTGCCTTGGTGAAGTTAAAAAATGGATGTCAAATAGTTTCAGATTTTCAGACAAAACAGAAATCCTCGTCATCGGGACTCAGCAAATGGCAAAGCAAATACTGCCATCTGTCGGGTTGCTAATAAATCCCATTAAGCCTGTGGCAAAGAACCTTGGTGTTTGGTTTGATAGTAATTTAAATTTTGAGCAGCACATCACAAAACTTGTTCAATCATGTTTTTATCAACTCAGAAATATAGCTAAAATTCGATCTATGTTAACTTTTAAAGACACCGAGACCATTTTACACGCCTTCATCTCATCTCGCCTGGATTATTGCAACAGCCTTTTCACCTGTTTAACTCCAAAATCTATTGATCGACTCCAGACTGTCCAGAACTCAGCTGCCAGGCTTCTAACCAGAACAAAGAAATATGACCACATTACTCCTGTTTTAGCTTCATTACACTGGCTCCCAGTATGTTTTAGAATGGACTTTAAAATTCTATTGATCACTTTTAAAGCTCTTCATGGCCTCTCGCCTTGTTATATTTCTGACCTTTAAGTCCCATATACACCAGCACGCACCTTGAGATCCTCGGGGATCCTCTGCTATCTGTTCCAGAGTCTCGAATGAACACTAAAGGGGACAGAGTGTTTGTTGTCAGGGCCCCGAGGCTCTGGAACAGCCTGCCCGAGGACATCAGGTCAGCTGAGTCAGTGAACTCTTTTAAGTCGCTTCTTAAAACATACTTTTATAGGAGAGCCTTTCCCGATCTCCAAATTTTGTATTTAAATGTATTTCAGTCTTTCAATGTTTTATGCTTTTGTATTTTTGTGTTTTTGTATTATTGTCTCTTGTCTTGTCACTTGTGAAAGCACTTTGTAACTTGTTTTTGAAAAGTGATCTACAAATAAAGATTATTATTATTATTATTATTTAAAAAAAGACTTCAAATACAGTATCATGCATCCACTAAGGTCTATATAAAAGAGACTTCAGGTACAGTATTAGGAGACCACTAAGGTCTATATAAAAGATACTTTAGATACAGTATTAGGGGTCCACCAAGGGTTTTGTAAAAGAGACTTCAGATACAGTATAAGGGGACCACTAAGGTCTATATAAAAGAGACTTCAGATACAGTATTAGGGGACCACTAAGGTCTATATAAAAGAGACTTCAGATACAGTATAAGGGGACCACTAAGGTCTATATAAAAGAGACTTCAGATACAGTATTAGGGGACCACTAAGGTCTATATAAAAGAGACTTCAGATACAGTATTAGGGGACCACTAAGGTCTATATAAAAGAGACTTCAGATACAGTATTAGGGGTCCACTAAGAGAATTCCATTCCTTTTTGAATGGGCAAACAAGTCTGACACCTTGAATATCTTTGAGAAAAGACTATCCCACGGTATGCACTGTTATTCTTATTTGAACTGTTGGCTGAAGATCGCAAAGAAACAGGCAATGGATGCCTGAATTAATCCATCATGCAGGCTTCAATAGAAATGAATGGGAGACTGAGCGAATGGTAGTAGGACTGAAGTGTGATTTGACCAGATATTTAAACTTAATGACTTGTTTTTTCAAATTGTTGAAGTCACATTTTAACACAAGTTTACATGCCTGACATGTTGAGCGTGACATTTGTCTTCTACATCATTAGAATCCACCATTGGGGATCAGTATTATACTGGGTATTATACTGGGCTTCATTCCAGTTGTCAAGCTCTCTTTACACTCACCCTTGGATAAACATTTTAAGACGCAAAATTCTCAACCAGGAGAATATAATTTTAGTGTGTTCTAATAATCTAGAACAAGATCCAGATCAATTTTAAAGGTCTCAGGCGTGACTGCATTGCATGTCACTAAGCCAGTGTATGTGAGGGGAGCGTGACACCTAAACCACGGTGTACCCCTCCTGATTCTGTGAACCCGTGTCTTGTCTTCCAGTCGAAATAGATGTTTGTCACTTTTCTTTTGACGTTTTCAACACTACGTAACACAAACTAATTTATGGTCAATAAACCTCATTTATAGGAAAATATACCTAATGTTTGAGTTAGAAAAGCAGAAATTAGGAACTATTTAGACTAAAATTGAAGTAATGTATGTTGATGGATAATCACAGACTGGAATATGTCAAATTTTACTCAATACTATTTCAAAACCACTTTTTTTTTTAAATGCTATAAAATTGAATAAGACACCCCCAAATTAATGAAAGTAGAGATTTGTACTTGCCAAAGAGCGTTGTGTGGAATCAATCATGTTATTTTGGGTAATTACAATTGGGTTTTTATAGGATACAGTATATATAATGTTAAAAAGAACATTGATATAGGAAAACTGGTCAATTTGACCCAAGGACAACATGAGGGTTAAGGCAGAGGTTCTGACCCAGAACACAGAGAAACATACATGGACACAGAGTAACAATTCAAAAACCTTTTAATGTAACTTCTGTACTTATAGCAGCCAAGGACAGAAAACACAAGGTAGGCTGACTCCGAGCTGGATAGGGGCCGAGGAGGGCAGGCAGTGCTGGATCCAAACTTTCTTTCTGGAATCCAAGAGGGAAGGTAGGAAGGCTTGAGCGTGATGAGCCACGGTAACAGGTCTGGAAGTGTAGGTCTGGACAGGGAAAACAGGACGTTAACAAACACACCAGGAATATAACACTAAGACTAAAATGGCACAAAGTTCAAGTGGAAGCCAAGTTACCACACTGGTAGGTGCAACGATCTGGCTCCGGTGGTGAGTTTGGCTTCGTTGAGCAGGGCTTCCCGGGCGTCGCTCCAAACTTTACTTTAGGTTCTCCTGAACCGAGGGAACAGCCAGTCCCCTCTCCTGAGCAGTAAACAAGGGGGGGGGGGGGTGTTGGTATCCTAGGGCGACCTCGAAAGGTGAGAAGCCAGTGGCGGAGGTGGTCAGGGAGTTGTGGGCGTACTCTATCCACGGCAGATGTTGGTCCAGGAGGACGGACGCTGAGCAGACACACAACGAAGGGATGCTCCTAGGTCCTGGTTGGCTCTCTCAGTCCAACCCATGTATTGAGGATGGCACCCTAGATAGATAGATAAATAGATAGATAGATAGATAGATAGATAGATACTTTATTCATCCCAAATGAAATTTTAGGCATACAGTAGCAAGACAACCATTACACAACAAACACATATATGCACATATATCACACACATACCTAAGAATAAAAATAAAAAATAAAAAATCACTCACAGAAATGCAATGACTGAGGACAGAATTACAGATGCACCCAAAGCAGTACAAAAACTTTCCAGAAACGAGAAGTAAACTGTGGGCCTCTATCAGACACAATGTCCACAGGTATTCCATGGGGACGGAATACATGTTGGACTGGTCTGTATGTCAAAACAAAAAATTTGTCTGGTGATTCCAACACCTAGCAGTTGGTGGTTGTGATCCATTACAGTACGAATTAGCTGGTCACGTTGCCCCAACAAAGCCCCATTAAAACGTTTTAATGTAACTTCTGTACTTACAGATGTTGGGCCCACCTGGCTTGACGTGAGTTGAGTCTTTTGGTGGATTGGATGAATGACAATTTCTTGGAAAGAGGGCACAAGGGTGAAGCTTCTGGTCTGTGGGGGAGCGATGGGAAAGGACGGCTCCCACCCCCCCAGTCAGAAGCATCCACCTCCACAATAAACTGCAGAGCGACATCAATTGAAATTGGTAAAAATTAGAAGTTGGAGAAAAGATTCTGAATTCAATATACTATATCGCAGAATATTGCAATATTTTTTAAAATCGCAATAATATGATATTTTGATGATATCGTATCGGGAGGCGTCTGGTGATTCCAACGCCTAGCAGTTGGTGGTTGTGATCCATTACAGTACGAATTAGCTGGTCACGTTGCCCCAACAAAGCCCCATTAAAACGTTTTAATGTAACTTCTGTACTTACAGCAGCCAAGGACAGAAAACACAAGGTAGGCTGACTCCGAGCTGGATAGGGGCCGAGGAGGGCAGGCAGTGCTGGATCCAAACTTTCTTTCTGGAATCCAAGCGGGAAGGTAGGAAGGCTTGAGCGTGATGAGCCACGGCAACAGGTCTGGAAGTGTAGGTCTGGACAGGGAAAACAGGACGTTAACAAAAGCACCAGGAATATAACACTGAGACTAAAATGGCACAAAGTTCAACTGGAAGCCAAGTTACCACACTGGTAGGTGCAACGATCTGGCTCCGGTGGTGAGTTTGGCTTCGTTGAGCAGGGCTTCCTGGATGTCGCTCCAAACTTTACTTTAGGTTCTCCTGAACCGAGGGAACAGCCAGTCCCCTCTCCTGAGCAGGAAGCACAGGGGGGGGGGGGGTGGTATCCCAGGGCGACCTCGAAAGGTGAAAAGCCAGTGGCGGAGGAGGTCAGGGAGTTGTGGGCGTACTCTATCCACGGCAGATGTTGGTCCAGGAGGACGGACTCTGAGCAGACACACAACGAAGGGATGCTTCTAGGTCCTGGTTGGCTCTCTCAGTCCGACCCATGGTTTAGGGATGGCACCCTAATAGATAGATAGATAGATAGATAGATAGATAGATAGATAGATACTTTATTCATCCCAAAGGAAATTTTAGGCATACAGTAGCAAGACAACCATTACACAACAAACACATATACACACATATATCCCACATACCTAAGAAAAAAAATTAAAAATCACTCACAGAAATGCAATGACTGAGGACAGAATTACAGATGCACCCAAAGCAGTACAAAAAACTTTCCAGAAACGAGATGTAAACTGTGGGCCTCTATCAGAAACAATGTCCACAGGTATTCCATGGGGACGGAAGACATGTTGGACTGGTCTGTATGTCAAAACAATTTTTTATAACCTTCTGAAGAACAGGGCCCACCTGGCTTGACGTGAGTTGAGTCTTTTGGTGGATTGGATGAATGACAATTTCTTGGAAAGAGGGCACAAGGGTGAAGCTTCTGGTCTGTGGGGGAGCGATGGGAAAGGACGGCTCCCACCCCCCCAGTCAGAAGCATCCACCTCCACAATAAACTGCAGAGCGATATCAATTGAAATTGGTAAAAATTAGAAGTTGGAGAAAAGATTCTGAATTCAATATACTATATCGCAGAATATTGCAATATTTTTTAAAATCGCAAGAATATGATATTTTGATGATATCGTATCGGGAGGCGTCTGGTGATTCCCACGCCTAGCATTTGGTGGTTGTGAGCCATTACAGTACGAATTAGCTGGTCACGTTGCCCCAACAAAGCCCCATTAAAACGTTTTAATGTAACTTCTGTACTTACAGCAGCCAAGGACAGAAAACACAAGGTAGGCTGACTCCGAGCTGGATAGGGGCCGAGGAGGGCAGGCAGTGCTGGATCCAAACTTTCTTTCTGGAATCCAAGAGGGAAGGTAGGAAGGCTTGAGCGTGATGAGCCACGGTAACAGGTCTGGAGGCGTAGGTCTGGACAGGGAAAACAGGACGTTAACAAAAGCACCACCTTTTGAGTCAAGACTGTAGTTACCAAGTAGTTAAGCCAAGTTACCTCACTGGTAGGTGCATCGATCTGGCGCCGGGGGTGAGCTTCACCCAGGAATAAATACTGTAGAGTTGGTAAGTGGAATAACCAGCAGCTGTGCAGAGAGGTAGATCGACCGGCCGTACACACATACACACACACAGACACAGTGGGGGAAAAGGGGAGAGACACACACACACAGGAAGACAACAGCTGCCCACATAACACACATAACATAACACATTGGGCTATAACATGTCTGGCACAAAGCCTCAATAAAACTTGATATAATCAAACATTCACCAATGCTCTTTAGTAGCTTTTGGTACATTTTGGAATATAAAATACATTTTTAGGCTTACTTTACATCAAATATAGTGAAAATGGGGTGGTCAAAAATATTAGCCACCATGTGAATTTTTGCTTTCAAAACAAAGCTAATTGACCAATCAGCTTTAAAACAACACCTGTGCAGTCAATTGGCTTCCTAACAACACCTGGGCATTTAATCAGGGTAAAAGGATTCCAATGCATAGTGCACTTAAACACATCATTGAGAGGCGACTGAAAACTAGTACTACAACTACATATACTCACCATGCCAAAGACAAAGGAAATCAGTCTTAAGGTCAGAAAGAAGAGAGTGGAGGCTGATGATAAGGGGGAAGGCTATACTGCCATTTCCAAATGCTTGGAAATGGCAGTATAGCCTTCCCCCTTATAGCCATTCCTGTACGTTGCAAGTACAAGGAGACAAATTCTGTAAGAAACAAACCTGGGCGTGGTCGTAAGCACACGCAAGAACTCTGGAGAGGAAAATAGTCCGAGATGTCAGCAAGATGATTGTTGCTGACCTAGCCTCTTCGGAGTTGATGTTTTAAGGAACACAGATGTGAGGGCTCTTCATCATGGTGGGATTCAGGGCCATCGTCCCAGAAGAACCCCCTTTTCTCAAAAAGCGGCACATCAAGCCAACTGAGGTTTGCAGTGCCCTTTAAAAGGAAAAATATTTTGAAGTCTGCGCTTGGGCTGAGAACTAAACGGGAATGGTTGGAAAGGGATTTTGCTCGATTGGCGAAGAAAGGGAGGGCCTTCAACCATAAAACAGGGTTTCCCCATTAAACTGGGGGGGACTCATGCTTGGGCTTTTTTGCAGCCTGGGACCAGGGAGCCTTGTTCGGGCTGGCATCACGGAAAAAGGGAAAAATTACTTAAAATTCTGAGGGACAATTCAAAATCGTATCTATCCTTGATTGTGCTGGGTCTTCCAAAAAAAATCACCCGGAAACCCAAAAAAATTTGTTCCCAACATTCCCCTAAATGATCCCAAAACCAAAGGTCCGGGAGGGGCCTCACGACCCCAAACCCTCAATCTTATTGAAATCTGGGGGGGGCCAAAGGGAATGTCCATTCGAAACCCCTAAAAGGGGGAAGTTAACTGCCATTTCCAATTTGGAAAGGGCATATCCCTTTCCCCCCCCTTTGCCATTCCTTACTTCCCAGTAAAGGAAAATTTCTGAAAGAAAAAAACCTGGGCGGGGTCGTACCACCGCAAAAACTCTGGGGGGAAAAATTCCCCGGAATTTCACAAAAAGCCGCGGACATCTCCACGATACTTTGCTGCCTGGCCTCTTCCGAGTTGATTTTCAAGGAACACAGACGGGGCTCTCATCGTGGGGGGCTTCAGGGCCATGGGCCCAAAAACCCCTTTCCCTAAAAGACGGCCACCCCACCCCACGAGGTTTGCCAGGAACATTTAAAAGGTAAAAGTTTTTTGGAGTCTGCGTTGGTCTGATGAGACTAAACTGGAACTATTGGGCACATGGATGTTGCTCTTTTTGGAAAAGAAGGGAGAGGCCTTCACCAAAACATCACTTTTCCCTATTAAAATGGGGGGGGGGGCATCATGCTCGGCGCTGTTTTGCAGCCTCAACAAGGAGCCTTTTTTTGGGAGCATGGCATCACGGAAAAAAAAATTATGTTGAAATTTTGAGGGATAATTCCAATCTGTATCTACTTCAGGTCGTCGCTGGGTCTTCCCAACAAGACAATCCCCAAAGTATACCAAAAGGGCCCCAACATTCCTAAATGATCCCAAAACCCAAAGGTCCTGGAGGGGCCCACACGACCCAGCCCCAAACCCTTTTGAGAATCTGTGCGGGGCTAAAAGGGGTGCCTGTCGAAACCACGAAATTTAGACCAGCGGGGAACATTTTCCCAATAGAAAAGGGGCCCAAAAATCCTTCGGACCGACCTCCAGTAAAAACTACCTAAGACTTGTTGTCAGTTATGGCTCAAAAGGGTACTTTATAAATTTTTGCCCCCGGCCATTATTAAAATATATTATGACCTGGGCTAAAAATTTTGGATCTTAAGAAATCAAAGATTTGTAAAATTTTCAAAAGGGGGGGCAACTTTTGTATTAAATTAAAGCATCTAGGGTTTTTCGGGTGGTTGGGGGATTTTTGTGGTGGTTGCAAATTTTTTAATAAAATTTTTAAACTTTTTTTTACTTCTTTGTCAACCCTCTTTCTTTTTTTGGGCCCTTTTTTTCTGATTGCTCTCCTTTTCTCTTAATGCTAATAACTTATTTCTACGCTTCGGGCTTGGGCCTTTCGGGGTTGCCCGCAAAAACTCAGAGATTTTCGCCACTTCAAACCTTTTTCCTCCGTCCTCTTTACCTTCAGTCTTTGCTTCCTATTTCCCTCTCCCCCAAAATTCTTGCTGCTTTTTGTCCCCAACCAGCTTCGCCTTCGTCAAGCATCTTCTTTTTCTCCCATTTTCTGTAAATTAAGGGGACCTGTAAAAAACAAAATAAAATTAAGTGGGGTCCTTGTACATCAACCCCTCCTAAAAAAATATCAACAATTTTTTTAAATTGCAAGTTTTAAAAAAGGCTTTTGGGGCCTGGCAACTTGTGAATAAACTATCTTGTTTAAACTGAGTTTAAAATTTTTAACTCATTGTTTAATGCCAAAAATTTTGCTAACCTGGCTCTCTCCAAAACTAAAAACACACAGAGCACCCCTCTAATGACACAATTACCTTAACTTTTAAATTAATTTAAAAATCACCAGTACTTTCTTACCGTGACCGGGGGTTCCGCCATCAAAGGGTTGCTGGGATTTCTCTAGCCATCGTCTATTTTGGGGTTGAGCCACCAAATGTAAATCCTTAAAAGCGCCCAAAAGTTTTCCTCTCCTCCTCCGGTTCTTTTTCTTCCTCTTCAAGCTCTTCTTCTTTTTTTTACTCTTTCTTTTTGCCCTTTTTGTCTTGCCCCCAAAGTTCCCTTTTCACTCAATATGGATAAAAGCTTTACCCGGGCTCGTCGCTTCATAAGATAGATTGAGGACGGGCTGCCACCACTTTGCCTCCGACTAAAGTGTAAAAGGGGTTTTATCTCTAAAAGGACACAGACTTTGTTGTTGCTGCCTGTTTCGTGGTAGAAGGCTGCGTCTCTTCAGAAAGAGAAAGCCTCCCATTTTCCCCCGGTTTTCCCTTTCATGGGGTAGGGGGGTTGGGTGCCGCGCAAAACAGATTCACTTTTTTTGTTTTTTGCTGCCTGGGGTAACCCCCTCGTTTTCTTCAGAAGAAAAAAGGGGCTCTCCCCTTTCTTCTTGCTGCCCGCCTTGGAAAAAAGGCTCATCTCTTCAAAGGAAGACAAGACTCTCCCCCCCCCGCCTGAACCGCATTGGAGCGAAGGCTCGACTTTCAAAAGAAAAAGGGCTCTCACCCTTTTTCTTTTTTGCTCCCCCTCGTGGTAAGCCGTCGTCTTCATAAATAAGTTTAAGGGGACGGGCTCCCCATTTGCCTCCTACTCAAGGGGGTAAAAAGGTCGTTTCTATGAGGACACAGGATTTTGGGTTGCTCCCTCCTGTGGTAAAACGGTTTTTTAAAAATTTTAAGACAAATGCTCTCACTCCCCCATCTTTTTTCCCCCCTTGGAGTACAGCCTTGACTCATCAAAAGAAAATCTCACACCCCTTTATATCGGTGCCTGGGGGTAGACCTTTTTTGTTGCACAAAAAAAAAGGGGCCCTCACCCTTTTGCCTGTGCTCCTTCACTGGTAGAAGGGTTGGTGCCAACGAAGAAAAAAGAGGTCACACCCTTCGTTCTTGCGTCCGGTGGGAGGGGGGGTTCTCTGCACAAGAAAAAGGGCCCCTCCCCCCAATCCGGGGCCCCTTCTGGTGGCAAAAGGGGTTGGGTGCCCCCTAAAAGGGCCCCACCCCTTTGTCCGTGCTCCCTCAGATGGGGGGGGGGGTTTTGGGTCTTCGGGAGAAAAAGGCTCTCCCCCTTTTTTTTGGGACTTTTTCAAAAAGAGTACCTACCTCCTAAAGGCCGAGGTTTTTGAAAATGATTTGGGTCCAAATTGGATCAAGTTTTTCTTGATATCGTTTTTATCTGAGTTTGAACGCAATACAAACCCCCAAACACACCAGCATTTTTCACTGTAATCAATTATTTTTTAAAGCACACCTAACTTTTTCCTTAAAAAACCGTCAAACTAAATTTAAAAAACGCAATTGTATCGGGTCACACAACTTATTCACGTGCTGAAACAAAAAGGCAACGTCTCTTATAAATCATAAGACTACATTAATTTATTTTAAAAATAAATCACAGGTATTAATGTATGTGACCCAACTTGTAGCCCAATTAAAAAAACCCATGCAATTTGACTAAATGGGAAAAAATGAAAAAATTTTTTAAAATTGTCTTGTGTCTTAAAAATAAAAAAAAAAACCCAAACCTTTAAAACACAAATTTTTTTGAATTTTAAAAAGCAAAAAAATTTAAGTTTTTTCCTTAAATACGGGGCAAATTAATCACACTTATTTTTTTCCCCCTAGAGGAGTATATTTTTTGGCTTTGGGAAATTTAAAAAAACCCCCCATCATCACATAGCCTCCCCCACCATAGAATGGCAGGGGAACTTTCCATAAATCTCTCTCAAACAATCAAAACCCGCTATTAGGCTAAATGAAAAAAAACCGCCAAACTCTAGGGAATTTAGTTTTATGGGAAAATTTTTAATTTCCAACGGCCAAGGGAAATTTTTTTAGGGGCATGTATCCCCGATCCCCAAAAAACGGGCCCTTTTAAAAATAACTGTCCTGCCCTATGGGAATTTTAACATAGGGGGGTGATACTATCCCCAGTTTTTAAGTAAAAACTTAATTTATTCCACCCAAATTTTTCATTCACAAAGAAAAAGGGGGCCCTTTAAAAGGGTTGGGTTTTTCATAATTAGGTTAACAATTTTCCCAAAAAAATATTCTTTATTCCCTGTTTGGGGCAACTTTAGCAGGCTTCTAAAGTTACACCCGATACGTACTTTATCCTTAAAGTCAAAAGCTGCAATGTAACCCGGCCGTGGGACTGGGGCAAACGGCCCCGAACCTTTTTTTCTTTTTTTCCCTCTCTTTGTCTCGTTTTCCCCCACCCCCCCCCTCCCCCCCTTGTGGTGTCGTTTTAAATTTAAAATAAAAAATGGATTCGCCGCTTATAAAACCTTTAACACTTTCTATCACACAACTATGACACGGGTACATGGCTGATATATTTCCTGGCAACCGAAATTTTGGACCCTCAAAACGTCCCCTTTTTAGCTTGATTGGGGTAGGGATATTAGATAAAAACTTTTTTGAAAAAAAACACACAAATATTGTCTTTTTCATTACTTATATTAATATTTTGTTTTAGAGGGCCAGTCCGTCTCTGGGGGAATTAAATTTTACAATATTTTTAATACAAAAAAAAAATATAAAACACATTAAAAACATGTTTTTTACATACTCAATACCCTTCAGTAACACGCAAGAATTTCTGTTTTTACACTCTGAAGTTGGAATATATGTATTTTTAAAAAGGTTTTTTTATTTACGTGAAATAATGTACTTGTTTTCCCCCCCCGATGAGGCCACTAACGAAAATTGAGTAAACAGTTTTTGCTCAACTGTAACGGCACTTACCTCTCCAAAAAATTTTGTAGAAGGAAATCTTTCCCCGAGCTTGACAACCTGGTCTTTGTTATTTTTGGTTTTTTAAAAAAAACATTCAGTCTACGTCTAAATCTTTTTACGTTTACGCATTACGTGTTCTGAATGGACCTCCAGTGTAACACCAATTTAAAAATAGGTTTGCCTCTCGTAACCAAACCACGCCGCATTCAAAGCTGACCTCCCCTTGGGTCGACCGAGCTTATAGTGCGTGGGGACAACATTTTTGTAAGCTGAATGAATACTTTTTTTTTAACACTCACGTTATATTTTTTCCCAACCCCGACCCAATTTTTTTTATTCCTTTTGTTTAAATACTGGTTGATTTTTTGATGGGTTTGGGGAAACTAGCTAGCTAATGGGATCACTCGCTAGCTTGCTGTTAAATAGCTCTAACTGCTCATTGACCCTTGACAGTAACGTTAGCTTCCGTTAAAGTTACCCCCGAGTCTTTAAAAAATTTTTGATTTGTTGTGTCCCCTACGTTTTAAATTTTTAAATTTCCCGGGGTTTCTTAAAGGTCTGCTAATTTTTGTCATTCTTGGTCAATCCCCCGTCCTCGGCCTACGAACGTTACTCAGCCTTTTAAAATTTACTTGTATTTTTACTACTAAACCACGTTACAAAATATTTTAAAAAATTTTTACAGGGTTAATTTAAATTTTAAAATAAAAAATAATTATTTCACACAACCCTTCCAAAAGTGCAAAAAACCCAATTGCGGTTAAAAAATACTTAAAAGTTTTTCTTAAAGAAAAAAAAAAAAAAAAATTTTAAATTTTTTTCACACTGATAGCCAAAATTTTTATTTTAAGTTTAAAAAGTTTTTGAAGAGATTTTTTTGTTTGGTATGCTTTTTTGATTTTTTCTTCTTCTTCTTAATAGAAACACCTCCATTAAAACATTCATAAATTGCTAGGGGCCCAGGACTTTTTCTCCTCCCTCTCTCTCCAAACGGGGATTTGCCCTCAAGCGTAAAAACTGTAAATTTAAAAAAAGGTCCCCCTTTTTTAAAATCCCTAATTAAACGCCGCGCCAAGTCCCTTATAGTTTCTTAATTCTCTCTGGCTGAAAAATCACTTAAATAAAATTTTGTTGCGTAACCAAAAATAAACTTTTTTCATAAATAAACCTAATTCCCTTTTCGTTTGATACCCCTTGCCCTTGTGTGCATTGAATGTAAAAAAATTTTTTTTGGACTTTTTGGGGCAAAGTTTTTACCCATTATGAAAATCATAAAAACCCCGAAATGGGTTTAAAATTTCAAATTCCCAACTTTTGAGTTCTTTCCCCACCTCGTTTTCTTCACTGAAAAACGGGTTAAGAATTCCCCTGCTCTGATCACTGACCTTTTTGTAACCAACCTGTTTCATTTAAACCCAATTTTAATTTTAAAATAATGAAATCTAATTTGTCTGTTTCTGGGGGTTTTAAAGATTTTCATATCTAAAGTTAAGATTTCCCCCATTGCCGTAACCCGGCCCCCTGCACCCCCAACGGCCCGTCTGTGGGACCCCAAAACCCCCTTTTCTATCTGGAAAAAGTGGTTTCCCCTAAAATCCCAGGACTCCCCCAAAAGCGCCCTGCCTGCGGGGAACTTTCCATAGAGGGTCCTCACCCTCACCACTGTGCCGAAACATTTTCCCTTTTATGCCCACCCTTCCCGGGTTTTGTTTTAATTTTTTTACTAAATATGTTTTATTATATTTTATCCCCGTTTGGTGTCTTCTTTTGTGGATTTTAAAAAATTTTTTTCATGTTTATTTTTTTTATGCGTTTTTTTTTCATCTTTTTGCATTTCTTTAGTAACAATGGTTTAAGTTTTTTGTTTAATACCCCTTTAAAACCCAAAAAATATTGTTCTACTTTTTTACCATTCTACTCCATTTTTTTGTTTTTTTTTGTCTTTAATTTAGCCTTTTTGCCTGTGACCCGAAAACTGGTTTTCTTAAAACCTTAAGAACATTTTTCTTTTTGGAAAACAAACGATTCCACATGCGCCGCACTCCCATACATTCGTAGCTCACTGTCTTCATCGTTTTTACGGGGAACCTGGAATTTCACTTCTGCATGCCCACTCAAAAAGGACACCTCATTTCCCTACCTGTTATGTGTTTTTTTAATTTGAATAAATAATTTTTTTCCGTTCCCCGTTTTTTCGTTTTCCCATGTAAATTACCAAAAATTATTTTTTTTAAAAAAAATTTAAAACCTATTTAAAAATAAAAAAAAATGAAACCCTTCCTTCTCTCCTCCCAAACCTATCCCTACAACCAACCTTTTTAATTAAATAATTATTCAACTTTTAGTGTATTGTATATTATTCTTTTTTACCCTGTTTTATTTTCATCATGACCATTTTTAATTCATCTTTACTGTTTTAATGTAAAGCATTTGGAATTGTCTTGTTGCTGAAAGGTGCTGTAGAAATAAAGTTGACTTGCCTTACAACCTCAGCCTGTCAGTCAATCTCCAGGGCATAGAAACACACACACACACAGCCACACAGCCACACAGCCACAGCAGATGTTTACCAACTTGGCAAAGGCCCCCCAGGTTTACTGCATGCCAGCATATTTCATGTCTACTCTATCACCAAAGGTGGGTCCCACATTTCTACCTTATCTTGGAGTTTAATTATTTTAATTAATATTGTTATGCATATTGCTAAATTAAGTTTTTTTTTTGAAGAACAGGCAAGTACAAAACAAGGCATTTCATTTGAAACTTTTGGTTTCATGGTGGTAATATATTGAAGCGGCCATGTTCATTGGGCTGTGTGCACTGCTCCTGATGATAAACTGGAGGTGACAGTGTACATACACAAAACGCAGTGTAGGAGGTTGTGGTTGTGGTCTAGGAGGAGGAGGGAGTAGCCCCCCCCAACATGTTATGTCTTGTCCATGCTCACATACATACAAGGTGGTGTACAAGTAATCTTTACCTGCATTACCTTATTAAATAGAATAGAATGCTTTTATTGTCATATTATTATCAGTGCAGTACCTGGACAACAAGATTAAAGCAACCCCTTTACAGAGTCAACACAAAATATAAAAATATAAACTGTAAAGTATAGGTAGTGCAGAAAAAAAAAGAGAGGGGGGGGACTTGGTGCACAGTCCTGAGAGCATCTATATACACATATAAAATAGTTTTGTATACACGTTATGCAAAAATATAGTTTGGTGTATAAAAAGTCCTGAGTATCAAATATAACATTACATTATGGGCTGTGAAGTGAAGTCAGTGCATGTGTGAGTTGTTATGGCTTTTGGAAAGAAAGTTAGATGTTATCCAAAAATGGTCTTATAACATCTATATACATATGCGACCCTTAATCTAATTTATCATTTTGAGCTGCTGGTACAAACCTCACCTGTCAGTTTGTTCATGAGTTCTTCATAATTAAATATTTAACGCTAGTGTTAACAGATGTGATGGGTCTCAGATCAATCCCCACGCTATGTCTCAATGCCCCTTTTGTAAAATAGCATCCTTAGGTCATAATGGTGCTTTATTATTATTATTATTTATTGATTGTGAATTACATGTCAATATATACTTTTTATGTTTTAATATTATTATGGGCTACCGTGCAATAACTTTTATTATGATTTTAGGACTTTATCTTTGACTGTAGAAGTGATGACAGGACAACCTATAACTAGCTGTTTGTGGAGCTGTCCCTGGTCCTGAAATATACTAGACCTTATGTCCTCTAATTCAGGGGTCTTCAACGTTTTTTAGGCCAAGGACCCCTAACTGAGAGAGACGGAGCAGGACCCCCCACTACATATATTGTATAAAGTTTGTTATTGAGTTGCATATTAAATAAGGCCTACAATAATGTATAGGGCGGCCTAAAGCCTTTATCCATACCTTTTTAGTGCATACAATACTAAGCTATAAAAATAAAATTATTGACATATTGATATATTTACACATCATGTCTGAATGTTAAACATACATGTGACACAGTAATTTCTTAAGCTTAACTGTATCTGTGGATGACTACCTTAGTGGCCACCTTACCTAGGCCAATAAGCCTGTCATCAATGATGAATGTAGGTGAGAAAAGTCACAAATAGGCCGTATTTATCTTTGCTAATTATATGTTGGACTCATGTTCATGTATTTATATTTTGTTTTTGTTTTTCTACAAAAAGATTAAACAATAACTTGGGGGGCCCCCTGCAGTAACTCTGAGGATCCCCTAAGGTTGAATATCTCTACTCTAATTGATGGAAGGATCTTGGAAATTTACAAGTGTAACAATGTAATAACTTACCTAAATAACAGGGTTAAACACAAGCAAATGATTCCTATTTTGTTGATCCATGTAGGGGAATCCTTTTGAATTTGTTGCCTTTCCCGGGTTCTAGACGAGTGAAGCCATCGAACCGCAAATGGACCTGGATGGTGTTTTTTGGGTATTTAGCAGCCTTTTTCTTTTAATATCACTTGAATCAATGAGTATAAAGAGAGACTATGTTAGACAAAAAAAAGGGCTCGTCCGGGACTTGAACCCGGGACCTCTCGCACCCTAAGCGAGAATCATGCCCCTAGACCAACGAGCCTTGTTTTGGCGCCTGATTCGGTAACTCGTCTAATGGAGAATGGTTAACTCTGTCCACGGCGTACTTCAGTTGGCTGGTTACTTTAAACCACTTTTAACCAACAGTGCACCATGACAATGTTTGGTGCCGTGTCTTTATGGATCCATGCTACAAATGTGTTTAATCTCTTAAATGTAGAAATACTCTAATGTTTTCTGGAGAGTCACGGAGCCCTGTTTTCAGAACACAATGTCTAAAAATAACAATACACCATCGCGACAGCAATGCAATATCAGGGTTTGGGTTAGTAGTTTTTTATGAATGAAGTAACTACAAAGTAATAGCCTATAAAATAACATATACTTATTTAATAGTGACGCAGACGCAGGTTTACTAAAGTGATTTCACCTATGAATAAGCCACCAAATTAAACGTCAAAATTGAGGGGCTACCTCTAGCTCATCCAGTAGGCACCCCCATGTAGCCAGAGTCATGCAGCGGCTCGGGTTCGAATCCGACCTGCGGCACTTTGCTGCGTGTGTTTCCCCATCTCTCCCCCTCTTTCTCGTACATCCACTGTAACTAATAAAGCGAAAAGTCCCCAAAAAATAATCTGAAATAGAAAAAAAAAACACGTCAAAATTGCAAAAGTTGCTGTCCATGGTTCTGAAACCTGTGTCACTTCCTGCACCCAACGCTAGGATCCATATGGGACACTTGTTGATGGACAACTAGGCTATATACACACAGTTAAGAACTAAATAAGCACAGGGACACAACAACATGCCAAAGTTATACTTATGTCATTTAAAAACACAAATGCTAGCCAAAATGCAATGGTCACAGTCATTTGACTTATATTAAATGTTTGCCCTATGGAATCAGTTTGTCCCGTAACAACGTGGGGGATCAACCGGAGGTCATTGATGGCTTGCCCAGCGTTTCATTTACCACCCACGTCACTGCATATATTACTCAGGGCTCGAATTCAATCATTTAAAAATCACATGGTCACACCGACAAACCCTATAGCCCACCGAAAGACACGACGCTGTCAATGATTAGTGCGGATGTGTTGGCACAGGGCAGGTAGAGGGAGAGAGGGAATAAGCGAGGGAGTGATTTTGAGAGAGAGAGAGAGAGAGAAAGAGAGAGAGAGAGAAGGAGAGAGAGAGAAGGAGGGAGGGAGGGAGGGAGGGAGGGAGAGAGAGGGAGGATGCTGCCAGCGGAAAATGGCTGCTGCAACCTCAAGCCTATCCTGATACACCGAAACGACATCAAGGTGGACAGAGAGCGCGAGAGGAAGAGAGAGAGGAAGAGAGAAAGATTAGGAAAATGAGAGCAGATAGAGAGAGAATGTGAGCGAGCCTGTGAGTGTTTCCTGAAAGGAGGATAAAGAGAGAGAGAGAGAGAGTGAGAGAGAGCGAGAGAGAGAGCGAGAGGAGAGAGGAGAGAGAGAGAGAGGAGACCCTGGGGTGGGCTGCTGCAAGCGGCGGGCAACACCGAGCCATGGAGGGCGAGTAAGTCCTTACATTTTCATTTTTAACATTGCACACATGTATTCAGCCATTCGCCACATCGGGTAGAAAGAACGCCACCGCCATCAATGTTACACCAATCCTGCCTCATGCACTATTATCACAATCGGTCTTCTGCAGTTTAGCAGGCTGTCGGGAATAAAAAATCAAAAAAAAAAAAAAAAAAACACCATTACGTAGTCTTGAATCAACAGCATACACCCCATTTCCGATATCTATCTATGCCAAAATGTGATAAATGTTAAGCCACCTACATGTGGACCTGTGCTTTGACACGACTGGCACACACGCACACACATTACAGAAATACTAATGAAAACATTGGAAACAAGCAACACAAAGCTATGCAACCCTTCGGAACTAAATGCGTTGTTAGCGATTGGTAAAAAACCGTCACGAAATCTGTCAATGTGTAAAATGTATGGAGGTGGGGGGGGGGGGGGGGGGGGAGGCGAAATATGGCGAGTTTGGGACCAGCATCGCGTCATTCAAGATATGGTTACAGTAAAACGAGGGAGGGATGGAGGCGTTGTGATTTTTATCAACGTGTCTCGGGGTTTCATTATGATTTTTTAAAGCCAAACTTTATGAATGAAATGTGATTTTTTTTTTTTTCCTCTCTCGCTCTCCCTCATCCTCACCCCTCCTCTCCTCCTTCCCTGTTCTAATCGGCCCCCCTCCCCCCCCCCCATCTCTCGTTTCCTCTCCATCCTCTCACCCACTCGTTCCTTTTCTTTTTTTTTCCTTTTCTTTTTTGCACACGCGATTGTATTGTATTGTATTGTGTTGTGTTGTGTTTAGGCCTTGTGCATTTTCCGGTAAAATATCCAACGCGCAGCGCGATGTCGGAGCCAGTCTCGCGCTACCCCATTCATAAAAAAAAAAAATAGAACATAATATCGGGGTTCTTTAATGAGTGCGTGCAGCAGGGGCGGAATTGCAACACTTAAAATTCAGCGTGATTTGAGAATGACAAAAAAGACGCGACTGTGCAGGCATTACATGCACGTGTCCAACTGCGGTGCTGAATTATTCAGCCGACTGGCGAGGGAAGAGCTTTTTTTGTTGTTGCTTTTTTCTTTTTTTTGCAAGAATGCCGGGGCCTCTGATGGCGAATGGGTGCGTTCATTGATACATCTATCTGGGAAACACTCATTCTTCCTTCCTCCCTCCCTCCCTCCTCCCATTTGGCCATTTCTCTCCTCCTCAACGCTGGCTTTTCTTTCTTCTATCCATTTGCTCCATACTTTCTTTATAGCCTACACTCAGTCAATCCCAGTTAGGATTCTCATGCTCCTAAGCAGCAGTAGCCTAATGCTTAAATATTTCATGATTTCTCATATTTGTTTAGCCTCACATGCAAATAAAAGTCAGATTAACCTGAGTAAAATTGTGTGATATTTTGAGTTGTCATGTTGCAATGCTTCCAATTCTGTCTTCTTTGGATTTCATCATGTCATCTTAGTTCAACAGAGCTGGAAACAGTTGCCTTAGCACCATATTAGTACAGCATTTTTGTCTTACGGTAGTTGATCTTCTGTCTTTTACCCCCCCCCCCCAACCAAATATGCATGTCAGTGTGTGCATGTGTGCGGGTATTTCTGTGTGTGTGTGTGTCTGTCAGTGTATATCATCACGTTGTTTAACCAGCCTGGGCCTGTGCTTACTCTCTTGGCTTCACTGACAGTGTGCGTGTTCGTGCAGTGGTGATGACGCGTGATGACTCCAGTGGCGGTTGGGTGCCCCTCGGAGGTGGTGGCCTCAGTCATGTGGTCATATGTAAAGGGCGGAGTCATGACAGCAGGGGGCGGAGAGAACACATCATACGTGGAGAACGGCTGCGAGATCGAGCAGTGAGTGTGTGCGTGTGTGTTATGGCTGACTTTGGTGTCACGTTGGTCCTCAACACCACCTAAAAGACTGTAGCAGAGTGCATGATTTGAGCAAAGGAAACGCTCTTGGTTTGACTTCTTCCGTTGCTTTTATTGCCGTTTGTGTCTTCAGCCAGTGTTGGAGTGTGCGGTGCAAAGGGGCTTAGTGTACAACAAGGTGAACCCCATCTTTCATCACTGGAGGGTAGAAGATCGAAAGTTTGGCCTTACGTTCCAGAGTCCTGCCGATGCCATCTCCTTTGAGAAAGGGCTGCAGACTGTCCTAGACAAGCTCGACCGAGGTAGATCTACACCATCAAAACTTTCCTCCGTTGTGTTTGAATTCTATCAGAGATCTATCAGAACCTAAATCTTCTCAATTCATGTTCTCAAGGCTCTGACTCGCCTTCATCCTCCACACCAGAAGAAGCCGACACCGAGGATGATGGACAAGCTGTGAGTATCTGAGCAGTTTGTCGGTTATTTGTGGGTTACTTTTCTCTAAGAAGACGTCATTGACGTTGCCACTGGGCCCCCAATGCAGTTCTTGGTGTTTTTTTGACTTGTGGGATGACATGTAGCGTGTGCCAGTCTCATACAGGAAGCGAGTCGTCGTCCAACAGCAGAAAGGAGATGCTTCCCAAACCCATCACCATAGTAACGAGCGAGTCGTCATCTACCTGCTTCGTGCGGCCGGAGGAGTTTAGTTTCGGATCGAGCCATGCTCTCACCCCTCAGACACCTGCTCAGGTAACACCACGTCCATCATGCTACTTCATAGTGCTAACACGATGCTACAAGGAACACACACGTTGCATTTTTTAGCAATTTCAATTCATGTGTTCTGGTCACACTTGTGACTGTGCTCTAAGGATGACTACTATAAAGCAACGGTTCTTAATGGTGGGGTATGGGAACTTCCTTGAGTCCTTCAGGGTTCCCAGCAAAATGAGGGGTATTTGTTTTGTGATAAACACTTTTTTTTATATTTATTTAACATACAAAACATACTATTCGGACATTAACATACCCCTTCCCCCTTCGTCATCACTGCTCACCCAGACAAAAATCAAGAAAACAAGACACAGTAACTTCAATATTCAAGACCATACTTAAAAATAGTCACAAAATAGACAACATATCATAAACCAAATAAATATGAATAAGCCGTAAGCCCATCATACATGTTTCTCCCCAGCAGAAAGCGTCTTAGAAGCCTTCTAGATAAGCTCAGATACTTTCCCCGTTTTCTAGTATTTAAAACATTTATATGACATCTTTCTCACAAGCCCACTCTTAATTTGAAAGCACCCCTTCATTCTTCCATTCTTTAAAAGAAATCTGTCTGGCCATCATTAAACTAGTCTGGACCCAGCTTCTTATCTGCTTATCCAGCCCTTTTAGGATTGAGCCATCTCCCAGAACAAATAATCTCGGGCTGAATGGAACCTGGGTCCCTGCAATCCAACATAATTTAATAATTTATAATTTATATAAACTGAATGGAATCTGGGTCCCTGTAATCCAACATAGGTTGTCTCGGATTCCAGTCCAAAATTCCTGGACCATATCACAGGACCATAGGACATGATGTAATTGGCAGTCCAATATTTTTAATGTCTTATTACACATTAGAGCAATACAAAAACATGGCTGGTAATTTTGTCTCCATCCTTAAAGGTCCCATATGGTAAAAAAGTGAGATTCCCTTCTATTTTGCTTGTAAAGCATGTCGAGGTGCAATATAAATACTGTAGTCAAAATGCTCAATCCACACAAAAATACACACAGCCTATATTTAGAAACTGTGCCTTTAAATGAGCCGTCATGACTTCTGCACTATATATAGGTAGAAAGTGCGGCTACAGTGCCGTTACAGTCATTCCCTGACTGCAATGGTGGCGCAAAGACTGCAGGAGTTTGGAAACGCTGACCAATCAGAGCAGACTGGGCTTTTTCAGGAAGGGGCCTTAAAGAGACGGGTGCTAAAACGGAGCGTTTTAGACAGGTATATTCAGACAGACAGTATTAGAAAAGAATGTTTTTTATGAACACTAAAGCTTGTAAAATGTTTGAGTACAAACCCAAAATGCTAGTATGAACCTGATAAGTAGCATGGGGTGAGACCTTTAAGTCCACACCTGAAGTCCAGACATTTCTTTATTCTACTTGAAGTAAAATTAGAATTAAAATCCAATCAAAATTAGATCATTTGTGCTCCTGTTTCAGCGATCCTAGCTGAAACCTTGTGTAAGTGCTGCCAGAGCACACTCTATTCCAGCCTCACTCTGTAATCCTATCCCCTCTCCACAGATCCACACCAAGCCGGGACAGCACCAGCTCTCACAAATGACGGCTGTGTTGAATCCGCCGGCGCCCCCGCTTCCACCTCCTGCTCCACCTACTCCTCCTGTGGGTCCCCCGGCCTCATCTCCTCTGTCCCCCACCATTTCGCTCTTGGAAGAGGGAGACCTGCACAGTGTGGACCCTTGCAAAGACCTGTGGGGTTCTCGAGGTTATGAGGATTACCGACGGGCGGGGTCCACTAGGACTATGGTCGGGGGGCTGACCGGGGGTGTGGTTGTCGGTGGCGGAGGGAGTCTGCAGGACAAGTCCGAGCTGTGTGTGGTTCGCTTTGAGAAGGAGCTGGCAGGAGTGGGCACGGCCGGCTGCGAAGTGACTGTGACCCTGGACAGTAAAGCCTCGCAACGTCTGTCCACGTCGTCGCCCACCTGTGTGTCCACGCCCAACGCTGTATCGGGCGTGTCCTCGCCCGCTGGCTCCCCCCAGGAGACATGCAAAGGCTCGCCCTCCCCCTGCTGCATCCACACCTCATTGGCCACGCCCCGGTCGCGGACTCGTAAGAGAGGAGGAGGAGGGGCCAGCAGTGGCGGGGACCCAGGGGCGATCTCCCCCGACGACGACAGCCCGTGTCCTCAGGCTTCGTCGTCGTGCTCGTCCCGCTGCGTGTACTGCCGCTCTGTGTTCAGCGCTTCGGATAACGGGCGGGGCCGCTGCAGAGACGCCCCGGACCCGGCCCTGCACTGCCTGCGCCAGTGGACCTGTGTGTGGTGCGCGGAGAGTCTGCTCTACCACTGCATGTCAGACTCGGAGGGAGAGTTCTGGGAGCCGTGCTCGTGTGAAGACTCGCTGGGGGGGCACCCGCACCCCCTTTGCTGTGCCCGCTGGTTGGCCCTCCTGGCCCTGTCCCTCTTTGTGCCCTGCATGTGCTGCTACGTGCCTTTGCGCGCCTGCCTGCGGTGTGGGGAGAGGTGTGGCTGCTGTGGGGGAAAGCACAAGGCGGTCCGATGAGGCCAGGCTAAGGGGGTTGGGAGGGGTTTCCGTGGACCAAGGAGGTTTGGGGCGTGGAGAGAAGGGAGCACCTGTTGGGGCGCAGGGGGTGGAGCTTAGCAGGTGGAACAGTGCTCTCAAGAGACCCAGACCTCTGAACTGGCCCTCCGAAGCCTTACAGCCTTCCACTGCATTCCACTCTCTCTATTTTCAACCCAAGGCCTTCCTCACTGCTCCTCGCTGGGGGGGTGCGTTGCACTCAGACCAGGCTCTGTGGGAGTCATCTGGAGCCCTAACCCGTGGGGGTTGGCTGATCAAGAATGAGCGGTCAGAGACTTTATCACAGGAAGAGAGTGGCAGAGGCGACGATGATGTGTACACTGTTTCAAATGTTTTTGTTTTTGTTTTTTTTAATTTAGAAAGAAAAACACAAACTAAAGATGTTTATATATATATGATTGTTATAATTTGAATTGGTATATTTTATTAAATGTAAACACATTGACAGAATCCCCCCAATGGCACACACTATCACAAATTCACAACCATGAGCTCTTGGGGAAAAGTATTTTGTTTCATGTTGGCCTGTTTATCAGTCAGATGAACAGATGTCACCCTTTACCTCTAATTTTACCTCAGATGTTACTCAACCCTGGTTAGGGGATGAACGGGGGAGGGAAGAGGGGTACGGAGAGAGGGTCCAGAGGGAGTGCAGTCTTCAATGAGGATAGTATGAGCATCTGAGACCACTAGTGTCGCCTTTCGGTTTTAAAGCAGTCAACCACAGTGGAAAAGAAAGGTTATCAAATGCAAAAGGGACAATTAATGTTAAGGGAAGTTGCAATGACAACCACAAAGACTTAAAAGTCATAATGTGATCCATTATGGTCGTTTGTAACCAAACACAAGCTTATTTTTGTTTTCTTAAAAAAAAAAAAAAAAGGCAATCCAGAATGTGTGTTTAACATTAAACGCCCTCACTTAACACACATCTTTCCATGCATTTTCAACATTAATCTAAGAAAAACATCACATCCCACCACTGTTCTTGTCAAATCAGTCAAGGTGCTTAATACCGAGTATATTCTACCTAACGTACACGACAACCGTACACTCCCAAACCCCAAAGAAAAACAGAGCTGGACCCCGTGCCGACCAATCTGTAAGATGTGTCTAGGTCTTTGGATGAGATGCCACCAAAAAAAAAAAACTACATTAAGTGCAATGAACTAAGTATTGAAAGAGTATTTTTGTACCGGTCGCTAAATCGAGAATGGAATACTGTAGTGCGTTATTGTGTTGCGATATCAAACGGAAATGATAAACGGGAACAGGAAGTTGTTGTTGAGGTGTGCTGCTGACTGTTGACCCTGTGATAAGAAAAGAGACACATTCACTTGAAAAAGACCAACGGCCGTAGGCGGGTCTTTGTTTGGGCACAGTGGCAAATGTGTTTGCTGAATGTTGCTTTAAGTATGAAGTTTAAACATTTTTTTTATTATGTTATTGCTATTTTAAGTCCTGTCCTAACCCGATTCAAACCCGGTTTTTGTAAGTTCATAGCTGAGCATAACGATAAATAACCCCCCCCCCCCCCCCGGGACATTTCTTAAAATGCTTCTGGTGGTGTACTTTGCATTTCCGTGTCTATTTTGCTGGTTGGTGATACATTTTTCTACTTTCAGTGAATAACTGGCCAAGGGTACATTAACAGATTTTGTTAACATGCTGTAATGGTTGGCAACCATCTTAATATCTTGACATAAACATAAAGGTTTGTGTGTGTGTACGTTCCCTAAATTCAAAGAACAAGGGCCTGTTGTTCAGCCTCTTATATATGAGATATTAGACACCAGTTACTCCACAGAAATTTGCCCCTTGAGCAAAATGCGATGCGGCAACAAGATTCCTGAGATCACAATTTGTGGTTGACCAAAAAAAAAAAAACAGGCTTTAATATCCCTGTAACTGTTGTTATTGGTCTCTTCACTGACATGAGGAACCATTCACTGGCCTGGGTTGTTGAAAAGTTGAAAAGAAGTAGATCTTGACTACGCAGTTGGAGTAAAAACAAAACCCAATCTCAAAATAACTCGGGAAATGCATTTAGCATCACCGAATGATGATATCCCAACAGTATAAGAGAATATATGTGTGTGTGTGTGTGTGTGTGTTTGGGGAGGTGGGAGGGGAGGGTCTTGGTCTTTTAAATCCTTTAAAACTAAAGATGGGAACAGTGAATTATGGCAGGATTAACCTTTCAGAAGCTTCACCAGATTATTTCCATTTTAGAACTTTTATCCAAAGTGACTTCTTAAAGTGAGTGAACAGAGACGAGTAGACTGGGGACGGAGTGATAAACACGACCCCTGACCTCTCCGTGATGGGACGGTCTTCCTCACTGCTACAGGCCAGCCTGTTAACAATGTTGGCCCACTTAAAAAAAAAACAAAAAAACATATGGCAGGAAACACAGTCAGTCGGTCACTAGACTGCCGTCCTCTGATCCTAAAAGAACCCTGTTGTCTGTCTCCCCCCCATCTCGTTTCACACACAAACCCCACAAATCTGCAACGCATAGACCTGCACACAGACACACACGTTCCCTCGACGGTGCAGACAAACTGAACCAGTAAAGCCATTGCACACGATTTGCTACTTCTGGCTCAGAAATGGTGTTAAGAGTACAGTACTGACAGGACAGTCATGCGGTCACTATTGCAGACCCCCATTCTTACCCATCTTAATAAATGTGCCTTTTGATTTCATTAATCAATACCTTATGATTTCTAAGTAACTCTGTGTTAAGTACTATTTCCTTTTTTTTGGGGTTATTGATTTTTTTGTTTTGTTGCCAATGTGCATATTTTCAAATGTACGTATTTATTAGTTCCAAAGTAATTACTGAGATATTACCTGTTTATTTATTTATCGAGATATTTATTCTGATTCTTTATTTTTTTGGAGACAGGTTTTTATCTTCCGTGCTGTCTTACTTCTGACTTTGTGCCAATGTGCTGCTTTGAGGTGTTACATATCGTGGGTTTGTATCATTATTAAACCCTCACTCTATATTTTATATCAGTGTCTTACTTCTCTCTCACTTGTCATCACATCGCTGTCCTAAACACTGGGTCATAGTTGTGTTCTCGAATTATTCTACAATGCTATCTAATAAGAAAGTGTTACTCGAACTTTATCCATTAAAAAAAAAAAAAACTCAGACCATCTAACCGCCAATATATATCCCCAAAACAATAGGCCTCCTAGATCATCAGTATAATACAAAGTAAAGCCAAATTAAATGACAGTTTAATAAAAAAGCTTACCAACTCAATGTGTCGTCTTAATGAGGAAGAATTGTGCGGCTTATGCTGCCATAGCACCAAAACTATGACTGTCTTAAAGCTATAGCACTTAACTTTTTGCTATTAATAAACGTCTGTTACATTCAAGAGATACAAAAAAGTATGTAGGCTATCAATTTAACGAGTAAATAAAGATGTGTCTCCAAACTTACCTCAATTATAACTTGTCTCTTGCTAGCTGTACAGCTCTCATCTCTGTTCAGTGTTGTAGTCCCGAAGCACTCCTTGCAGTATCAACACAGGAACTTTCATGCATTTCTTTCACATCTACTGCTGTCAGATTCCCTGTGTTCACTCAGAAGGAATCACTTCACACGGTTAGGCACTTTTAATGACATTTTAAACATGTTTAGAGGCTAAAAACATGTTTAAAACTTGCCCTGTTTAAGCCTGTTGGGTGCTAACGCTAGCACGAGGATAACACGGTGTAGACAGCACCGACTGGTTTAGTTTTTCCCTTTACCGACAGCACTCCACATTTACAAACAACAGACCTACATGTTGAAATTGACTGGCATTCTCCTTTAATCCATCTTGTCAGTTGACAGAAACTGTAAACTTTAGAGGCAGTGTCTCAAAACGGTCGGCTTCATTGCAAAATTCCGACAAAACGGAAAAAAACAGCTAATTTAAATAATAGTGTTTGAATTTACATACGCATACACATCTATGCTCCTCACTATTACGCTTTGGAGTTGGCCGCAAAACACTGTTTTGATTTTAAATTGAAAACATATTTTACCAGGATTCTTATTATTATGTACTTACTTGCAGATCACTTTTTGAGGAATATTTAAAAAAAACTAAATGTTCTTTTGTTTTTAGCCTTTGAATATGTTGAAATTGTGGAACCATTATTTAAAGAACGGAACAATGCCCAGGGCAACAGCAAATACATCCAGTGACCAATAGAGGGAAGCACTACTTTAATAAAGTACAAAAGGGAAGAAGAGCGGAGACACAAACAAAACAACAACTTTGTTGTATACACTCAAGTCTGTCCTCGACAGGATGGACTGTTGTCCTCTACTTAACAGAGTACATGTGCTGTCTTTTATGTTTGAGGATCTCAGTGGAGGTGAGCGCCAGGTCTTCATCGCAGACGTCGCAGTGGTAAACTCTGGTAAGACTGGACACCGAGGATGAGCTCGCCTTCCCACCTTCTGGCTCTGAAAACCACGACACACACCCCACAATCAGTCTCAAGTTATTCATCTCTTAATGTGGTGTTGAGACAGCTGCTGAATGAGACAGCTGGTGTATGTGTTCAAGTAATCGAAACCCAACAGATTATAAAATTAAATATGAACGGATGGAGATTTCTGACCTTCCTCCGGCTGCTGCTGTTCCCCTGCCGGCCTGCAGGAGGCCTCGTGCTGCATGCGTTCCAGTGGAGTCAGAGGCATGTACAGGTCGCAGTTAGGACAGGTCCAGAAAGTGCGTAAACACTCACTGTAGAGATCCTTCGAGTCCTGCAAACACAAGGATCCAGGACACTTAATAAATTAACATTTAAACAACTGGACGCAGTCAAAGTGTGGCCAAAACGTTTGACTTGTAACCACAGTGTCCAGGATAGAGTCAACAACAAGCACAAAATACATGTTGTCATTTGCATCACCTTAAAAGACGTGCGGTTTCAAGTTTGGGGACGCAAATAACATAATGACGGTTCATTTTTCTGCATGAACTGGTACAGTTCACCCTAAGTGACCTCCCATTGTGGGTTTTTTAGGCTTTTATTTGTATAGGACAGCTGAAGACATGAAAGGGGAGAGAAAGGGGGGAATGATATGCAGCAAAAGGCAGCAGGCAAACCTCTACATATGGGCGCCCGCTCTACCAGGTGAGCTAACCAGGCGCCCAACACGGCACGATTTCTTTAGCGGTTGAAACATTTATTTTCCATCTCTGATTGGGTCTGAAATTCCACTAACAAGCTATTTAGTAGCTAAAAGAGCATGTGAGATTTGTTAGAATGGCCAAATAGTATGTGGATTGCATACTTTTTCCGGTGAAATATTACAGCGAGCAAACACTGGAAACTGCAAACACTATGCTGGCATACAACGGGGCTCAAAAGTTTAGGCACCCCAGGTAAAAAAAATTGTATTAATGTGCATAAAGAAGCCAAGAAAAGATGAAAAAATCTCCAAAAGGCGTCAAATGACAGATTAGACATTTGTATAATATGTCACAAAAAGTTAGATTTTATTTCCATCATTTACACTTTCACCATGGCTTCTTCTAAGCAGTTGTCTGGATAACTGAAACTGAAATTAGTCGAGTTTGGGGTTATATTGCAGCCAGTGGCACAGGGAAAGACTCTTGGCTGGCTACAAGACGCGTTTCCAAGCTGTGATACTTGCCAGAGGGGGCAGTACAAGGTATAAACTCTGCAGGGTGCCCAAACTTTTGCAGACGCCATTTATTTGTTTTCTGTTATTTTGAAAGTGTAAATGATGGAAATAAAATCAGAAATTTTTGTGACATATTATACAAATGTCTAATCTGTCATCTGATGCCTTTTGGAGGTTTTTCCTTCATCCTTCTTTATGCACATTAATAAATTTTTTTACCTGGGGTGCCCAAACTTTCGAGCCCAAACTTTCGACAACGTTCATAACAGACAAGCGTACAGAGACCAAGGAGCTCTGTAACGTCAACAACGCTCTAATTTACATATTATTTAAAATCTGGGATTATGTCACCTGCGACTGTTGGTCTAGTTATTTACCCTTTTCAGAAATGTAAGCTTAATCTGGCAATGCCGCTAGAGCGGTGGATGGTAGGGGTAAGCATGGAGGAGGTCGGACACAACCTCTGTGTAACTTTAAGAGAATTTCGGTCTAGGTTGCTATGGTTTCAGGCAAACTCACAGCCAGACAGTTGTAGTTGAAGAAGCTGGTGACACGCAGGCCTCCTTTGATGGGGTCCGGCTTGGCCTCGACTCCTGGAAACAGCGGGTTAACCTCTGGAGCGTTGGTGGGAGACAGCTCCGACTGTGACTGGGGGCCGATGTACAGGTTCTGGGTCTGGAACGCTGTGAGTCGCCGAAGGCTGTAACTGACCTGGGAGGGAAGGGAAGAAGAAGTACACAAAAGATATATTAAATGACATTGAAGAAATGCGATTGAGTCACTGAGAATGTCTGGAAAGTAGAAATGAACAACACAGACATCAACAGAATTATTCTATGTATCAAGACTACGTGTGTGAGCTACTTTTCAGGCCTGTTTTTGGGGTGCCTTATACTGCACTGGTGCCTCAGTGTAGCGCTGGGCAATAAATCCAAATTATAATTGTTTTTAACCCTTATGTTGTCCTCGGGTCAAATTGACCTGTTTTCCAACATTAATGTTCTTTTTAACTACCCAAAATAACATGGTTGATTCCACACAACGCTCTTTGGCAAGTACAAATCTCTACTTTCATTAATTTTGGGGTGTCTTATTCAATTTTATAGCATTTGAAAAAAAAAAATTGAAGTAGTTTTGCAATAGTATTGAGTAAAAGTTGACATATAAGTTGATAATATTCCATATTCCTTCCACATCAACATACATTCCTTTAATTTTAGTCTAAATAATTCCTAATTACTCAAACATTAAGTATAATTTCCTATAAATGAGGTTTATTGACCGTAAAATCCAAAAATACCTGTAAAACTAAAATTAATTGAAAAAAAGTGTTGAAAAAAGGAACAAAAATGTAAGAAAAAGTTAAAAACATTGATTAAAAAGCTTCAACAAAAGTGTTGATTTTCAGTTTTGACGCGAAGACAACACACGGGTTAAATGATTTTGGCTCCCAACGATTACAAAAACGGAATAATTGGAGGAAAAAAAACAATTATTTTGCACATTACGGTTTGCAAGTGAACTCTTATTTTGTCTTGTGTTCTGAATGAAAATTATTTTTTCAAACGGTAAAAAGCATAAAGGGAAATTTCACAGTTCAAGGTGTTTTCACTGTTGATTTGTTTAACTGTTTCACTGTTTTTTTTTTAAATTCATTAATTGCAACATCTTTCCAAAAGCCAATAAAACTAATTTCAATATTGACGGCAGATAACAGATTTTTTTTCCCTATAATGGAGCAGCCCTACCTCAGTGTAAAGCAGGAAGCGGACCAGTCCTTCGCTCAGCTTCTCCAGGACTTTGCGGGACACCCCCTGGACTGCTGCTCCCCCCATCGTGCTCTGTCCCAGCTGGGCCAACAGGAGGCGCTCCCACTCGGCCCTGAGGGCGAGAGCGGTGGACAGCACCTTCAGGGCGTCCTCCGCCTCCCGCAGCTCCAGCTCCAGCCAGCCGTCCACCACCAGACGCGTGCAGTCGGCGTTGCTGTCCACAGAGTTGGCCACCAGCAGCAGAGCCTGGGGAGCACATGGACACTAGATTACTAGAAGATGGGGACAGTACCAGAGCTTTCTGGAGGGCTCCTAGGAAGCTTTATGCTGGGGAGAGACATGTATGATGGGCTCATGGTGTTGTCATTTATCCATATTTATCCTTTATTTGGTTTACAGTGTCTATTTCGTCATAATGGTTTGTATGGTCTTGGATATTGTAGTTACTGTGTCAGCTTTTCTCAAGAATTTTCCACGTGTGAAAATGGAACCAGGGAATAGATAATGGATCACATTATTTGACTTGCTGTCCTACTCAGTAATCAACCCAAAAACTGGATTGTATAGGTTGGCCATCACATTATTAGGACCGTTACTTTAACATAATACAGAACTTTATTAGGGTAATAGCAAATAAAAAATACAATAAAAACAATTTGTGGTGGGAACAGGAACATTCCACATCTGGTACTAACTTGCAGCGCTGGAACCCGCACGCAGTTGGACAAATACGGCTTGTTGGTCTCTAACAGAGTGACGAAGGCCAGCAGCTGGTGTCTGGTGCTGTCCCGCCTATCCGGCCCTGCAGAGATATGATGAGAGGCAGGCACAACAAGAAAGAGACATGTGAGGACAGCAACAAGACTCCCTCAGCGGATCAGGAGAAATATGGTTTTAGCAAAATGAAGAAAAAACTATTCTGGGGAAATGGTCCTGAATTATAAGGAACACCATCACAAATAAGCTTTTCTAGATTCAAGAGGAGCTTTCAGTAAGACAAAATGTTGGTTAGTAGCTGATGAATATATCTGCCAAAAAGCTTAAAAAACATTATTTAGAACACAAGTGTGACTTTAACCCTTGTGTTGTCTTCACTTTCGGGACCCTATCCCTTGGGTCAAATTAACCCCATTAGGGTTTTTTTTTAAACAATTTTAAAAATCCATTATGGGAAAAACAAAGGTGGTCATATCCAGAATAATTTTCTGAATTGAGTACGGTTCATTTTCAGGTAGAAAAAAATGTAACTTGTACCATTTTTCTTCTTCTTCTTCTAAAAATTTGAAAGGGGTCAAATTGACCCGAATACCATACAAGGGTTAAATGTCTCATAAAGGTGGATTTAATAAGTTCCCATGATTTTAAATGTGTGTTTTTAACATTTGAACAGTATCAATCATGAACTTAGAATTGTTGCATGCATGGGCATGTCTTGTTACTGCTGTCCATTTTCTTTCTCCATGGGATAAATTAAAAAAACACACTTGGCTGTTTCACATTTTTAAAGTTCATTTAAATGAACTAAGTCAACCAACCACACCACCATTTTTTTTTTTTATCTACATGTAGTACTTGTAAAGACGTTATTCCTGAGGTTTACCCATTTCTCTGGTGTCGTCCTCGGGCACTTGTAGCACCTCTGGGTCACTGGCAAACACACTCGTCGGGTGAATTACCACTCCCTGCTTATTCTTTGTGTGAAACACCTAAATAACGTCAAAATCACAACATGTTAGTGGAATATTTCATCACTACAGTCACTATAGATACACAAGTTTTTTCCCTTCATTGTATCACCAAAACGTCTATTCTGTGGTGGCTGCACAGGAGCCTGACCTGGTCCGAGTCCTTGCGGGCGGTGTTGTGCTCGTCCGGCAGGGCCAGCTGGGGGTAGAGGCCTCGGCACAGCAGCAGCTTGAGGAGAGCCTGCTGGCGGGAGGACATGTCCTGACTGACGCTGGCCGCCTCCTGCAGCTCCGAGACGTTGTGCCGCAACTTGAACTTTACCTCCTGTTGCGGGACAAGTGTATGTTACACTCAGAGTGTAGACACAAGCAGATCCACCTCTGTGAAGATGACAAGCCTTGATACCATATGTGCTGGCCTTTTATTGTCTTTATACACAGATCTGTCAATCTCCTTGTTTTCAATTCTACTTATTTTGTTGTCTTTATACTGTCTTTTCATCTATTTTTTAATTTCTTTTTTTCTTGCTAAAACTGCTGCTGGAACTTTCAATTTCCTGCGGGAGTCATCCCAAAGGATCAATAAAGAGAAGTCTAAGTCTAAGTCTCTATTGCTTCCAGGACCCACAGAACTTCCCTTCTTTCTGCAAACAGCTGCAGTCAACGGGTGAATCTGACACAAATATTATCCACAAATCAACGCTTGCTTCTATAAATGAGAAACTTTTAATTATTAAAGGTCCCACATTATGCTCATTTTTAGGTGCATTCGATATATTTTGGGTTTCTACTAGAACATGTTTATGTGCTTTAATGTAAAATAAACCCGTTATGTTACTTATACTGTCTGACTGAATAAACCTGTATTCACCCTCTGACTGAAACACTCCATTTAGAGCTCCACTTTACGCCCCCCTCACTGCTCAACACTGATTGGCCAGCCTTTCCAGGTCCTCCACATCTGCAGCGGTTGGTGTTTTTTTTGCCCCCAACATCTCCTTCCAGGCAGCACGGCAATGGCTATGTTTAGGGTTAAGGATAGGGTTAGTTGCCTGGAAGGCGACATTGGAGGAAAAACATCTGCTGTCTCTGCACTGTCATTGCAGTCAGGGGATGACTGTAACGGCACTGTGGCGGCACTTTCTACCTATGGTAGAGTGGTGCAATTTATGGACTTTATCCACTTTTAATCTCTTTTCAAAAAACATTCTTTTTTTTATTTGTTGTGTAAGGGAAACAGTCAAAGCGAGCTTTTCATTGCATAGGGTAAGTGCATATGACGATAAAACCTCTCGAATCTTGAATATATAGTGTAGTTGTGACATCCTAACCGTACAGAAGTCCAGACGGCTCGTTTAAAGGCACCGTTTCTAAATGCAGGCTGTGTGCATTTCTCCATCGAATTGATTGTTTTGATACAGTATTTATATAGCACCTTGGCCTGCTTTATAATCACAAAAGACATGGAACTCTCACTTTTTACAATATGGGACCTTTACCTTTTAAAGATTACAGGAATAAAAGACAGATCAATTACATTTTTTTTTATTCCACTTATTGGATCATACGTGCACCACACAATAGCACAAAAAAAATGATTGGATAGGGTTTCACATTGAGTGTTAAATGCTGGTGTTTAAGTTTAGGGCTGCTTCTTGGCAACTTTTTCCCATGTAATGCTGTACTCTGAGTTCACCTGTATGTCCATGTTCTGTCCCGATCCCTCCTGGTCCTTCTTGCCTGCGCGGCCTCCCTCGGTGTCGGATCCCGAGGAGAACTCTCCGTCCTGGCCCTCGTCCATCCTCAGGACTTTACGCCTGCTGCCCTCCTGCTGCTCGTGGTCTCTCTTCAGCTGATGCAGCTTCTTCCTCTCGGCTAGCCTCTCCCTGCGTTGCCCGCGGTCACCGCCAGAGGGGGCACTGTGCTCTGACTCCAGCAGGCCGTGGCTCCTCAGCAACTCCTGTTAACCACAGAGGAAGCTCGCAGTGTAAAATCTTGTTTCTCAAATCAAAAACCTGTCAAACAAGGTTACTTTTTGGTCCACCAGCCAAATAGCGAGCATTTCGACAGTACACTACCAATGTTTTTTGGCTTGTGAGTAAAGCAACTCTTCCAGCTACTTGCCTATTTTACCAGCATTTGACTGGTAGATGATGCTAACTTTGAACCCTGCTGTCAAATGTTTTTTTTTTAGGGGTTAACGTCTTTCAGCAGCTTGCCTTGAACTGTCTGCGTAGGTTGACCATCTCGTAGAGCCGCTGCTCCTCCAGGCCTCTCCTCCTGCACCACTTCCTCGAGCCACCACCTCTCTCTCCCTTCACCTGTTAAACTCAAAGATGAACAGTTTTATGTACAATGAAGTAGGGCTGGGTTTAAAAAGTTCCATTTTTGGATTCAAATCTATCTTCATTTGAATGATCTGATATGGATTCATAAAATCCTGAGATCCATCTTTTAAGAGTGAAGATGTACAGCCTTAACTCCACGCTGTAGCTACAGCGTTCGTGCCTCCGGCATTGCGACCCTTTCGGAGTTCTGCGTCGGGGGGGAACACGTTTCTTTGCATCGTGGTGCATTTCACCGCCAGAACACTAGGGGGTGTTTGGTTTCCGGAGGGTCAATTGCGGAAAAAAAAGCCAATTTCCAAAAATGGCGAGCAAAAGACAGATCACTAGTTTCTGTTATGTTAGCAAGCAAACTTTACTACTACCCACAAGGTATTGCTTGCTGGCGATGTGCTAATTTCAAAATGTTAATGACATACAGACACTTTACAAACGGATAACTTTATTTGCAAAGCTTACGTCAGTGAACTAGCATGTTGCTACTCCCACTGTAGGCTGCTTGGAACACAGACTATCAACACACAGGAAGAGTCTGCGTAGCCTCAACGCAAAGTTACACATTTTTGGAGGTGCGTGTCGAGCTACGGCATAGAGCTCGGAGAGGGGTTCGTGGCGACGCAGAGGGGAACTGCGGGGGTACGCCGTTGATTCGACGCAGAAGCATAAAACAGCCTTTAAACCGTCTATGCATCACACCATCTGCACTAAAGATAGCACTTTTTATTTCGGTCTCTATGTAACTGCTTTTGGGTCAATTCTTAATGGCAAAGATATTTGTAATAATGCAGCAGTTTGCAGAGGTTCCTTGTACAATTTACAGAATTAGTTCTCTGAGAATCTCTTTCATATCCCAGCAAAATTGCAACATATATATATATATAAAGGGGCTTGATTTCATTGATATTGAGTGGCATCAAATCAGAACCTTGTGAATCGGAATCTAACCGACTCTGGAAATCAGTGGTGATACCCAGCCCTACAATGAATAACATCTTGTACCAAATCTGTCTCATCCGTTCCTATCAAATAGCCGCTGTCTAATAAAGTGTCCATTACTGACCTCCACCCAGGCATTGAAGGTGTTGAGCAGGGTAAAGGGGTCTCCGTGGTTGCTGTTCAGGGGCTGGCGGGCGGTGGCACAGTCAGGGTTGTGCTGTGCGCTGCGCAGGAAAGGCGACTGAACGCTGAGGGCCGCCGCTACCGTCAACACGGGATCCACCAGCTTAAACAGAGAGCCCAGCACCAGCATCTTCCCTGAATCAACACAGACACGTTTCCTGAATCTAGCTGCTCCTGGGTGTGCAGCACTTTGAAACTCCAGTATGTCGATCAGTCAATACAGTTGTTTGTCACGTGAAATCATGTAGAAATGTCGTTGCCAAACATTTTACACCACGTACCACTTCAGAATATATATTAGGCTCCAGCGAGATACCAGCATTATGGCCCATGTTAAAATAGAGCAACACAGGTCTACCCTGTTCAGCTACGGACAGTTCACACAGGAGGCAGTTTTCCTAAAAACGTATTATTTATTCTTATTATTATTTGTTCACAACCACAGACATGCTGGACTTCTTTATGGTTTCTGCATCTTTCACCAAGTCAAATTTAAGACCTTTTGAGACCATAATGAGTGAAATTTTAGACCTATGTCATGACATCAAGTAAAAAAAGAAAATGGAAAAAAGTCAGATGTCAGTGTCCGCAAACATTGTCTGAAACAATTCCCCTATTACCTCATCGGCATTAAAGGACCGGTGTCTGGTCACTGTGTACTGTGCACCTCCGCTCATTCATTTGTAGTTGCGATATATTGAATTATATTTGGTCCTGCAAAAGAAAGATCTACATTACAAATAACTATTTCACTATTTTACTGCCGGAGCATTTCAATGAGCATTAGAGGCAGCGTCACATGGATTTAGCTAAATTAAAACCTGTTTAAAATTATTTAAGACCTAGAACACAATACTAACATACTAAATACTAGACTAATACATTTAAGACTTTTTAAGGCCTAACATTTGGATTTAGAAATTTTCGACTTTTTAAGACTTTAAAAGCTAAAAGCAGGCTGGTATCCAATCAAACATATTTACACATAAGGAAACACTTGATTTGTATGACTTCTAAACATAATTTACATTTTTCAAAATATACCAGATTCCATCCGCGTGCCATTAGAGGGAGCTCGCGTACCACCAGTGGTACTTATACCACAGTTCGAGAACCTGGGGTCTAATTCATTGTGATATTTGGTATAATTACTTCAAGTACCAAGCCTAAATTGATGCCATTTAAAGTTTCTTCAACCCTTCGCCACCATGTTGTGTTTCGGTTGTCAGATTCATGAAAATGTTAGGAGATGAAAAACATTTTTAAAAAAAACTGACTGCCACATACAACAGGAGTCTGGTGTAGGAATCTTACCTATGACCACATCCACAGGCAGCTGTGCCAGCAAACTACCAATAGAGGTCAGTTCTCCATGAGCGTCTAGCGCCCCCTGCTGCTTCAGATAAGTGATTGCCGTCTGGATGCTAGCAGCTGGAGGCGGGTCAATGAACACAAAAGAAAGAGGATCTCCAAGACACATGCTCTTCATCTGCAGGAACAAAACCGCACGAATGAAGCTATGATTTAACTACGGAAATTGAAGAATTAAACAGAAGAGTTGCACAACAAATTCAAAAGGTGTGCGGGGGGGGGGGGGGGGGTGTCCTATTCTGGAACACTTTCAGAATCTCTAGTCAGTTAGAGAAGTACTTGCTGTAATATCAATTTTTTAATTTCATTTGAAATTACTATCAGCTATTTACTTATCTATGTATTTTCATTCTGTTCTCACATTATTTTACTTCTTGCTATATAACCTGATTTCCACACTATGTGCACGTGTGTGTGTGTGTGTGTGTGTGCACGTGTGTGTGTGTGTGTGTGTGCGGTGCGTGTGCGTTGTGTGTGTGTGCGTGTGCGTGTGTGTGTTTAAGAACCAGCTGTTTGTTTGATGAGGTTTGAAGGGGGGGGGGGGGGGGGGATTAGGGAATGGGCTGTATTTATTTCCACACAGTACCTTCTCTGTGATATGCAGACACTGTACAAATGGGTGCATTTGTTTAGCAAAATAACATAATAAAAATATGTGAAGGAAACAAAAGAAGAGTTGCTATCTTGCTTTCTACGGGATGCTGTTACCTGAAGAATTAGGGAGTCCAGTGCCACTCTGTGGATTTCAGGGACAGGATAAGGGGCGAAGGCATCGTAGTCCGACTCTGCGTACAGGCGGTAACACACTCCTGGACCCGTGCGCCCGGCTCGCCCTTTCCTCTGCTCAGAGCTGGCTCGGCTGATCCAGAACTCCTGCAGACGTTGCATCTTTGCCTTAGGGTCAAAACTCATTTCCTTTACCTTCCCTGTAAAAGACAAAACAATCCATTTATAAGGTTGCTGCATCTTCTTCTGGGCCATGGATTATTTTTTTGCCCTTGTTAACTATGTCAATTTCTTTACATTTAGAAAACATCCCTCCCCCCCTTGATATCTTGTGAACCTTTGGGATCCTCACTAGATTTAAAATGGGAAAGATTTTGAACAAAAAATTAGGTTTGTAAGGATTAGTCTGGATTAATAGAAGTACATTGTGTGCCATTCTCCAAAATCTCTTCACTATGGGAAACAACACCATCCAGCTAGCAAGCTACACGCTGAGTTTTTAAGAAAATATGGATGGTGCAACAAGGCACGCCTTCTTGGTTATTTCTATGAATGATTGTAAAGATTTACAAAGAATATGTTTACAGCATTTCCTCTCTAACTGGGACTTTTTGGGACCGATTGGTGGGATTGCTGTGGACAAAGAACACACAGAGAGACTCTAGTAAGAGCTTTAACCATGCATCCAGCTAATTTAAATAGCTCACATTATTTTATCGTGTCAGCAGTTAGCTTCATTTAATATTGTATGTGGCGTTTTATTTTTCGGATGCAAATGTTCCACCAAAACGAAAAAGAATATTTAGCAGAGCGGCCGTCGCTGCGTCCGGAGCTTAGCGCCGCTCAAGACAGTTGCAACTGGTTTAAAGAAATGCAAACAACCCAGAGAGTTTTTTTTTTTTCCTCCTTTCCAAGACTGCATCTGTGTTCTGCCCAGACCTTCGCAATGGACCCATTAGGAGCTGGCAATGCAAGACCATTAAATGAAGGACCTGATGGAAGGTATATTCTAGTTGTAAAACTGTAATCCCAAGCCATACCTGAGTCTACAACAAAGCGCACTCCATCTATTGTCACGGAGGTCTCTGCAATATTGGTGGAGATGATGCACTTTCTCACCCCAGGAGGAGAAATGTCAAACACCTGAAGAACAACATGATGAAAAAGAATTAGCTTTCAAATGTTCATCCGATTCAAACATTGCAATATGTGCACTGGGATCCGATCTGATGAGGAAGCAGACTGTGCCTTATCCTGCTGGGCCAGTGAGAGGGTGCTGTGCAGCGGTAAGACAATCCAGCGGCGTGTGTGTGTGCCATAAATCTGACAGGCCTCCTGGATGGTGGAGATCTCCGCCACCCCGCTGAGGAAGATAAGCAGGTCGCCGCGCTCCTCTGGAGGGTAACGCTGATCGATGCCCTGGAGGATGCGCAGATAGGGTCTGGGATCCAGTTTCTCTGAACGCGAGGGCTGCTCCTCAGCTGGAATGGGCTGGTATATCACCTTAGTACAAGAAACGGGGGCAAAAAAGTTGGTTGCAATTTAAAAGAAAATATCAAACAAATTCTCAAACCCCAAAAACACAGAAAATGTTATTTTTGGAACATAATTCCCTAATTTAAAGCTCCAATTCGTATTGCAGGCAGCAATTTAAAATAGTTCAGTGAAGAATATATTAAAATGACATACTGAAGTCTATGTCTTTTTGTTAAGTGTTTTAACAATAAATAAATAATTTACTGATTAAAAGGGTTGATAGAAATGCCAGTATCAGAAAAACATCAGATTCTGCTCAAATGCGGGTATCGGTTTTGGAGAGTACGTGAGTCTATGCCTTGATCTGATATCGCATAATTTAGCCTCGAAAGAAAATCTACTTTAAAGAAATGCATTTCTGTTTTTTTCCTGTTATGACTAGCTGTCAAACTAGATAATAAAATAAAGTTCTATGGCATTCATTCTCTGTTGTTAGTATATGTTCATGTTAACAAATACTTTAACCTGAGCTAGGCTAAACAACAACAATAGCAATCATATCAAATCCATACAGAGTTAGTAGAATAAATCTGTTAAAATATATATACATATTTATGAAGCACTGGTATCAGAGCTTATTAAGAACGTCTATTCCTCTCAAATTTGAGAGAGGATGTTTTTTGGGTCCTTTGTGGATGCATTAAAAATCTCATAACGTTAATTAAGGTGCATTTGTCTTTGAGCATGCCCACATCAAGGCGCAGAAAACAGATTCCTTCTCGCGGGAGGCATGTTGTGGAATTTTCCGAAACACCATCATGGTTAAACTGTACTGAGACTTAATTGTCTCCTCTAACAAGTGTTGATTAAATGCTTCTGTGTGATTTATTATAGTCTCCCAAACATTCTTCACATATGTAAATTGAGTTGTGCTGCTCCTGAGTTTTTCCTTAAAGGGGAATTCCGGTAGATTCCAACTAAATACAGCTAACTTAGCACAACTTTCATGCATTTCTTTCACATCTACTGCAGTCAGATGTGCTGTGTTCACTTGGAAGGAATCACTTCACATGGGTAGGCACTTTTAATGACATTTCAAACATGTTTAGAGGCTAAAAACACGTTTAAAACGTGCCCTGTTTAAGCCTGTTGGGTGCTTACGCTAGCAGGAGGATAACACTCCAGGACTTCTCCTTTAATAATGCATATTCACATCTGTGATCCCAGATGTGCGCTGCTCACCTGTATGGGGAACAGGCGGCCTGGTACCTGCAGTACAGGAGCCCTGTTGAAATAGTCGGAGAAGAGTTTGATGTTGATGGTGGCTGACATGAGGATGAGACGCAGGTCTGGCTGCTCCGCCAGCAGAGAACGCAGGACCCCGAGCAGGAAGTCACAGTGGAGGTGTCTCTCATGGACCTCGTCCACAATCAACACCTGGTACTGGTCTAGAGTCCGGTCCTTCTGGATCTGCCGCAGCAGCAGCCCCTCCGTCAGGAATAGCAGTTTGGTGGCCGGGGTCCGGGTGGTCTCAAAGCGGATCTGGTACCCCACCTGCAAAACACGACTGCATTTCTGAGCCCTGCACACATTATTAAAAGTTGTATCTTCAAATGTCTTACCTGGTTGCTTACTTGCTTAGCATAGTACAAGTAAAAAGTACACATTACTCAGTGCTCAGAATGGTCCATCTCAGAATCACATTTCATCATTGCGCTAAAATTAATAATGCATTCATGTGTACATCACTTTGATGCCACCGCTAGTAAAGGTGGACTAATTTAACTGCTGGGTAGCTTGTCCCATTAATACAGTTTTACCTTAATCGATTATAATCCGTTGTTAGTTTTTCGTTGCTTATATTTTGTATTATTGATCCATATCTGTAAAAGGTAAATTAAAATTAGGGATCGACCAATACCGGTTTTTCAAAGCCCATACCAATTAATAGTAGTTAATGGAACCGATAACGGATATTTGGAACCAATATGCATTTACAGTTAACAGATCTATAAGTCAATATTAAGATTTTGGAATATTACAAACACAAAACTTTGTTTAAATGCTTTAAGCAACTGTTTCATAAATGAGAAACTTTCAACATAATCCCCAGTAACAGAGATTTAGATAGTGTTGTGGGTCGATGATCAATCTATCCCTATTTAAAATACGTATCATAATATTTCCCTGTAAATTGTAGTGGAGTGGAAATATAAAGTAGCAGAACATAGAAATACTCGAGTAAAGTACAGTACTTGGTTGTTCTCCACCACTGGGCAAAACTCCCTTAAGTCCAATTGTCTTATACTGAGTTCTAGATGTCTTATGTGTTGGATGTTTATAACAGCCAACTTTTTTATTTTTATTTATATGTGCAAGATAAATCTATGCCGTGACAAACCTTTGAGCCGTACTGATTGAGACTCTCAAAGCTGACCCTCTTGGCCAGGGAGATACAGGCGATGCGCCGAGGCTGGGTGCAGGCTATGTGGTTGAATCCAGCCGAGAGAAGATACTGAGGTACCTGGGTAGATTTCCCACAGCCCGTGTCACCTGCCACAACAACCACGGGGTGCTGTCGCACTAGCTCCACTATCCGGTCCCGGTACTGGAAGATGGGCAGGTTCTTCTGCTCCCGGCGAAGCTTGGCCAGCTTCCCAAAGCTCTGTCTCTGGCTGAAGTCCAGGAAGTGCAGCAGAGCCAGGCGGCAGTCTGAGACCTCCTGGCTGCCTGGACCTGAAGCTCTCGGCCGGCATCTGTGCTCGGACTTCCCCAGGCGCTCCTCCACATCCCCGGTGCACACAGACACGTTGATCCTGTAGCGGGCATCATACTCTTCAGGAAGACCGAGGTCTAGCGCTCCGGCGCCAGTCTTTCTCCCGTCTTTCCTGTCCTCTTTTGTTCCTGCTGCAGACATGTCCCTCTTTGTTTTAAACCTCTGGAATCGGTCAAAGAAAGACCAGAACTCTCTGTGCTCCTGGCTGCCGGCCTGGATGTAGTCATGTCGGCGGAAAAAGATCTCGTCCAGTTGGGCTCGGCACTGGGGGCTGTCCCAGTCCCAACTCCGGCTGTCTCTCCCACGCTCCGAATCCATTTTTACCGTGAGATACGTTACTCGCTTCTAACGTCCACCAAGTTCACTCACCAATACATTAAATAGACATTAAATAGACATTTACGGCTTTACAAACGTGTAACTAGCTAGCTAGTTAGATAGCAACATGTTAGCTCTAAAATTGATAAATTCCGGACAAACTAACAAGGTCCCTTCCGTTTTAAACCCGATGTTTTAATGAATGTGTCTAACACAGACCGAATACACGTTCTTAGCATTGTTTTAAAATGAGATTATCAGACAATGATAAGTCAGAGCTGGAATAAGAATAGCTAACTGATGAAAAGCAATTGGACACATGACTAGCTTCAGCTTCGACGGCTGTGAAGACCAGGGGAACAATAATACGGGGGGACCATTTCCGCTCCGCTTTTAAATATCTTCCGGTAAAGATTAGATTCGCTTGTTCTTTGTTCCGGAGTAAAATAGTCATAGAGTTGTGTTAGATATTTGGAAAGACTTCGAGGCTTTGAAAATGATATAGTGTTTAAAACAACACATGCAATCATTATTCAAAGTATCAATATTATCATTTATTTAAAATGTTATATTTTATGTACTGTTGGAAACTTTGTTGAACTTTGTGAGACATTTTCTATTCATAAAGCTATTTTTCAATTTATTCCCATCTGTTGTTATGTTATGTAATGTTACGTTTGATTCTTCTATTTGTAACAAATAAGAAATGCATGGCAGTACTAAAAGTTGCTCAGATATATTATTTACATTACTGACTGATGTAACTATTATTTTTCTGTTAAATGAGCTATCATTACTGTTTGTACATTCCTATAGATTTTATATTTATGTATGAACTTTAAGCATACAAGAAATGACCTAAATGCCCCCCCCCCCCCCCCCAAGAGACTCAAAAGAGGACTATAGGGTAGTGTTTGAAACAAAATAAAAAGCGCAAAATATAATTTGCAGTCTCCCCACACATTCTGAAAAACATCCTACTGAAGAAGACAATTTGTATTGAAAAGAGTGCACAGTGATCAAAAATATTTAAATATGAATTAAATTTAGTTGGAAGGAACTCAGATAGGAGGGTTATAAAGTGAAGCCATCCAAAAACTCTAGATGAAATGCATGTCAGAGAATGAAAATAGAAATGCTGAAAATTGGAGGTTATAATAAAATTTTTATTTAAAAACATCGGCTATAAAACACAGAATTTACAATGACTAGAGATGGATTCAACTGACAAGATTATGGATATTGTGATGGACAAGACCTGTCATATTATCAAATTAAACATGAAAGATTAAACTCAGTTTATGCGGATGGGTCTTATGCCAATAGATAAATCAGTTCCAGCTGTTCAAATGAAATGCCATCCATATTGAAAAAAGGTGACTAAAAATGAATGATAAATGTGTACGATACCAAGCCATAGGAGGTAAGATGGAATGAGGTAAGATGGAATTAGTTTGCTGTCATTTTGTTTTTAATTTACACAATTCAGAACAAACAAGGAGAAGTGGAGGGAGATTCTTATTATATACTTTATCCACTGAAAGAACATAGGCCAACAGAGTGCAATGATGCACATTTCATTCGTGAACATATGTAACAATCACACCTAAAGTCTATTTCTTGTGCACCACATGACATTATTCTCTGAAACACGTTAAAACAGCAACAACAACAGAATTAAAACATTTATTTACATTTAAAAACATTTCATCAACCCCACCCTCATAAAAATCACAGTGGACGCAAAATGTGTTGCGAATGCTCTTCAAGCAAACAGTGCCTTTGTCACTGCGGCTGAGACTGGGAGTCGAGGCCACAGCATCAGCTGGAAAGTCAGTGTCATCAGTGTCCATATGGCCTTGTTTGGCCACTTTGCAGTTATCTACACTCCTGTCTTTTCTTTGATAAAGCCACGGAACTTGGTGACTGCTGTGTAGATTCCGGGTTTGTTCCTGCGGGCGCAGCCATCCCCCCAACTGACCACTCCTGCCAGGAACATACCTTTGCCGGATGGGCTGGACAGAGGGCCGCCAGAGTCCCCCTAACAGAGACAAATACAGGTACATGTGTTAGTATAGAGTTGCTACATGGGGGCAAAGTGGGGCATTTTCTTTTCTCTCTGCCCCTTCATCTCCAACATCCTCCATTCTGCCGTTTTACAATTATTTATTTTCCCATGACTGTGTAATCAATTAAATAGTAAGACAATGCAACTAGGTTGTCTGTCAATATACATTCATCATTAGGGGATGTAATGATACATCGTGAATGCCCCATTTCATCATACAACCAAACAAGCCTCTTTTATAGCCACATCATAGAAAACAGTCAGTTTCTGACCAATTGTCAATAAGGCTGAGTATTATTAAAGCATATTTAATACCAATACCATGACTTCCGTACCGATTCCTTTCAAATACTAATCTTATAAAACAAAAATAAATTACAACATTTTCATTTATGTTTCAGCTTCTACTCCGTAAGCTGTCTCTGTGTAACGTAGAGTTTTTCCTGTGTGTCTCTACAACGTTAGACAGCCAATCACAAACATCATTAGAGCTTGGAAGAAGCATGCTGCATGCTGATTGGCTCACTGACGCAGATGAGATTTACTCCAAAGGTTTTGAAATTGGTTATTAAATGACAAGGCCTTTTTCTTTTAATACTAGATACTCTTGAGTCAATTCGGTCAGTGTCTAAAAACTATTGAATTAGGTACCCAGCCGTAAATGTCAAATTTGCCTCTTGAGAAAAAAACATTGATATGGCCTTGTTTTGTAAAACATTATGGCAGGTAGCTGATAGAGAAAGAAAGCTGGGCAGCCTGTTCAACAGCTTTTTCTTACCTGACAAGCATCAACGCCTCCGGTCAGCACACCGGCACACATCATCCGAGACGTGATCTCCCCTCCCATCAGATCGTTACACACCCCCTGGTTGATGATCCGGACCTGGGCCTTTTGGAGCACTTTTGCAGCAAATCCTGAAGCACAGACACACACACAGACACACACACAGACACACACAACGACACCATCACGCTTGTGTTCAGGCCTAAATTTAATACAGTTTTGTTATTTTGGGCTCTAACAGTCATCAAAGAAAAGTTATTGTTCCTATTGGCGGGCCCTCAGTAAACAGGTATGGCGTGTGTAGCAACTACATGACATCACATCAATCTGGAGGCAAATATAGAGCAACTACAATCAATATATTGTATAATATAATATAATATGTATTACAATATTATGTTGTAATATAAACAGAACCACAACATTAACACCAAACCAACTTATTAGCATTTGTAAACCATAGGCACATTTTAATTCAAAATAAATCATGTGTATTACATATATAAATACAGGTATGCTAACAAAGACTAAACATATTTCTCAGAGATGATCTGATGTTTTTCTTCATTTAAAAATTTAAATTAGAATGGAATGCCTCTAAGAGATGCAATTCCATCTGTAGTAAAATCAGCAATGACTATTACTACTACCACCACCAATACTACTTCTGTTACTGCCAAATCAAAAACTCACATGTAAGACATTAATTGATTTGTGATATCCGTCCACTTACTGGATATTTTAGAGATTCACCTGAAGTTTTATAACAAAACGATTCAATATTAGCGGCAACAAGTATTCACCAAAATGAATATTAGGTTGGTGGACACTCACCTCCTTCTCGAGTGGCGCCCCACCCGGTGATCCACACCGTGCTACCAACAGGGAAATCGTGCTGGGGAGCCGGCAAGCAGATGGGCCTGATGTAATCGGAGTAAGTGACAGGGCTGGACAGCTCCATCAGGGCGATGTCATTATCAAAGGTGTAGTGGTTGTAGTTGGGGTGGGGTATGATCTGCTTCAGGGTCCTCTTCACCACCGCATTTCCAACCTTCTGCTGGTCGTGAAGGCCCAGGTAAACTTCCCAAGTGCCGGGCTGGGAGAACCTAAGGAAACACGGCGCAAAACACATCGCAAACCTTATTCTCAAGCAAGGATAACCACTCAATGAAAGTTGAATAATCACCAGACTTCTAAAAGTGGATGAGCTGCAAATAGATCTCTCCACATTACTTATTCTGAGAGAGTTTTGAGCATGAGTCATTATTGGTCACATTCAAAAGTAAGATGCTACCTTGTTTTGGGGTCATCTTGCACACAGTGGGCGGCGGTGACCAGCCAGCTGGGAGCGATGAGGGACGCTCCGCACACGTGGTTGAAACCTTTGGCGTGGAGGCTGACCTGCCAGGGAAACTCCCCTGCATCGGCGTCCTGACCGCCCACAATACGAGACGTCTTGAACATAGCGGTCCCGCAGTCTGCAAAGTAAAACAATCATTCAACCACACCAGCTTGTTGCAGCTTGTTGTCGTGTCTGAAGTGGGTGAAGTTCACATCTGTGCAGTCATGCGAGCTAAACAATGCAGATGGCGATGATAACCAGGTTGTGAATGTGAGACAAACTTCACCCACCCACTGAGCTTTTGATTGGGACGTACCGCAATTCTGCTCGTCCGATCCGTCTGAACAGTCCGGTGTCCCGTCACATTCTGGGTTCACTTTACTGATGCATATATTGTTACTACATTTATATGTAAGGTCAGTGCAGCTCACAGAAGGGCCTACACCAGAGCCTGCAGAGAGAGGGAGAGGGAAGAACAACCAAATTGGTGTGGAAGTAATGTACGAGGCACTATTATTAACTGTACTGCAGTGATGGTTCTCTAGACAGTGGCCACTCCATTCCCCTCCTCTTTGTGTGTGATTTTTGTAAATTTGTCCTTTTTTTATAATTACCCTTATTTTTCCTTTTATTTTTTATTGTATCAGTGTTTGTTAGACGTGCCAATATGTTCAATGTAAGAATGTCTCCTTGAAATGAACATGCCCATGTTGAATAAAAAAAGATTTTTTTAGTGCTGCCATCAATTTTCTTTTCATCAGTCTTAGTCAATGACTGACACAGGCAGATGTTATTGACCCAATATTTGGAGTCGATACTGCTTTTGCTCCCTCAATTTACATCGTAAAAATGTAAACCCTGCCACACTGGATTTGTTTTTGGAATTCGCTCTGAAATTTCTTTAAAAATAATAAACAAAAACACAGATCAGTGTCACTTCTGCAATCATCTTCCATTCATATCACCCAAATTATGTGTGCAATGTGCATCATATGGATGGGTGTACTGCAAACGTTTAACTCTGCAAGGGTGAAAGGCTTTCATCAACATCTACAACACAGCCGTGATGATGCGTTGCTTGCTGACATAAGACAGATATAATCAGGTCATCACAAAATGTCCTTTGTCAACACATTTAAATTATTTAAGAAAACAATAAACCTAAAAAATAGCCATGGAAATAAAGTGCTTGATTTGTAATTTATGCCGTGGTGCTAGTGGTGGTGGTGGTGGTGGGGGGGGGGCAGTGCACGGTCTGCACGTGAACTGCAGCGTCTCCAGCAACACAGAGCTGCCTGTGGACGCCTGTCTCGAAATAATGCCAGGGAAACGCAGCAGCAGCAGCAGCAAAAACGCAAATATCGGCCAGCCAATAAAATCGGTCTATCACTAGATAGAACAGCTTTAGACATGAAGGGGAGAGAGGGGGAACGACATGCAGCAAAGTGCCACAGGTAGGAATCAAACCGGCGACCACTGTGTCAGGGACTGAGCCTCTGTATATGGGCGCACGCTCTAATAGGTGAGCTACCCAGTTTACCATCAGTTGCCAACTTTGTATTAGAGCCTAAATTACACAGAACATAAAATGCAGAAAATGACTGAACAAACAGTACTGATGTTTATTTAGTCATTTATTTGATCTATTCTATATTTTCCTCAGTGTTCATTTCTAGTACTGGGTGAAAATGCAATATATTATGTTCTTTACAGTCAATTTGGTACATATTTCAGATCCTAAATTGACAACTCTTAAAACTGCTTGTTCAACATTCACACAATCTAGTCACTTGTGCACAACATAAAAGCAATGTATCATGGTTTTGGTCAAATTGCAACTGCTTTTGTAGATGCAAGCAATTGATCATGTACAACTGTCTTTTTTTTTATATGATAAATTTTTTTTTGTCGCGTTGATCAAAATATAATATACCGGCTGTCTGTTGAATTGTCTTACATCTAAGCATGAGTTATTGAATATGTCTTCAAATCCACAATGGTTGAACTCATTGTCACAACCGGTCAGACAAGTTTCCCTTACAGTACATTCAAAATGTTCTCACAGATTATTGTTGTGACGTTGTCCAGAATTGATTACTTGCTCTCAGGTGAATCTGGACTTCCACTAGTTTAGGGGATTGTGTAAAACATTAGATCAACCAGATCAGCATCTATGTAAAATAGTTTAGGGGTGCACCTAACAAACCAAAAATAAAAGCATAAACGTGATTCTTGTCCAATCCGTCTAATCTCACATGAAGGAATGTGTGACTTTGTACTGTTGAAATGTATCAATTCCAGAAAAAGTGCAGCTTTGTGCATTTTCAATCATTGTCATCAAAAACTTAGCTATACTGTACATCAGAAAATAGTAAAATAATATGAGTACAATTTTATATTGACAACACGACTAAGCCTCTTCTTTGTGAACACTGACAAGGACTCCACATTCTGATGGCACTGACATGTTCATTGAGATAAAGATTTACTTTTGAGGAATGGACTAAAGATCTTCAGCAAGTTACAGGCTTTTGCAGGTCATCCATTGTGTGGTGCGGTTTGGAATAATTGTTTTGAGAAATAAACTTACTGGTTTGCAAATGTTAAGAATGATTCCAGAAATGTACCAAAGCGACTGAGAAAAACTGTAAAAAAGCCATTTGTTAAAAGAAGGCAGTTTTACGACTACCTTTGCATAGCCATATTTTTGCACAGTTCACATAGAAAGGTCTATTTTCATTCCAGCTCAAGAATTCACTATAGGGTAATCGGGACAGAGCTTTCACCATACCATTATTATTACTTTTTATTTTGTTTTACATAATTATAATTTATTGTATCAGGGTTCTATATGTAGCACTCCTCTCTCTCTCTCTCTCCTCTCCTCTCTCTTCTCGCTCTCCTCTCTCTCTCTCCTCTCTCTCTCTCTCTCTCTCTCTCCTCTCTCTCTCTCTCTTCTCTCTCTCTCTCTCCTCTCTCTCTCTCTCTCTTTTCTTATATTATAGATACATCTATTGTAATTTTTAATTATATTTTATCTTTTTTTTTTCCCTTTATTGATCTCTAAATCCATTTTAATAAATTGTTTCTTATTATTTATTGTGTTTCCAATCACAGTTTAGCACTTGGATTGCATTTTTTCAATGTTTGAAAGGTCCTTTATGAATAAAGATTGATTGAGTGATTGATTGATTGATTGATTGATTTCAATCAAGCTCTACTTTGGACGCCTGAAATTTGGTGCTGAGCAGATAGTGTACAGTAGGTGTAAACTACAGCTGCCCTTTGCTGTCAATAGGGAGGAAGTGCAACAAGTAGAATAAATGAGTTAAAACCAAAACCGGCTGAAGTACTTGACTCCTGTGGCAAATTATTCCTTGTTTTAAGAAAAAGAGGTTTTAAAAAAAACATGAATACTAGATTCAGTGACTAGTGACATATTTGTAGCCTAGTAAAGGAGTCTTACCTCTTGGACAGTTGAGCTCATCTGTTCCATCCCCACAGTCATCCCTGCCGTCACACTGCGTCTTCTCCGAAACACATTTGTTATTCTTACATGTAATTTGTCCCAATTGGCATTTACCTTGGGAAACAAAAGAAACGGACGAAGTATGAGAAAATTGACTGAAAACCTTTCGCTGCTCATGTAAAATCCGTCCTCCATCAGTGTTGACAGGTCTCACCACAGTTGAGCTCATCTGTGCCGTCTCCACAGTCATTTACGCCGTCGCATTTCCAGAACGTGGGCTTACACAACCCGTTGGCACAACTGATATCGTTTGAAGAGCATTCTGGAGAAAAACAGTTGAACTCATTTAGGGAGTGATCAGACTGTTGATTTGGACTACTCTAGCCAAATGTCATCCAAGTAAATGCTACTTACGGCAATTTACTTCATCGCTCATGTCTCCACAGTCATTCCAGCCATCACACCTGAGCTCAGTTTTAACGCAGCGATAATTATTGCACTGGAACTTGCCTGGACAAGCTGTGGATGAAAGGGTTAACATGTAGTATGCTTGCGCAATGTTAGGAAATAACCATTGGCGGGGAGAAACCAGGTGGCTTACGGTCTGTGGCATCGATAGCCGTGTACGACGCACTGAAACCTCGGTCCACGTTGGAGAAGTCGGAGGAAAACGCCACGGTCATTATGTTGCGGTTGCTGGTTTCTGTCACCGTTCCGTCTACCTTTTCTCCACACAGTCTGAGGATGAGATGTACAGGGCTCAGTTAAAATAATCTATCCTCCAATCAAAATCTCTTTGTTTAAGTGACAACACTTTACACAAGGAAACGAGGGTTTGTGTACCGGCAGTATTACTTAAGGGGACGAGTGTTTTAACTAAAACCACAATCTTTTTTTCTAATCTTAACTAGACATTTAGGTGCCTAAATTTAACAATTGTTGACACAGCACAGCCACTTTTTGTCAACTGCAACTCTCACAGTGCCCTTTACTATAAAGACCCAAAGTACTGTCAACTTGTCAAAAACAGGTCCTCTTTTTCTATTGTTTAGCATGGTATAGTTCACACTTTACTCACTGGTTGTAACCTACACATGCACTATACTGTTGTAGTTTGTCAATGACTGTCATGTTATTCCTGTTAAGTAAAAAGTACTTTAAACAATCAATTCTAATCTAAATCTTAATCAAGTTTAATAAAAACATCGACCTGGTGCATTGCACCTGGTGCAAATTTATTGAAGCAAATTAAAATTGAATAATACATGTAATTGACTTGGTACCTTGTAAATCAGTATCAAATTGATCTGGGCAATCTTTGGCAATATCTTTATTACGGGTGGGATCACCATAGGCCTCACAATACGATATCATCACAATACTCATGTCACAATACAATATTTTGCGATTTTAAACATGCAATATTCTGCAACATAATGCAAGCTTTTTCTAAATTTCCCCAATTTTAAATAATATCCCCAAAAGGAAATTGTCAACATCTGTTTTATCTAAAAAAGATAAATTTCTCTTTTTGTTCATCTCACTTCATTTTATTGCTGCAAAATGGGATTGTCAAGCAGACAAACTGACCAACACATGTATAATAATAATAGATCGATACTTGGCGGCTGTGTATCGATACCGTTTTGCCACAAATATTGCAATACCATGCTGTATTGATTTAGAATTAGAATGTAAGATATTGCACTGAAAAGTATTATAGAAAAACTATATAAAAGATATCAGTTCATGTGCTCTGTATCCATGGACTCACTTCTTTCCGTTGATCTCCACGTAGTCTTTGGGACAGTCATTCCTGTCCTTCCAGCCAGGCTCAGCCAGAAGGAACTTTTTGAAATTCACCTTCACACCCTTACCAGCAGGGACCTGAATGATTGATAATGACAAATAAAAACTTGACAACACAGTGACGGGACCTTGTGAGGAGCAAGGGTTAAAGTGGGCCAGAACGATCCGGAAAAGTGGTTCGCCACCTTCAATAAACAAGTAAATTAATCTAATCGGCCGTTTCGTACATGAGTGTCCATTCCAGTGTTTCCTCTAGTCACTCTCAGCAGCGTGCACGTGAGTCCATGAACAGGGCAACTGTCTGTGGTGAGTTCACTTTTATAATAAGAGCAGGACCATTGCGTACTATCTGGTTAAAGTCAGTTGAGCAGGTAAAGATCATGTTGTCGGAAGCCTACCGGTAACAATCGAACATACAAACATGATTTAGTTTGAATAAAAACCTAGTCTCACATTGCCAGTTCTTTCTCCACAGCACTGCGAAGGAGGGTCTGGCTAGTCCACACAGGATTCCGGGATGGGAGAAAAACGTGCACTAGTTTATTGGCATTTCTTTAAACCAATCACAACTGTCTTGGGCCAAGCGCTGGACGAAGCCACGAGGCCTCTGCTAAATAGTGACATTTGGTGGAACACGTGTACGTTCAAAAGTCGTTTTAGTCGTGCAACAGAAAACTCATATTGGACAGATATTCTAGCTAGCTGTCTGGATTTACCCTGCAGAGATCTGAGGAGCAGTTAACCATATTCCTCAGATATCCACCCGAGTTTAAAAAGCCAAAACAAAGAAAGCTGAAGGAGTCGGACATCCGGCAGAATTTCCGGCGTCACCGAAGCAATCCCGGAAGTGGAACGTTGTGGATATAGACTTATAAAAACTCAACTCATGGCTGTTTTGGAAGAATGTAATAATGACAACGTCTCACCTGGATCGACCACTGGCAGGTAGTTCGAGGAGGATAGTAATTTGGGAAATTGGGAGAAAAGAAGTTGCCGTTCTCGCCCGTCAGCTGGCCACCGCATGTTGTACCTGTTCAGAACAGGGTCAGCCTTTGCACAAATATCAATCAATCATGGTGCAGCTGGTGATAAACATCAGACCCTACCTGGACTTCCGCGTCGGACTTGTGAGACTTGTGCTCTAAAACCTGGGTAGTTCAGCTGGTCATTTGTGGCCATCGTCACCAGCATCACATTACCAGAAGACAGAAAGGTCAGTTGTGAAGTGCGTGAGTAGTAGCCACACAACCTGAAGGGGAAAAAAACAGACAAATATATGCACATGCATGTCCATTTATACCATCAGTATGATCCAATTTTGTTTAAATGCATGTTTATTGTAAATTAACTGATTTTAGAACACCCCATTCTTATTGGATCAAACACCAATGGAAATGTAAAACCATTTTTGAGGTTTTTCCCGCTGGTAATGAATTATGAATGAAATTCTTATTAAACCTTGATTTTAAACACACCAAGCACATCAAATTACAGTCTTAAGCCCTCATGTGATTTAGAAATTACCCCCCACACACACCCTCTGTATTTTACTCAAATTTATAGACAGTATCCCCCACATTTGTTAAAACCTTCATTAGTGATTGCCAACCCAGCCAATACAACTCCAAATTAAAGACATGGCAGATTCACGCAAATTCTCACACAGAAGCTGCACCTGTGTGAGAAATGTCAAGTCAATCTTACTAACGACGTGGGGGCATGGCCTTTCAAAGTTTGCACATTTTAAAACCTTAATTACAGCGCCACCATGTGGCCGATTGGGTTCATATTTCTATAGAAGCACATGCACACCATTTCCAGTTATTCCCCTACGTTTCATGCTTCTAGCTCATTCCAGCTCACAGGAATTTTAGCTGGCGCGTTTTGCAGTTTGGACCCTATTAATAACTATGTCTGAAAATATACATTGACATGAATACAACATATTTGTAAAGATACGTATTTTTTTTGGATTTACACAACATTGAAGAATATGCTTACTGGCCTATAGATAGCCATTTAGATACATTTAAGCTTAACTATTCACTGTGCTACATTTTAACATTAAAACATGATTTATAAATATATGAATAAGTAAACAATTATTTGTTTAGTAACTTAGTATCGTATGCACCATAAAAAGCTATGTGTAAAGGCTAAAGTTTATAGTTGGCTGAGTTTAATATGAAACTTGATTATATGTAGTAGGGGGTCCGTGACCTGTCTCTTTTTCAGCTGAGGGGTCCTTGGCCAAAAAAGAACTGAAGGCCCCTGGACTAAACTGTTCCAAGTGCAATTGAATTAGCACAGGCAATGTCAGGGCACCGCACCTGTGTGTACAGTATAAGGTATATACATATAATCAATCAGAAGCATTGCATCTGACCAGCAGAGGGCCCTACATATAAAATACACTCTTCTCTATCAAGCCTAAAGCCATGTACAGTGGGTCACTGTATGAAAATAAAACTATTTATTATTAACTAGTTATTTATTGGCTTGAAGCTGTATTTAGATTTGTCAAAAGCAAAAAAAACTCACTCTTGCATAACGCGGCTCTCAATGGCCACCAGGGAGTCGTAGATTTTGATAAAGTCATTCTTGCAGTCCTTCTCCAGATGTATCGTATCAAAAACAAGCTTGATGACGTAGTTCGGGTCCGCTCTCAGCTGCCACTGGGCGAAGGTGTTGGGGGGATAAGGGCTGTCGGGGAAGCCCGGGGACTGGATCTGCGTTATTTGATTGAGTTTTGTATGTACTGAATACCTGAATGTGTCTGAGACAAAAACATTGACTTTTAGTGGTGTTCACTTTTAACTTTGTAAATCAGTTGTCTGAACGCATATTAAATTATGACCAGTTTACGATGTTATCAGTTGCATAATATCATGCCACTACATTTTCTGGATATGATGAAACCACTGAACTAAGTATGTGCACTCCTCCTAAAATATTGTGTTTCCCATTTAAGGAGGAAAACATCAACAAATTGCACGCACAAATATAACCCATGCTGGGTAGCAAGATCAGCTGCAAACAAAACCCTATGTCAGAAAAATATTCTAATGTAACAAGTGACATAAGAAGCAAATTGATAATGTTTTTAGTTCTAACCCTGTGAACAATGTGTAAGACACGGTTGCTGGTTTTTTTACCTATAAAGATGAGTTGTCTAAGATAACTCTAGCAGAAGAAATGATAGATGCAAGCTGAGGACTTACTGCCGAATTGTGTTGACAACATTCGAGAATCGATTGCTGTGAGATAAAAACAGAAATCACATAACTTAGATGAGGATACTGACAGCAAAGTACATCCACAACACTAGTTTGGTCTTGTTTCGACCCTACCTGAAGACATCACATCTTCAACGACCAAAGAGTTGCCAGGTCTAGCGAGTGTGCGCCGCTCTTTGTTCACTAGAGTCTCCATTGAAGACATGGCACCGTCTACAGATGCTTCTTGGCCAATAGGGACTTTGAACTCAGACAGGTAGTAGGCAATAACACTGCCCTCACTGAGAGCAAATCAGACACAAACTCAATAGTATACAAATGGAGTAAAGCCTAAAACAAAATGTCACTGTACTAAAAGGGTCAGACAGGTGTGTGTGTGTGTGCAGATATATCAAGCCTTGTGTTGGTCTTATACTACTACTACTACTACTACTACTACTACTACTACTACTACTACTACTACTACTACTACTACTGTAAATTGGTCAATGATATCAGTATTATAATGCCACTTTCCCAAACACAGATATGTAAAAGATTATTTAGCTTTCTTCCCAGATTTTCTACAAATAGCTGTTAATTCAGCTACAATAATTTCATTTGACTAGGTTTTGATTGGGAATTGTAGTGTTACCTGGTAAAACTTTATTTCAGTAACACTTTTAGAAGCATGTATAATTCTTTCCACAATTTATGTCTGTTGTGCCTATATGTCTGTTAAGTTATTTTACTATACCACAGCTCCTTTGGTGTTACAGATTGATACAATTTACACTGAACTGAAACACTAAGGCTTCAGTAAATCCCATCCATTTTTTGGGCAAGGAAATCTTTAAAAAACACCAGCATTCAATAGAGAGCGTATAGCGTCATCTGAACTTGAAATGCTAATACCAGAAAATTTTCAGAGATTAGTGTGGTATAAACGGTGGTGCTAGGAAATCTGCATGCATGCATACAAAAATAAAGAATCATTTGTTCTTTTAGCAGTGGCCATAAAACTTTCAGTTAAATCTGCCAATCTGCTTGGGTGTCAGTAGCTCAGTCCGTAGGGAGTTGGGTTGGGAACCAGAGGGTCACTGGTTCAAGTCCCCATATGGACCAAAAAGTACAGAGTGTGGATTGGTGGCTGGAGAGATGCCATTTCACCTCTTGGACACTGCCAGGTGCTCTTGAGCAAGGCACCGTAACCCCCAACCTCTCAGGGCGCTGGTTCAAATGGCAGCCCACTCACTCTGACATCTCTCCATTAGTGCATGTATAAGTCCTGAGCATGTGTGTGTATTTCAGGCCTGTGTGTGATTACTAACACAGAGTGTAAATTGCTTTTTTTTTTAACCAAGCCTAGGTCTGCACGATACGTGTAAAATAAGGTTGAATATTGCGATAACGATCTTACTTGGAATAAATGAACAGATATTAAATTGTACTCAGTTCTGCATTTCTGCTGCTTTCAGTATTGTGCTAAAATACAAAGTATTGCTTGTTGAATTTAAAACAAATGAAAGGATTGAACTGACTATATCAATGCACTTCAAAAAATACTTAATGTCTGCACATTAAAAGGTAACAGTCATTTCTTTTTTTCTGTTGATATCTTCTTTCAACTAAAACAAAACATCTCTGAGTGTCTATTGCGATATGTTGCAGCCTTTGGCAATGTGTATATTGCGAAAGTTAAAATTGTGATGGCGATAAAAAAACAATATATTGTGCAGCCCTAATCAACAAAAAAAGACAGACAAGTGGAATGGAAACAAGAGCCTATTGGTAGATTTGTACCTGAAAGCCTGAACTGTAGATCCAACATAGTATTTGTTCAACTGTGAACTTTTGGAATAGATGGCTTTGAGCTGAAAGAGACAAGAGGGAAAATCCCAACAGCGTGAATGAAGTTTGTTAATAATAAAAAAAAATTTGCTGACATGCAGATCGATTCCAGCAGTGGTGTGGAGGCCTGAGTGGCAGTCTTACCTGTGATATCACCTGCTGTGCAAGCGCCTTGAACTCGGAGGTGGTGGAGTTCTCGTAGGCGTCTTGGAACACCTGGTTGGTGATCCGCATGGAGCCGCTGTACATCCTTGGGAGTTGTGCATTATCACGGACTGCAGAATCACACAGACACTCTTACTGCACAACTGTCACCAATTTCTTTTTGCCTTCTGTCTTTTGAGTTGTGAAGATTTAAGTCCCCCAGGTGTACCTGTTCCCACTGATGTAGCTTTAACGTCTCCTACTAGGTTTTAATCACTTGCATGTGCAAATAATCAGACTGAATAAACAAAGTGAAGGTGCACTGGTAGCTAACTTACCAATGAAAATTTCATGGTGCATCAAAAACTTGTATGCTTTTGTTGATTTATCAGAAGGAAATGAATGAATGAATCTCTCCCACTTGATCAATATATTATATCTCCACCAGAGAAGTCCATCTTTTGGTACTATTTGTCTGTTAGGTATCTCATATTATCGTTAGATTTCAATGAAATACAGAGAAATCTTGAACCACCAGGGGCCAAGAAACAAGTCCATTAATGTGGATTCAGTAAATAAGAATAAATAAAGAAATATGCAAAAGGGCTTTGTTTTTTTAAAGTCTTCTCTCATCTACGACACTTGCTTGAATGAAAACAATCTTGCAAATCTTAAATCTTCTAAAAAAAAAATTTAAAAAAAAAAATCTTAAATGCAAAGACACATAGGACATAAGTGCTTTCCCCCTGGATTTTGATAACATGGTTGTGCTGTTCTGTATTATTTCTCTCATGTTGACTTAGCACATACGTCAACATGCCAAGATGTATTGATGGCCATTACTCACCTTTAAAGCAATTTGTTTTCATTGTGTTCAGGGGACTTTATCAACTGTTTGATATAGAGCTTAACAGTGTGGTTCCAGAAGGTAAAACCCCTTTCATTTTCTCCATAAGAATTTTCATAATAAGCCACAATGTCTAAACCATCTGAGGTAGACTAGGAAGGTGTGAGTTTGTGAAACGATAGTTTCGGTTCGGGTAGAAGTTTGTATAATATCAACCTTGTTTTAAGAAAAACTGGTTTTAATAGTGATGTCACGAAGAAGTACTACACTACCCACAAACCTAAGTGTAACAGTGACGTCTCTCATTGGTGGAGCTTCCTATTACCATGGAAATGACAGACAGTTTAGAACCGAGACGCCCCAACTCAGAATAGTTTCCTGTATCTGTGCCATGTGGGTTTCTCACGGCAACGCCTCTTTAGGAGACTGGCGGAAGGTCCTAGTGTGTGTACCGATTCCAATGGGAGAAGTGAAGGTGAACACAGATTATGAGCGATTATTTCACCCCATAGTCACCAAAGTAAATGTTGGGGCCATTCTTCAACAAGCCACATATCTCCTAAACATTTTGACACTAAAATTAAATTTTTCAGGAAAAAAAACAAAGAACTTTGTTTGAGACCTGTTTCTGTCTCAGGACCAAACTCTTGCGAGATCGGGCAACAAAGAGAAGCTAACGTCAACCAACGTTCGTAAACGCCCTAACAAAACTCTTCTCTGTGATGCTAAATATGGCTTTTAGCTGTGTAGATATCTTACATTAGCAAAAAAATTTTTTTAAATGAGGCCACACCCCTTTATGAGGCAGGAATTGTGTACCGTTTCATACCAGTGGCGCTGCTTGATATGATATGTGCTCTTTATGCATGTGGGAACCCGCAAATGGCAAGAGTGAGCTTCAACCACTTAAGTCTATGATTGTTTCTGTACACAGTATGGTATTTTTTTGTCTTCTTTTTTTTGCCGTTTTTAAAATGTTCTTTTTCTGTTTTTTTTGTTGTTTTTTTAAGATTATTTTTTGGGCATTTTAGGCCTTTAATTGATAGGACAGTTGAAGACATGAAAGGGGAGAGAGAGTGGGGAGTGACATGCAGCAAAGGGCCGCAGGCCGGATTCGAACCCGGGCCGGCTGCGTCGAGGAGTAAACCTCTATACATGGGCACCCGCTCTACCAACTGAGCTATCTGGGTGCCCATTCTTTTTCTGTTTTATGGTCACAATTCATCTCGTAGCTAGTTGGCTTGGTCCCCCGACTTAAAACTATTTCCAAAAGCATTTAATGAAATGTCAATGGATTCATTGAATGGGGGAAAAATAAAAAAAAATCAATTCCGGAACAAAAGCAATTCCAAAAAGTGGGCGGTCACTGTTGAGCTCTGTTGTCTCCTATACGTCTAATTAATATTAAGGAAGGAGTGCTTACAATGGAAATGCCAGACCAGCAGTCCGGTCATAAGGGCTATAACAGCAGCAAAGACCACCACGCCGATGATAGCCCCGATTCTCCCCGGACCCTTTTTCTTCTCAAGCTTTTTGTTATCTGATGCTGGCAGGAACTGGACAGACGTGTCCCAGTCTTTGTCCTGGAAGACAGAGAGACAGTTGTATGAGTGAATGAATGATCAATACATTAAAACGTAAGGGTCTACATTGAGATACCAGCTTCAAAATATTAAGTAATTCCACAGGAGGGTGAGGACATTTTTGGAAAAGCTTTTCACAAAGGATGTTTCTTGAGTGACATTTCTTTTAAAGACAGAGTAGAAATACCTGTCTTTTCTCTACCTGAGTAGATAATCAGCAGAAAACAGCAAGTATGAACTTGTGTATCATAGGAGTGTCCCAGCCTGAGGGGACGTACAGAATTGCATTTTCACACAGATAAAGTATGTTCAGAAATATAACTCAAAAACTTTACAAAAGGAAAAGATATCGGAGCAGATTCTCATCCAAAATCTACCCATATTACATAGCCAGGACAGTTTCAGTGAGTGACGTTGCTGTTACAAGGGAATTTCATGCATGAGTCATGGCCCGGTGGTTACTCTTTGAGAGAAGAGACAGAGGGGGGAGGGAGTACAAAAGGTTTCACGGTGTGAAATCCTGTCAAACCGGCTGCAAGCAAAACACACAGATCTGAAGTGGAACACAACAAGTTTCTTTAAGTGCTCGCTGTACTGTAGTAGAAAATTAAAGTTCCCTAAAAAAACTAGACAACTTTATGGAACATCAAAAGATCATCTTAAAAGCTTTGGGATTCCTATGATTTGAATGTTGTGCATGTACGTTTTACATAAGACGTTTCTTGGAAAATTGTCTGCAGTGCAAAACTCCGACTCCACTGAGTGTTTTATGAACCAAGGACAACACTTTAGTTCTGCCTGTATACACCTGATATCCGTACTGAATGACTGGAATTAATTATACTGCACCTATGAGGGGAAACAGATTTTTAAAGAGCAGCAGCTTTTATATCTTTTGTAAAGGCGCGTTGCAGAGCCTGTGGATTTGCGTGCATAGCTCTGTTTTGTTTATTAACCAAATATTGCATTACACATACACTTCCCAAGGTGTTTAAAAAAGCAAAGCTACAAGAGAGAACATGTTCTAATGCCACATCTCCTTCTAAACAAGATGAGGTTTTACGGGATTTCCTGTTTACCGGTAGTCTGTTTACTGAAGCCTGAACTTCAAGTCTACATCTCTATTGAGCTTGTAAACAGTGTCCATATGGTTTAGTAAATCATTCTTATAAAAATACACTCTGGGGATAAAAACTCTGGAATGTTAAAAAAAGAAGAAAAAACAGTATTTCTTCGAACATCAATAACCTCATCGTATCTGTCTTTAACAGGAAAAGTCTCAATCTTATCATAGTCAACAACTGAGGTGTACTTAACAGGGCTTGACATTAATTTGTTGAGGCAGTTGTGCACAAAAGTCACTTGCCTAGATAAAAATGTATGATTTTACAATAGGTTCTGCTAATTCAGAATTTGAACAAACCGTTGAAAGCATCCAAACACTATCAACATTATTCAGTTGAAACAGTGGAAATAAAAAATAGACTTCCCCTTCAACAAGAAAAATGGATCTCCAGACAACATAATTTAAAGGTCCATGATATGGAGCCCTTTGGGGGCTTTTATATAGACCTTAGTGGTCCCCTAATACTGTATCTAAAGTCTCTTTTAGATAGACCTTAGTGGTCCCCTAATACTGTATCTGAAGTCTCTTTTATATAGACCTTAGTGGTCCCCTAATACTGTATCTAAAGTCTCTTTTAGATAGACCTTAGAGTAAGGTGACCAGATTTCTCAGACAAAATCCGGGGAGATTTTAAGCTCAGAAGCGTATATACCTCCAAAACACTTCACGTTTTTATTTTCGTAAAACTTAAAACAAGGACACTAGACCTAGAGCCCCCCCAAAAGGTCTGATCCTAGACTCACCCCTGCTGCTACTTCATACTCCACTCCACTACACCTCAGAGGGGACTGTTTCAAGATAAAAAGTCCTAATATTTCAAGATAAAGAGTCCTAATATTTCAAGATAGAAAGTCCTAATATTTCAAGATAAAAAGTCCTAATATTTCAAGATAAAAAGTCCTAATATTTCAAGATAAAGAGTCCTAATATTTCAAGTTAGAAAGTCATGATATTTCAAGATAGAAAGTCAAATTTCAAGATAGAAAGTCAAATTTCAAGATAGAAAGTCTAACCACTAACTACTAACTAATATTTCATAATGTAATGTTTACTGAACTACATTTACCTGACATTTTTTGCTTTATTACTTTAGGCTTGTTTCTGCAATAGCTCATTGAGTATTGGATACAATAAAAACTATTGAGGACATATTTTCCTTTGACATTGATGCAGTATTAAACGAGATTGCTGCAGTCGGCAGCAGAGAAACAAGCTACAATGGAAGTTAATAGGATAATGGTCCAGCTCGTATTTACGTTCATAAAAGTGCTCAAGTATCTGACAACATTATGGAAAGGATTTCTAAAGGGGTCGACCTTTCTGTTAAAGATTAAGATCCTTTTTTTAAAAATGAATGTCCGCAAAATTGCGTTAGCTAAACCCACCAGACTCCATGTAAATAATCAATAATTTTAGCTTTGTAAAATACAGCTTCTAAATCTGTGCTCTGAGCAGCGCTGGCTCTGGCTATCTTGAGCCTGCGGGTGTAGGGTGTGCAACTATTGGCTCCGTTTGGTCAGTGTTTTCTTTCTTTCATTCCAATCTTAGGTCTGTCAGTCACAGTGAAATCCGGGGACATTTCCGGGGACAGATCCAGCCAGGGACAGGTCACCAAAATCGGGCACTGTCCCCGGAAACCGGGGACGTCTGGTCACCCTACCTTAGTAGTCCTCTAATACTGTATCTGAAGTCTCTTTCCCAAAATTCCGCCTTGGTGCAGAATTACAGCCACTAGAGCCAGTCCCACAATGAGCTTTCCTTAGTATGTGCCATTTCTGAGTCTGTAGCTTTTGAGAAGGGGGGGGGGGCAAGGTGAAGGCTGGGGGTGTGGCCTTGACCAACTGCAACTTTGCTCGTTTGAAAGCCATGATGTCTCTCTCTAATGGGTGGGCCAAATTTTCTGGGCGGGCAAAGCAGAGAAAGGAGATAACCTTGCCCCTTATGACCTCATAAGGGGCAAGATTCCAGATCAGCCCATCTGAGCTTTTTATTTTCTCAAAGGCAGAGCAGGATACCCAGGGCTCGGTTTACACCTATCACCATTTCTAGCCACCGGGGGACCATAGGCAGGCTGGGGGAAAGCATATTAATGTTAAAAAAACTCAAAGTAAAATGTTCATACCATGGGACCTTTAAAGTAATACTTTGCATGCTGGTGTGCAGTGTATCAACATAGGTAAGGGACTTGAACTTGAAATTATACTATATCTAAAATTATTTAGTAGACATAACAATGGATTTTGCCACTAAATGTTGGTGTTAACTCCCCCCCCCCCCCCCCCCCCCCCCCCACAATTTCACTTCCTATTCGACAGAGGCTAATTTACCAAGGGATCCTTTAAAGGTGTAGCTACTTTACAGTTGATTATTAGCGGATATTTAATCTGGCTAGTCACAAGCTGAGGTTTACAATAACTGAAGGACAAAGGAGCAGTGGAATAACGTTACAAGGCAGAGAGCCAGTCGCTAAACGCGTCACATTAACATCATGCTTCACCCACACAAAGCACCCTGCTGTCGCCACGAGTGATCGGTTTTTGGCTTGTTTTCTGTGAATGATGCAAGAGGATAACATTAGCTAGCTAACGTTAGCCAACTAACACCAGCTGGCTGGCTTGCTGGTTCCGCCGTGCTTTTAAGCTGAATCACTTACAGAGAATGAGCTGAACAGCGGCCTGGATCTAATGAGTGGCACATAACGTGAACATAACACCTACTTTCACAAATAAGAGGTACGTTTTATTTTAATTCAAAGGTGGTTTGGAGTTTTACAGGTTTTTTTTAAATGTAAGATAAAACCACACTAGAGCTCTGTGCTCTTGTGCTCCAAGGCTGCAACACAACAAGCACATGGCCGCTTCGGAAACCAAAACTCGCGCATATTTAATTGGGAAGCGATGATCAGATATGAAACCAAATCCTCCAAACGATTCCAATAAAGAATACTCCCCAGATCTGCTCCATCATATCTTGGAAAATGTATTCTCTGAGAATAAAGGGAACTTCTAACGTAATGCATTGTGTTCATCACCCTGCTGTGATGAAAGTTGATTAATCTGCAATTTGAATATTTGTGGCCAGGAGAGAAGGACTGCAGTGAACAAGTCACAACAGGGCGGAGAAACCTGGAGGAATTCAGGCGCCTTCATGACTGCCTGCTTTCTGAGGACCTTCTCCTCTAAAGAAAACTTTAGTAAGTAAACTGTATTTACATAGCACCTGTCACAGACAGTAAAACAAATACAAACAGTAAATATTAAGCCGTATTGCTAGTTAAAGGCGTTAAAGAGAGAGAGTTCCAGAGCCTTGGAGCTATCACAGAAAAGACTCGATCACCTCTGGTTTTAAAACGTGTTCTGGGAACAGTTAAAAGGTCTTGGCTTGAAGACCTCAGAGAGCGACCGGAAGTGTGTGCGTGCAATAGATCCTTGATGGAAGAGGGAGCTTGACCATGCAAGGCTCTAGAAGTAGTGATTCAAATTTATAAATTCACTCTAAAACCTATTGGTAGCCAATGAAGAGCCTAAAGCACAGGCGCGATGTGCGATCTCCTGCTGGTCTTAGATAAAAGTCTTGCAGCTGCATTCTGTATAACTTGCAGTTTGTCCAACGTAAAGAACGTTGGGAGGTTCGTCTTAGGGAGAGAGAATCACTAACTGAAAAAGGTTTTATACAAATCATTGAATCGGTTTAACAGGTTTTAAGGGTTTTGGAGTATAATTTACTTCAAGCACCTTGAATAATTTTTGTATTGTGCCAACTTCTTGGAAATATGTTGTCTACAGAGAAAAAGGGGATGGGCGAGTTTAGCTTCCAAGAGCTTGTTTGTCATCGCAAACCTGTTACATTTAGACGGATGTGTGTTGGAAAGTAATATCATGGACCAAAGAACAGGACACCCAAGATTTTTATAATATGATTTTCTTACAAACTACTGCTCTTACTTGAATGGAAAAATATTTTGACATAGACCCCATGAGCTATGACTATCTTTCACAATGTGTCTTGATCCTTATCTGAATGCACATTAAGAGGTTTTCTTGTACATTTGGGGGATTGTGCTGCCTCAGAAGAGGTATTTGCTTTCATGAATCTAAAGAGACACCTTTTTGACATGGGATTAACTAATTTAAAATCTCGCCCAAAGAATACCAAGTTTAGGTGCTGTCTAAGCCCTAATCAGAACTGAACTTGAAGCTTGGCGAAGAAATTAAACCAGGTTTTCTTTGCTTCTTAGTTCTTCAGTTGGTGGGCAATAAATAGGGGTAAGCAAAAAATAAAATTGATTCACATTCATATGCCAATTCAAGCTCTACAGATTGAAAATCGATTGATAGAATTCCAAAAATATCGATTCATATTTTTTTGCTTTCGGCGTGTATACTATACATGGGAAAAGTAACTACATTTACATCCTGTGAATCTTTTTTTTGTTTTTTTAGAATCTTGAGCTTAGACACTGTTGAGGTTTTAAAAACTATTTGTAAGGTTGTATGTGACATTCATTTAAGTGTTATGTGCTGATGAAAACACAAGGGACCCGTTTAGCCTAGCCTACTTAATGGCAGGTTTGCTATCCTAGGTTTATTTACCTTTAGCTCACATTAACTTTAACTTATCTTTAAAGTTTGTCTCTGCATCAGTGAGCTTCATTTTCTTTTCTGATGCTCTCCACTGTCACACAAACATGCATCCATGTTGGGGAAGAATGTCATTTAGGTAACACCCAAATTCTTCCATAACACAAACTAGGTGTACGTGTTTTTATGAAATAATTTCATAAATTTCATTCATAAAAAAAAACAAAGTAGACTAGACTGTTTTTGTGAAAGGATTTAGGTGTTAAAAATAGAGCATTGTCAATATGTGCTCCCTCTATCGAGAGTGCTACTTAGCAGTTCTGCACGTGCGTGGGCGCAATATTGACAGGGGATTTGGTCTATCGAAACACGTTGGAATATTACATAAATATGTTACAATAGGAGTATCAAAATGTGCTCAGCGTATTCTTACATTAGACTTGTCCGTTTGGAACCAAAAAGATGTCAATAGCATAGCTACTGACGGGAACAACTAGAAACGGAAACATAAGGTAGCATTTTTTGACGTGGAAGCATAATTCGTCAGAACACCCCCATCCATTTGCGACTTAAGCTATGTGTAGGCTTCACAGAAAGTAGCTAGGCCTACTCGCTTCTTACCGGCTTTGGGGTGTATCTTAGTCCGCTGTCCATGTAGTCCATTAGGGGCCAGCACTAGGCGGCTGCAATTAAAAAACCAAACCGACCTCTAACAGCTGAACTACTTCTTCTCTCCCCAACTAGTCCTCTTCTTGTTCGTGTCTTAGTTTTCGATGTTGTCCATAGGCGGTTTTGCCCCCGAGGTGAACCTGTAGGCCTGGTTGCCAGGAGATGATTCGTGTGTTCGTCAACAAATTCACCTGCGAGCAAAATAAATCACGAGCCTATAGCCAACCAGACACAGGTAACCTACCAACGAAGACAAATGTCTTGTGGTGTCTTTAAATAAGGCTCCTCTTCGGTCGAGATGTTTTTTTTCACAAATGTCTGGGCCTGAATCCGTCGCGTTTCACTGCGACGGAGAGAAACTCAACGAAACAGCGAGAGAACAAACTTTTTCCGGGAGCTTCGGGTTTCTGAGGGCGTGTCACCGCCACTGCACCTGGGCCGACTTCCTGTTTACCTGTCGCAGGTTTTTGACTACCGGAATTAACCGTTGCCAAGACTACCGTGACCATAGCCCTCATAGTGATTAGGCTACAGTCTGGGCGTGACACTCTATTGCCTATCAATCATAATTTCCGATTGAGGATGGTGTTGTTGGAGTGTACAGTGTAGGTAGTTTGTGGTGTGTGTGTGTGTGTGTGTGTGTGTGTGTGTGTGTGGGTGTGTTTGTGCGTGAGCGCTCTCCTCTGGCTTTCTTTTCCGACACGAATGCATGGAGATCCATAGGGTTCAAATTAAACATTTGACTTTCTCTATGTTATAGCATAATAATAATAATATTAATAATAATTATTATAATAATAACAATTGTAATAATAATAATAATACATTTTATTTAATGGCGCCTTTCATGACACTCAAGGGCACCTTACATCAAGTGATAGAAATATTCAAAACAATGAAGTATTAATAAAACAATGGCAATCCACATTTGGTAGAACAAGGCTCAGAAATGAACAGTTTAAAACGTAAGATGATGTTGAGGCAGTTGCACTGCATAGGTTAAGTTAGGCCTAATTTATAAAGATGGGTTTTAAGAGCAGTTTTAAATTGTGTAATGGAGTTAGGTGCACAAATGTGAGGAAGGAGGGAGTTCCAGAATTTTGGTGCAGCATGGCAGGATTGGTTCAGGATTTTATATATATTATTATTATTATTATTATATATATTTTTATTGGTTTTGAATTGGAGGGATTTTAATTTAAAAGCTTTGGTACAGAACACATGTTGTGTGGCTGATAGTGAGGTTAAGAAGTCAGAGAAATTAAAGCTGTTCAGCAACAGTAGTACATCACATGTAGAGCATTTTGACAGCTCTGTCATAATAAAAACAACTGGAGATGTGTACATGCTGATATATGGGTCTGATAAGATCTCATTAAATTGGAATCAGACCTAACAGGATGTGAGTGTTTCTGTGACTTCCTGTTCAGATTGATTCAATTGATTTTCAAAATAAAAAAGACTGAAATTAGCACTGAATGTTAGGCCTGTGTGTTTGATGAAGCAGAATTCAAATTCTGTTTTTCTAACCTATCCAATATTTCCTATATTTTAGTAGTTGTTTTGATCACTAAAGCAGATTTTTTCAGTCAGTCTGATTATGGTGTTGTGGCTGTCCGGTTTTTGGAATCAAGGAATTTTCAGGGTGCAGTAAGTTCTTTATTTAATCAAAGACCGTGAGTATTTTCTGCAGAAAATAACTGGCAACCCTTCAGCATTTGTTTCTTTCATACATAGGTAGAGTGGTCATTTGACAACACAGGCATAGCATCCCATTAAAAATCCCTGCAACCAGTGGTGAAATGTAACTAAGTACATTTACTCAAGTACTGTATTTAAGTCCAAATGTTGAGGTACTTGTACTTTTATGGGTCTGTTCTTTTTATGCCACTTTCTACTTCTACTCCGCTACATTTCAGAAAGAAATGGAACGTAAAATCAATTATGGAAAAGTTCTGCTACTGGGGAAATATCGCCTTTCATTCTGTGAAAAAAAGACCTGTAATGCTGTTCATGGCAAATTCCCACCTTACTACTTATGTTATGTAGCTTTAATATCCACGTTTTAGGTGGGGGGAGTGAAAATCCCCTATATTTGCTGTGTTCTGGTTTCAGAATGGCGAATTTGGAGAACAGCTCGATACAAAACAGGATGTCAGCTCTACAGCGTGATTCTTTCCCTTGGCAACTCTTGTGTTTTTCCCAAATGATGTACAGATTTTTAGGAATTCCATTTAAAAACGGTTTAAAAAATAGTGCACAGTGCTGATTTTGATCCGAAAACTGGTGTTATGGTTAGGGTCCCCCCCCCCCCGGACGCCCGCAACACAGTAAAACTGCACATTTTAGGGTGGCCTTTCATTGTGGCACACCTGTGCAATAATCATGCTGTCCAATCAGCATCTTAGGTGGATGGATTATCTCGGCAAAGGAGAAGTGCTCACTAACACAGATGTAGACAGATTTGTGAACAATATTTGAGCGAAATAAGCCTTTTTTGTAGATAGAAATAGTCTGAGATTTTTGAGTTCCGCTCATTAAAAATGGGTGCAAAAACAAAAGCGTTTATAATTTTGTTCAGTACATATTACCTACAGTGAAAGTCAAGCAGTCTTTTGTGGTGTGTTCACTCCACGTGTTCATATTGCGTACTGTTTTGATTTTGTGTAATCTTGATTTGGTTTCATACAGCCTTTTATAGTATCAGTCATGTGATCTTACGTGACATTACGCGGCCTTGGTTTTGCACTGTAGCTATGACTCACTGATGAATCACCTGCAGGTTTTTCTTTCTTTTTCACATTCATGATGAGGCATAAGTTTCTGTTTGCGAAAACGGCATCCCCATCCCCATCCCCCCCTCAAACAGAAATCCCCTTTAATGTGCTGGGGGTAAAAATGATTACATATTTCCAAATTGTAGGCTAGGTAATTTTAAGGGACTGAATCAATCGGCTGAATCAGACACAGGTGGATTGCCATAACTGGGCAGCAGTACTTCTGCACTTATTTCTGTAGGCTATAAATAACAGGACAACCATGTGTCTTTACAAACACACCATAAAAACTTCTGAAACTTAATAAAGACATCACTACGAAACAAACCTTAATTATCTTTTAATCCATACGCACATACCCTTAAAAATAATGAAACAACAAACAGTTATCCAGCAACTATTTGAAAGATTTTTGATAATCAAGTAGGCTAATTTGTAAGAAGAATGCCCCAAATCCACCGATTCTAGTTTCTCAAATGCAAAAAATTAGCGGGTGTTTTTGTCTGCTATGATATTAAATTAAATAATAATTACAAATTTCAATGTTTCTGGGGTCAGTTGATCGGGCAAGAAAAGCAATTTGAATATGTCAAGTCAACACTTTTTCAACAGTTTTTTTCTTCTACTGTATTTCTATTTCTCATATTTATCTATCTATTTTGAGATTTAATTTAGTGAAGAATTAATTGAAAGAAAAAATGACAGAATTGATAATGAAAAAAATGCTTAGTTTTAGACCTAAAATAATGGTCCCATTAATAGCACTTTTATCTGACCCCACAAAATTAGCTTGTCACTATCTATCTATCTATCTATTCATCCATCCATCCATCATCCATCCAAGAAAAGAGGACACATCCATATGGAAGTTGTGAGTTTATTGATGTGCCCCCCCCCCCCCACGTTAACCATAAATCTGTTTTTCCATTGGTGTCAATCAAATTTCTTTTAAAATCACTAATATGCATATTTTATTAGTTCCCGGTCCCTTCCCACAATCAAGCAGGCAGTTACAAGATTGAAGCCGTTTGGGTGCATAGTGAGACAGTCGCATACAGAGATACTGTCACAGGAAGAGGAAAACAATAGAAAACAAGAAGAACAAACTTAAAAATATATATCATATCATTTCATATAAGAACAATGCACATCACAGGTAATCCTCCGGAAAAAAGCCATGATTGCAACATCAACTATACAGGCAATACAAAGACAATACTAAGAGAGAGAGAGAGAGAGAAGAGGATTGTAGGATTCAGTTTCCTCGTTTGTGTCGTTCTCTACCTGTAAAAATACACAAATTAGCTCCTTTTCCCCCAGAAACCAGCTCTCCAAGCCTTGTCTTTCTGTCTCTGTCTGCCTGCACAGCCCTCCAGCTCCAAGGTGTCTTCAATTGGCTTTGATCCAGGGCCGGCCCAAGCCTCTCTCGGCACCCAAATCCCAGATTGTTATAGTTAGTACTTGTAATAATCCCCTAAATTTGGTATATTCAGATTCAGAAAAAAACTTCACTCGTTGTTTGGCATTTGTTACAATCCGAGAATCAGTCATAGCCTCCCCAAATCCACCGAATTGCATTTATTTTCATTATCATTTGGGCGACTTCTTGCAGTGTTTGTGTACGGTATGTGCCCCTGTGCCGGCCCTGTTTTGATCCATCAGCCTGTTCTACGCTTTATGACCAGCAAAGCCAAACAGCTGCTCCAATTACATGTGTGTACATCATCCCCTAAAGTTTGTTTCAAAGTAGTTTTTACTTCAGATAATTTGCGCACGAAACAATGAACAAACCAAACCGAAAAAACTACACTTGTTTGTCAGTTTATAGCATGTCCTTGCTTGTGTGCATTCAAATCAAAGCCACATAGGTACCTGTCGGATACATAGTATGGAGAAAAAAGCTTCTCCAATACATTCAACTATGTAACACATGTCAATAGGTATTTTGTTTTTTAATCTATTGAATTATACCGCTTCCCTATTGATAAAAGGTTGTGTTTGTGTTTGTTGTCACATTCACTTGGTAAGGGTTCAGAGTAGTGCTTGTGTGATGTGTTTGAGCTGGGGGGTCTGTGCACACCTCCCCCCCCCCCCCCCCTTTCCCCGACTCTTTCCAACAGTGTGCCTGCAAACACAACTCATGACCACCAAGTTAAGAACCCTAAACCGACTCGTAGCCTCTTCCCTGGTGGAATAAAAACATCTATTCTTATATATATTTAAACTGTATATGTATTTTGTCTGTTATCATAACAAAGAACAGAAAGTAAATAATTCATGATTTCATTTTTTTTTTTTCATTTTGTTGTTTCACTGTACATTTTTAATTGGTACAAAGAACCTTCATATACAAGCAATCTATTGAGAGGGAAGAAAAAAAAAAGAACAAAAGAAAAACATCAATTCTTTTTGAGGGGAAACCATCAGAAACTGCATGGGTGACACCTTGCATGATGGGAAATCAAAGTGCAGTGCCCGTTCGACGATGGCCGCTCAAAAACATTTACATTTTCGCTTGATTTGCCTTTCACTTTCAAAATTAAAGAAAACGTCTGAAGAAATGTTATACATCTTGATCGGAGATAGCTGTATCGATAATTACAGAGAAATCTGCAGAATCACATTTTCCATAATGCGATATGGCAGATACATCACCTTTTCAAAAGAAACATGATCAAAAAAGAGCTCTATGATACAATAGTAGCAGTAGTAGAAGTAGTAGCATTATTTAAGGATTGTTTTGAACAAACCAGTAAATGGAGTTTGGATGTATGCAAATGATTTTAACAATAGCATATGTTATTGGTCAGTAGTATGTTCCCCCTCAGGTAGCCCTCCTTTGTCAGACTCCACAGCGACCCCCCCCCCCCCTTTGCAGGCTCTGGTTAGATCTGCATCTGCTCCAGGTATTTGTAGGTGGGGTTTTCGTAGCCGTGGTTCTGCATCTTGCTGAGGTGGCGTTCCTCTGGTGTGAGCATGGGGTCAACCTGTGTGAGTACCACACACACACACACACACCACACACACACACACACACACACACACACACACACACACACACACACACACACACACACACACCACACACACACACACACACACACACACACACACACACACACACATAACAACATGCTGTGGGTGTCGTATGCAAATGCCGTAGAGCAGCAATCTAATTAGCCTTGCATTACCCATGCTCCATTTCCATAACCCCTGATAATTTAATCTGAATCTGACACTTGGAATAAGATTGATAGCAGTTCATCGAGAGCACTTATTCGGTTCACACCCTCTGCCCAAATCCCCACACACTGCTCCAAATAACAGGGGGCTTACCTCGACTATGCCATGGCTGATGGTGCCGTATTGCCTCTTCCTCAAAAGCACCAGGCTGATCACAATAACAGTTGCTATGGCCACCGCGATCACCAGCAGGCCAATCAGTGCACTGCCCCCAAAGCCGAAGTCCTCTACCAGGGGGCGGTAGGACTCCTAACAGGTGGAACGTGGGAGAGGAAGACAGAGAGAGCAACAGTGAGGAGACATTTAAATAGTTGTTCTCATGCTGTTTTAGGACTATTTGAAATAAAGCTCAAATTCCAGTCATTTAAAATCTACATGAGCTCTTTAGGGCTGCCCCATTTTAGTCAACTAATCAGTGATTTTGTTCTTAGTTTTAGTCATGTTTTAATGCTTTTTTCATGCTGAATGATTTATTTCCAGTAAAACCTAGTTTGTTTTTTGGGAGATTATGTTTTGGGCTTTTTTGCCTTTTGCCCCATTGGATAGGACAGCTTAAGTCAATCAAACCTGGGCCGCTGCGGTAAAGACTGAACCTTGGTACATGGGGTGCACCCTCAACCAAGTGAACTCCAATACCAAGGCGCCCCAAACACCTGATCTGGTGGTGATTTTTTGGTGCTTTTGCATGATTCTTATTCTCATATTCTTAATCTCTATCTGAATGACCAATGATCATGACAACATTAACAACAACTTTTGCAATTTAGAAACTCTCTGACACAAACTTTCATGTGTTTGCTGTCCTTACATGCATGAAGGGGTTCTGCTATGCTGTGCACTTCGATATAATAGCTACAGGGATTTGCACTGCACAGCTATCTAAAGAGAAGTCTTCACAGTTATTTCTGTAATTGGAATTGTTTTTTTGTAAAGCTTTGGTAGGCTCAGACTCAATTTTATTTGATTCAACTCAATTTTATTTATAGTATCAAATCACAACAAGTTATCTCAAGACACTTTAAAGATAGAGTAGGTCTACTACACTGTATCTTTTACAAAGAAATTGCCCTGATCAACATTGTTCTTCCTAAAATCTAAGCTACAAAATATCTACATGGGTGAGTCAATTGTTATCTTGATCAATAGTCATAATAGAAAAAAGTAAGAATAAGATTTATTTATTTATGAGGACAATGCAAATTAATCAACACCAGCCAGCTAATTTTCAACTGTAGTCCTAGTGATCCAGCATGCATGTCTTTATTAGCAATAGCAGCCAAGTTGACACATACAAAAATTTCCCTTTAGTACAGGGGTCTTCAATGTTTTTTAAGCCAAGGACCCCTTAACTGAGAGATGGAGCAGGGACCTCCTACTACATACACTAAAAAGTTTGGGTCACTTAGACATTGCCATTGCACTCCATTGTAGACAGAATACCAGCTGAGATCCGTTGCATTGTGTTTTTTAACCAGGGCAGCAGTTTTCAGATTACATTATGTGCTGACATAATTGCAAAAGGGTTCTCCAATGTTCCCTCAGTTAGATTTTTAATAGGATTTCACATTAGGGAACAGAATGTGCCTTTGGAACGTAGGAGGAATGGTTGCTGATAATGGGCAATGTAGATATTGCATTAAAGATCAGCCCCCCCCAACTCAGATCAACTGGTATTCTGTCTATAATGGAGTGGAATGGAAATTTGGAAGTGACCCCAAACTTTTGACATACTGCATAAAATTGAGTTGCATAAGAAACTGGGTCTTCAAAAATGTGTATGGCGGCCTAAGCCTTTATAAAATTTTTTTGCCTAGAATACTAAGCTTTTAAAATAGCCTAATAATTTTTGGCATGATTTTTAGTTTTAAAACATACATGAGGCACAGTGAATCTGAAGGATGAATTGCATCAGTGGATGGCTATGTTAGTGGCTATCTTACCGATAGGCCAATAAGCAGTGGGGATTTATATTTACTAATAATATGTTGGATCCATGTTAAGACTTAACAATAATTTAGTGGCCCCCTGCATTGACTGTGAGGACCCCCTAGGGGTCCCAGGCCCCCTGTTGGAATAAAAATTGGATTATTCTGCCCTGCAGTTAAACTGACTTAAATTTACTATCCATGCTTGGCAAAGTTTGTTTTTCCGTTTAGAGATTAATCCTCGTCAGAGTAGCTCTGAATTGCGGAGATGAAGTAACTTGAGGAAAATAAAAGCCTTTCTTCTCATGTTATTTTATCAAACCACAGTGAAGCAGGGACAATATCCTGTTTTGGCAGAGTTTTTGTAGACATGATTGACTTGTGATTTTGTGTGTGAACACATGCATGGAATGTGTCTTGGTGGGAGGATCGTGTAATATCTTTTGCCAATTAGGTATGAACACACCACCACAGTTGCCTACAGCACACACTTATCTTCACAACGATATCTGGCACATATGACACAAACTAATCATATGTAGACAGCCACTGGGGGAGTTGTGTTTTTTTTTACTGCTCATTCTCACACATAAACTGAGCGCGCTCAGTTTGTGTGGATTCCCATACATCATATCATATCACTGAGATTTTTCAAAATGTGTACATTCAGAGACAATCACATGACAAACATGCTACCATGCAGAAATAACAAAAACATATTGGCCTTAACAAAAGAAAAAAAAAAACAGGGAGGGGATTTGGGTTCCAAAGCTGTTTTTATTTGTATTTTTATTTTTTTATTCAGCTGCAGAAATGGAATCTCTGCACACTTCCTCCTTCTTTCATCTTTTTCCCACTACCAATAACTACATTTCCCCAAAGAGCCCTGTGGGGGGCACCGGTGTACTCACCAGGTCAGCATCATGCAATACGCTGACTCTCTCTGCACTGTAAACCACCTCTTTAACATCCAGAGACTCATCAATCACCTGTCAACACAGACAGGGGAGCCCAGGTTACACTCACCACAGTGTGTGTGTGTGTGTGTGAGATTGTATGTGTGTGAGACGGATAGGGAGAGAACGAAAGAGAGAGAGAGAGGCAGGCGGAGAGCGAAAGGGTGTGATTGTGCAGCAAAGTAAACTGCAAAGATTATCTGTATTTGGGTGATGATGCACTCAGAGCTTTCCTGTACAAACTGAGAGGGGAGAGGGGGAGAGGGGGTGGGGGGTGGGGGGGTTTGCAAGCATCCACAACAGACTCTCTTTTAGGCACACAGGTTAACAGGTCTTTCTTTACAGACTGTCAGCCACTCATTATTGAGAATCTGAAGGAGAAGAAGAAGCGCTGTGAGTGGAGGTGGGCGGTAGTATTCAGATCCTTTAGTAGTATTCAGTAAAACTACTTCAGTAAAAGTACTAATACCACACTGTAAAAATACTCTGTCACAAGTCCTGCATTGAAAATGTTACTCAAGTAAAGCATATGTTTTATTATGGAAAATGTATTTAAAGAATTAAAAGTAAATATCCACCCATTTTAGAAAGTGTGAAAGTTGAAAGCTGTGTATTTAATGGTCTAATTATTTCAGCTGGACTTTATATAAGTAGGCCCTTATATTGTCGGCTAATTTTATTTATACGTGTGTTTTATGCGCAAAAATCCTAATGTGTAAAGTAACTGGTAACTAAAGCTGTCAAATGAATGTAGTGGAGTAAAAAGTACAATATTTCTCTCTGAAATGTGGCGGAGTAGAAGTAGAAAGTGGCACGAAAAGACTTGAGTAAATGTACAGTACTTAGTTACATTCCACCACCGGTAGTGGGCGGGTTCAGGAGGCAGAAAACAAAATTGACTGTTTGCAGAGACAGAGCAGTCCGGACTCTGCTTCCCACAAATTAATAACCACGACAGACATTTGAGGTGTCACCGCCATTTGTGACCTCAGATCGCTCCGTCTAAGAACACTAGGTATTTAAAAAAGAAAAAGAAAATAAACATGCATACATTCAAAACCTTGCATGACTCATAATCACACACACACACACACACACAAATACAAATACACAGCCTTGCAGTTGGCGTTGGATTAGCATGCGGAAGACAGCACACATTCAGCAGCAGAGCAGTGTGTGAGAAGCCATGAGGAGGAATGGTGTGTGTGGCAAAAGGAAAGTAGCATGCGATGACTGCCGAACAAAGCGCTGAGTTGATCTGAATGTGGGGCGGTTGGCAGAGGCCGAAGAGTGACACGCAAATAGCCCTGTGTGAGATAGCTGTAACTATGACAACATAGTTACTGGATTTATTATTTGACTCGCTAAAAGCTGAATTTAAGAGAGCTTTATGTGAAAGCGCTGTGTGTACCCATCCATTTCCATCATCCCCTCCATTGCCTCAGACTGAGGTGCATGTAATGAGACTAAACTGTCCATACTGCCTGTTGGAGGAATACATTTCAATATGGCAGCCAGGTCTGCACAATATATATTGTCTTCTTTTTAATCAGCATCGCAATACTAGTCTCACTTTACCAGACCTTCCTCCACAGCGCTGTGGAGGAAGGTCTGACCAGTCCACATAGCATTCAGGAATGGGAGAAAAGCGTGCTTTGGTTTATTGGCATTTCTTTAACCCTTGTGCTGTCTTCAGGTCAAATTGACCCGTTTCAAAGTGTTTTATATCAGAAATATGGATTTCTTTCAATCAAATTGCCCCCAAAAAAACATGGATGATTCCATACAACGTTCTTCAGGTAATTTTAATGATTACTTTTATTGAATTTTTTGGGTGTTTTATTGAATCTTATACCATTTGAATTTTTTTAATGGTTTCAAAACAGTATCTGGACTAAATTTTGACATATACCCATTTGTGATTCACTCAACATCCACTGATCTTAACTATTAGTCAAAATAATTCCTAATTTCCGCCTTTTTAACTAAAAACCTATGTACAATTTGATATAAATGAGGTTTGTTGACCAAAACCTATTGTTAAACCAGCTCAGGTTTTTTTAAAAGCGCCAAAAGCATGGAAAAAGTGACAAATAAATCAGAAAAAAAGCAACAAAAACATCGGAAAAGAGGAAATAAATGCTCATTTTCAATTTTGACCAGAAAGGACAAGTTCATGGTTAATGGGAAGACAATACAAGGGTTAAACCAATCCCAATCGTCTTGGGTGGCGCTAGGCTCAGCACGGAACCGCTGCAAAAAAAAAGCCTCAAGAAGGACGTTGTTTTGGTGGAACATGTGTACGTTCAAAAGTAATTTTAGTCCTCAGAAATCCACCAGAGGTTAGAACACCAACACAAATAAAGAAGAAGGTAACGGACATCCAGTGGAATTTTCTGCTGCACCGGAGCAGTCCCAGAAGTGGAACGTCGAAGATATCGACTACCGCAATATCAACTGCCGCAATAAGACTTTTGCAAAAGACTCTCCGAGATTTCTATTGTGTTAGTTAAAAGAAAATATCAGTAGAAAACTGCAATATGAAATGTCATTCGGTTTTTAGCGCTGCCTTTTATATTCAATGTTCAATTTGTTCAATAAAAGAATGTTGGAAATGATTTCCTTTCATTTTATTTTAAATTCAACAATCAATTTGTTGTATTTAAGCAGAATACTGAAAGCAGCAGTAAGGCAGAACGGAGTACACCTTAATATCTGTTTTAATAATGAGAAGTCATTTCCTTATCGCAATATTCAACAACAATATCGCACATTTTCCACATATCTAATAGCAATAATGTGTTGTCTTTGATCAAGGCACTGAACTCCAAGTTGCTAACGATTGCAAGGCCAGCGCCTCTCATGGCATCTCTGCCACCACCGGTGTATGAATGTGTGTGTGAATGGGTGAATGAGAGGCTTTATTCGGTAAGGCAGAAAGCTAAAGCGCTATATAAAAGCAGACCATTCACATTTATTTACACAGTTTCTCCTGATTTGTTGTCTTCAAATTTGACCTGCTTTCAAAATTTCTATATCAGAAATGTGGGTCTGATTGTAATTACCCAAAAAAAAACATGGATGATTCCACTCAACGCGCTTCACAAGTACAACAAAAGATCAGGTCTCTACTTTCATTCAATTTGGGGTGTTTTGGTAATTTTTTTAGCATTTGGAAAAAAATGGAAATGTTTCGAAACAGTTGACATTTACCCTGCTTTAATTTTAGTCTAAATAATTCATCATTTCTGCTTTTTTGACTCAAGAATGAATCATTTCCTATAAATGAGGTTCATTGACCATGAATTTCAAAAACAAGTCTAAAACTAGTAATACGTTTTAATAAGTGTTAGTGGTGTTTATACATGGTAGTGAAAAAATGCGGCAAAAACATTCAAAAAGGGCCAAAAGTGTTAAACAAAGAGACAAAAACATCAGATGTGGATATTCAGTTTTGCTCCAGAAAGTGCATAGCCGAATGTGAGACAGCACAAAGGTTAGGAATCCAACTCTCAGGTCATGTGTTGAGCAAAGTTGGAAAGTTTTGAGGCACAGGCGGAATGATAAAGTGACAGCTTACCACGCTGTCGCTGATCTTGGGCTTGCTGTTGATGATTCTCTCCTCAGCACCTATCAGACCGTCTAAACCAGCCATGGCGGAGCCTGCGGGGGGCCAAGGAGCACAGTCAGTATCAGCAGAACAGCACAAACCAACACGCACAGAAACAAAGCAACAGGGATGGTGGTGTTGATGGTGGACCACTGCACATAGATAGATATCCAGCTCTGATTCCTCACAACTGGGACGTCAGTCTCCTCAGTGCGCTGGTGACAACAATGTCCTTTCTTCCATCGAGCACAGTGTGAGCACTGTGACACCAACAAGACACTGTGACCACACTTTTTTTTTTTTTTTTTTTTTTTTTTACAAAGGCTCCTATTAATACGGCGTTTCGCATATAGCTGCACTATAAACTTCCATTGACTCATTAAATGAAACCCTTCGAGAAAAATTTGCACCGGTAGTCACCCTGGCATTGTGTAACCTTCACTTATCACCATTATCATGTTCAAAACTTCGTCACCGTAGTTCCTTGTCATAATCCCTTGAGATATTAACAGAAATGATAATACAATAATAACCCTAACATAATCAAAAGTGGGTTTCAGTAAGTGGCTAAACCAAAAAACTGTAAGCGTCAGCTATGCATGTTAGAAGACTGATGGTCCTGCAATAGGTATAGGGTCTATTAATATACACAGCGCAGATATGCCATGAATAAATCAAGAGCGGAGAGAAAAGAGAGCGAGGGAGGTCCTGAGCGATGTGCAGCGTTGATGAGCCTGCCGTCGGCTGATCGTCTGCTGCTGCTGCTAGTCAGCCAGTGCCAACTCAAGATGTGTACAATTGCTATGGGTTAAGCGAGGAACAATGACGTGTGTTTGCGAGCCTCGCCGTCTTAAACTCAGATGGTGGCGCGGGGCGCAGACAGCCACAATAACACACAGCACAATGTGGGGGAGCAATATGATCTCTCATCTGCATGGATTTGATTTGACAATTAGTCTTAAGCTGCAAATATGAATCGATTAGTTAGGGTTAGGGTTAGTCAATTATTCCATCCACTATTGATAATCAATAAATCGGCTCGAGTTATGTTGTATGACGAAGAAAAAAACAACTCTTTAAAGAAACTATGTGCACATCCAAGCAATTCTCCTGTGCAGATGCGTAGGACAAAAACAAGGTAGTGACAAAAGAGAAAGTCAAGCACACTGCTCTTGCTGCAGTGTCCCCATTTTGTGAAGAAAACTAACGCTTCGGTCCCTATGGACCTTCGTCAAGAGTGTTTCCAAATATTTCCAATACTCTTGGCGAAGGTCCAAAGGAACTGAAAGGTTATTTTTCTTTAAAAAATGTAAAAAAGCAACACATTTCTTTTTTATATCTGACTTCGGCTTCTTAGATGGGAATATTTTCCAATTTCTTCTCTCCTCTGCGACACTAAACTGAATATCTTTGAGACGTTTGAGGACGCCATCTTGGGCTTTGGGAAACACTGATTTTTCACCATTTTCAAAAATGTTATACATCATACAACTAAATTGATTGATAAAAAAAAAACTAATCAAAAGATTCAAGGACAATATAAATAATGCAGCCCTAAATTAGACTGATAATCCATTAGTCAATCACAAAATGAATTGACAATCATTTATTAATCAAAGGTGCCAGATATTGCCTGGGTCAGAATGTCTTTTTTCTACAACTGTAAGGCTGGGAAAAGTAAAAAAAACACAAAAGCAACAGCAGAGGGACAAGGTTCTAACAGCAGGGGAGGATGTGCATCTATTAAAAAAAAATCAATACATAATTTAGATTCAACTATTAGTGGAAGGTGTCTTTGTGCATACCAAGTAAGATCACAAGGTTAATGGAAATTTAGGATTACAAGATTTATAATCAAAAGTCTAGCCTAAGTCCTCAGATACTGTGATTTGTCTTCTTCAGTGTCACTGAATGCACCATTAACTTTTTAAATGAACAGCTGATGATGTTGTATTTGGTATCATTGTCATCCTGTACCATCAAAACACAGAGAACATCGCCTATTCTGTGTTACCATGTTTGGATCCGGAGATATGATGCAAAACAATAATAATTTGGTTACGGCGGAAAGTAAAATGGCCGCCACGTGGCGTTTTTTGCAACATTTCACCTCAAATTTACCACAGATATCATACGGACTATATGCTCGGATCAGACAAAAGAGAGGTGACGTAGCCGCGTCCCTGTCTCAGCCTCGGTGGACAAATTGGGCCAATTTTGGATTGGGCTGTGGGTCAGCGGCAGAAACAAGGAGCTTCAGACAGGGCCACTAAATCACACAGTTCCTGACAGGAAGAGGGCGACTGATGAGGGGAAAGACGGGGGGAGAGAGAGGGAATAATTGAGCAAGGCGGTTTGACAAATGCACTGAGGACCGGATGACAGCGAAAACACGCGCCTGAAGACCTCTGTGAGAGCCGAGCTATCGCTTCCACACTCAAAAGCCACTGCTTTACTATTCAGTATGGGGGTGATAATCCTAGCATGATGAAAAGCATAAGAGCAACTGAAAACCCAACCACGCAGCCCATGATGTGAGTCATCAAGAAGAGTAGAAAAAAAATTAACCACTAGATGGCTTATGATCAAATAGAATGAATTCAAATTGCACCAAAGGGAAAGGAGAAGGGTGGAACAAAGTAGTAGATGGGAAATGAGGGGAGGGACAAGGGGGTGGGGGGTGGTGTCAGAAACAAAAACGCAACAGAGGCACCAACCTTTGTTGAAGGCACGTGGGGAGTCTGACAGATCGCCTTGGCATTAGAAAATGAGCAACGGAAAAACAGAACAGGAACGGGGGAAGGAGAGAAGAGAAAGGTGAGAAGAGAAAAGGCAGGATTATCAAGCTGTGTTAATTGATTAGGAAGAGAATCCAGCGCAGGGAAGAGTCACAAAACAGATCTGAGACAACCAAACTGAAGAAAAAAGGTAGCAGTTTTCATTGTCTGGCTCTGTTTAAGCCCTCTGGACATGTATATTAAATGTTCCTTGGGGGGATTTACTTGTAATTTGCCTTCTATCTTGCTGAAAGCGTTCCATCTATCACTTTTTCTCCTGACTTAATCTCTTTTTTGGCACAAATGTGACAGCCATAACTGCTCTTTTTTCCCCCCCTCCGAAGCGTTTGGCTCCAACTTCAGTAGTGCTGCATCGAAACGTATACATTAGGGGTGTTGAAATGAAGCATATCCTACGATACATCACGATGGGGATGTGGGCGATTCTGCATCGATGCAGTGACAGACCATAATAGATTATGTATGGCAAGCCATTTTAACATTTAAAAGCTAAGTTCGACTATCCGGAATTAACATTGTAGATATCAATAACGTCTTTATGACTAGTCATAATTACATTTCGGATAGTTGGAATTGTCATTCAAGATATCTGTATCGTGATTGTGACTAGTCAAAACGACAGATAGAGATATCTGTAATTCAGTTTTGACTAGGCAAAACTGAATTACAGATATCTACAATGACGTCATTGAAAACGTTAATCAACGCGTCACACATCTTAAATGACAATTGCAGATATCTGTAATTCAGTTTTGACTAGGCAAAATGAAAGTTAAAGATATCTCAAACGTCATTATGACTAGTGCAAATTACTGGGCATGACGTTGCTCTATTTTAGATCCGTGATTTCCCCTCCACGCCATAATCAAAGAAGTGGTAGATTAAGTAGAAGTTAATTTCCTTATTTCTGAGAACGGAAGAAGAAAGAGTGGCTTTAATAAAAAAAATTAAAAAAAACAGAAAATGGCACGCAATTGAACGAGCCCTCACAGAGGGGATTTGTGGAGAGAGAGAACGTCGTTCTATTGAAAACTGTGAAAGAAATCTCGGAAGAATTGAACATATGCGGAAAGTAACGCTGAATCCTCATTTCTTGCTGCCAGCTCCTGTCTTGCACGGGCTGCAGCATTAAAAAGACGATTAAAAACGCCTTCACCCTCTGGCTGCTCCGACATGGTGCTAATGTGCTAATTACACAACTAACAGGTGCTAGCTGTGATTTGATGATTTGAACAATGCGCTCTGCTCCCGCCTGTGGGATGCGGGCCCAATCTGCATAAAGATATCTGCAACGTCATTTTGCCTCGTCAAAACTCTAATTCAAGATATCTGTAATTACATTTTGACTAGGCAGAATGAAAGTTAAAGATATCTCAAATTTCAGATATCTCTAATTAAAATTTATTTCAAGATATCTATATCTTGAAAATAGATATCTACTATTAAATTACAAATATCCCTAACTCCAGTTACAGATATCTACAACGTCATTTTGACTAGTCATAATTCCAGTTACAGATATCTACAAGGTCTTTTCGCCTAGTCAAAACTTAATTTAAGATATCTGAAAAGGACCATATAGATATCTTGAATTGAGTTGAATTAAAGATATCTTGAACTGGAGTTAAGACTAGTCAGTATCACATTGTAGATATCTCGAACTGGAATTACAGATATCTACAACTCAGTTTCGAATATCCGTAAATGACATAGTAGATATCTGCAACTGAATTGTAGATATCTGGAATGATAAACCACATACAAATGAATGGCAAACGTGATGTAATTTGTCCTAGGAAGAATGTCTTTGTGGATATCTGAAATTACAATTGAGGATAGGAAGAAAGTATTTGCGGATATCCAAAATCTTCTTTTTGACTAGGCAAAACTGAATTAAAGATATCTGCAACACATACAGTGGTGCTCAAAAGTTTACATACACATGCTTAAGTTGACTAAAAAGAGGAATAAAAAAATCATGTTTTGGAAATTTATTTTAATACCTAAATTAAAAAATGAGGTAAAATCCAACCTTTAAGGACACCAATTTTCTTTGTGAATGAATAACGTATTGTAAATAAATAAATGTTCTTATTTAAAATACAGGGGTCATAAGTATACATACCCCTATGTTAAATTCCCATAGAGGCAGGCAGATTTTATTATTAAAGGCCAGTTATTTCCTGGATTCAGGATATTATGCATCCTGATAAAGTTCCCTTGGCCTTTAGAATTAAAATAGCCCCACATCATCACATACTCTTCACCATGCTTAGAGATAGGCATGGTTTTATTTCAGTTAGACTAATACCTGGTTTGATTTGCATTGAGAGATGATTTTATAGAAAGTATCCCATGCCTATCTCTAAGCATGGTGAAGGTATGTGATGATGTGGGGCTATTTTAATTCTAAAGGCCAAGGGAACTTTATCAGGATGCATAATATCCTGAATCCAGGAAATAACTGGCCTTTAATAATAAAAATCTGCCTGCCTCTATGGGAATTTAACATAGGGGTATGTATACTTATGACCCCTGTATTTTAAATAAGAACATTTATTTATTTACAATACGTTATTCATTCACAAAGAAAATTGGTGTCCTTAAAGGTTGGATTTTACCTCATTTTTTAATTTAGGTATTAAAATAAATTTCCAAAACATGATTTTTTTATCCCTTTTTTTAGTCAACTTAAGCATGTGTATGTAAACTTTTGAGCACCACTGTATCCAGTCTAGCTTTTAAATGTTAAAATGGCTTGCCATAATTATGGGCTACTAATGTGGATTTTCCGGTCGCTGCTTTTGTTGTTTCTGCCTTTTGTCTGTCGTCTGTTGCGTTAAGACTCATGTCTTTTTTAAGAGCTTTTTTAAAAATGGAGAGGTCAGATATACTGTATCCGACTGCTTGAATTTGTTGATGAAAACCATATGAAGTAATATCTACTAGTATAAAGGAGGTGACACAATAGGCTCGTTCGAGATGAACTGCGCCTCGCCTGTAAAGTGGACGAGAGCAGGCGGTAGCAGCGGGGGGCGGTGACAGAAAGCTGCGGTAAAGTCGGACAGTTTCCAGCCGATTCCAGCCGCCTTCAGGCTGGACAGGAAGTGATGAAAACACTGTGGTGCGATTCCGATTTAATAAAATATAATCAGACCCTCATACCAGCTGGTACACAGTCTCCAGTTGTTTTAGTTATGACAGAGTAGCTGGCAAAGTGCTCTACATGCGACCTGTTGCTGATTTTAATGAACAACAGACTGGAGATGATCAGTGATCTGAACGGATTTAGTCTCTTTGACTTCTAAACTTAACTATCAGTCACACAACATGTGTTCTGGACAGAATAAGTCTTTAAATCAGACAAATAGCAATTAAAATCGCTCCGATTCAAAAACAATAAAACGTTTATAAAACGTCATCATGTTGTAAACCAATCAGGTGTTAAATCAGCTGAGAAGCCGGCGTTTCCCAGCATGCTCTGGGTCCGCCTGGCTCTTGCAGTTGGTGAAAAGCAACTGCGCCGCCTGCGTCTCAGAACTGCGGCCGCCTTGCTCTCGTGAGATTTCCGTTGCCCACGTGTGCATGACGTCAGAGCAAGTCGGGATCAAGTCGGACACAAATCAAACCGGCATGCAACGGGCGCCGATCGCCGGTGATCGATTCTGCGCCGACCTGGCTCATCTCGAACGAGCCTATTGTCATATGGAATTGATTCGTAATCAGGGTGCGATTTGTGGAAAAAAGCGAGGGGGGGGGGGGGGACGGGGGGACGGGTTGATCATGCACAACAAAACAAAACATGCAGGAGTTAAAACCCTCCTTTCAATATCATGGATATAGAGCCACTCTGCCAGCCATGCCAAAACTCTTATTTATCAACTTCAATATCCAATGGAACATAATCTCAAAATGAAATAGAACAAGGGGGCGTCGACATAAAACACTGCGTGGTCAAGTTGGAGAGCGGAGTTCACTTCTCGGGGAAAAAAGAAAGACTTTCACCCAGGAAACGCTTGTTCGTTCCTCGGGAATGTTTTAATCCAAACCACCATCTCTTTTCCCAAACTTAACAAATCGGAATGGTGCCTAAACTTAACTGTCATGGCCATGGCACCTGAAAGGAGCGTCTGTAGCCAGCTCACAGTCACTTATTAATGGCGTTCCAGAGCTCTCTAGCGGCTAAATCCAGCAAAATCGCACCCTGATCATAATCAAATTGTGAGAACAATTTTTTTTTTGCTCTTTTTTTCTGAGTTTGTTGCAATTTTTGTCTTTATTTTGTGTTTGACGGTTATTGAGTGTATGATTTACTGCTGAATATGGTCTGTCATGTGACGACCTGTCCACAACAATCATGTGACTCTTTACCTACTGACCATGTGACTACTGGCCAATAGGCTATAAGATACAGGTCAAATGCAAACATTAGGCCCGTTCGAGATGAACTGCACCTTGCTCTAAAGTCGGCCAGTTTCCAGCCGTTGCCAGCCGCCTTCAGGCTGAACAGGAAGTGACGGAAACACTGTGGTCCGATTCCGGTTTAATAAAATGTTATCAGACACATATATCAGCTTGTAGAAGTCTCCAGTTGTCAAAATGCTCTACACGCGATCTGTTGCAGATTTTGATTAACAACACATTGTAGATGCTCCGTGATCTGAACAGATTTAGTCTCTCTGACTTCTAAACCTCACTATCAGCCACACAACATGTGGTCTGTACAGAATGAGCCTTTACATCAGAAAAATGGCAATTAATCATTAAAAAGTTGATATAAAATGGCATCATGTTGAGCCGATTCTGAACCAATCAGCTGTTCTTTATATCCGCCAGGGTCTTGCAGTCGGTGAAAAGCAACTGCGCTGCCTGCGTCTCAAACCTGCGGCCGCCTTGATCTTGTGAGGTTATCGTTGCCTACGTGTGCATGACGTCAGAGCAAGTCGGGATCAAGTCAGACACAAATCTACCCAGCATGCAACGGGTGGTAATCGCCGGTGATTCAGAGCAGACCTGGCTCATCTCGAACAAGCCAATTTTAGCCTATTTTGCCTAGTTTTTACTGATTTAGCCAAGAAATGTAATAAAAAGCTTTTAAAACTTTGCCCTCCTGAGTGCATCAGTGTGGTTGTCCCCAAAGGGGATAAAAAATAATTCAGCAGCAGCAAGGATATTTAGACCAATCACCAGAAAAGGGGAAAATTCCACGCACCCCTCCCGGAAAATCGCACCCTGATCGTAATGGAAAGGTGAGACCAGTGAAGATTCACACCCCTAGTATGCATGCTTATGGTATATTGTTCTCCACAAGGCCCCAGTGTTGTTCATGGATCTGCTTGTGACTGTGTCTGAGGCTCACCCTCTGGCTCTGAACGGGACCCCAAGGACGTGACCTGGAAGGGCCGGTAGGGTTTGCCCTCAGACACGGGGACTTCCACGCTCTCCTCCGACGACACGGTGACGTCCGGCTGGGACTCCGAGATGGACGACAGGAACTGGTCCATGTCGGCTTTCTGCTCCTGGAGCAGCTCGTCTGCAGAAAAGCGTAAATGAAAAGAGGATGAGACGTGGAAGAAGTACTCAGATCCTTTACTTCTCTAAAATTACTAATACCACACTGTAAAAATACTCTGTTACAAGGAAAAGTCCTGCATTTATTGAAATGTTACCTAAGTAAAAGTATGGAAGTAAAATCAGGAAAATGTACTGAAGTATTAAAAGTAAAAGTACTCAATGCTGAAAAATCCTCCCATTTTAGAAAGTGTCAAGGATCCAAACAGTTATGTGTTTTATGGTCTAATCATCTCAGCTGGACTGGTAGGCCCTTATATTGTTGGCTAGTTTAATGTATATAATAAAACATCAGATGTTATATACTACATGTGTTTTTTGTCCAGAAATCTTAATTTATTAAGTTACTAAAGCTGTCATATGAATGTAGTGGAGTTAAAAAAAACAATATTTATCTCTGAAATGTAGTGGAGTAAAGGACAAGGACCTCGTACAGTGCATGCCACCACTGTTGGATCATGTTAACACCTGTCAACCTGGGACATGACAGCAATGTGCCAAATGTGTTTCGCCAATTATTGTTAATGGAGCTGCTGCTGCAAGAGACGTCTGTTCCCATTTCTGCTAACTACCAATTAGTATTTCTCTGTGAGCTATTTTCCATGTGAATCTGCTCGTCTCCCAACAGGATGCGGCATGCTGAAAGCTGTGACCCAGTTCTGTCATTGCATCCGCTCCACTTTAATCTGCACCGCAACGCCATGTTGCACTTCCTTTTATGAACCAAAGGAAACAAAAGGAGATAATGACACATGCTGGACATTGCCAGTCTTAAATGGTACCACTGGAGATGAATACATCCCGAATCCAGTTTCCGGCTTTGGGTCTAATTGTAAAAACGAGAGCTGGTGAGCAGAGCCCCTTAAAAAAAGAGAGCAAGGCGGCCAGATAGCTCAGTTGGTAGAGCGGGCGCCTATATATAGAGGTTATATATTCTGGATTGTGGTCTAGACCTACTCTATCTGTAAAGTGTCTCGAGATAACTCGTTATGAATTGATACTGTAAATAAAATTGAAATTGAATCGAAATATAGAGGTTTACTCCTTGACGCAGTGGGCCAGGGTTAGACTCTGACATGCGGACCTGCGCCCTCCCCCTTCATGCCTTCAGTTGTCAATAATAAAGGCCGAAAATGCATTCAAAATTAACTTAAAAAAAAAAAAAAAACAGAGTACGGGGCGCCCTTTAGCTAACCCAGTAGAGCGCCCCATGTAAGTCCAATGCAGTGCCCCAGGTTCCAATCCGACCCACAACCCTTTGCTGCGTGTCATCTCCTCTTTCTCCCCTCCCTTTCCTGTTTATCCACTATCACTATCAAACAAAAGAAAAAAAAAGAATCTTATAAAATTAATAAACCAGACAGCAGACGGTATCAACTTCTCCTTCACAAATTATATACAGAGAAAAAGACAATGCTTTTCTTCGCTTCTCGGATAATTGGTTTACAGACAGCGCTAAAGCCTGTCCGGTGCTCTAGATTTGTGTTTCCCCTTGCACAAAGAGAAGACTGTTGTTTTTTTTTTGACAGTTTGCAGCAGTTGAAAGCAAAAGCCTTCACTGTGGGTCAGAGGAAATGCGATGCATTGGCTTATCTGTCTGGGACATATGCGAATTCCATCACTGTTTTCATTTCGCTCTCATTCTTATTACAGCCCCGGGGGCTTTTTTTCCCTGAACACGACTCACCAATTTCATCCTGAATCTCCTCGGCCACATAAGGTACTTTGTAGAGCAGAGATAGACTCTGGTTCATCCTCTCGTCGATCACACGCAGGTGGGTCATCACCTGGTGTTGGAGAAACAGACAAACAGGCAATCATGGAACCAAAATCCAGCTTTGGAATGACTTCAAAGTAAAAGGCTTGTGGCTCGTATTCCCGGGATTTTTGGATCATTCAAAACACAGGACAAAATAACCAAGATTACCATTCACATCCAGGACTGCAGCTAATTATTGTAATTATTTGATAAAAAGTATTTTATATGTTAATGGATAAACAAATATATAGCACGGTGGCCCAATGGTTAGCACTGTGACCTCACAGCAACAAGGTACCGGGTTGGAACCCTGGTCATCCCGGGCCTTTCTGTATGATAGCGCTTTAAGTGTCTATAATATTATTATTATTTATAGTTTAGTCTATAGCAAGGACACTCAACCTGCTTTGGCCGAGGCTCACTTTTGACATATATTGTCAATGACAGGAGGCCAGGAGCCAGTTAATAACAGACATTAATAACATTTATAATATAACATCAGATACACCGATTACACATTTAAATGGCCCATAACTCATGTCCCGTTGAAATTATTTATTTACAAATAATATAGGGCTGGGCAATATATCGATATTATATCCATATCGGGATATGTGGCTTGATATCGCCTTATATTGAGAATATCATAATATAGTGATGTGACATAAGTGTTGTCTTTCCTGGTTTTAAAGTAATTAAAAAGTAATGTATTTTACCATACTGTTCAAGCTGTTCTATTATTTACCTTTATATACACATTACTAATGCGTAAATATGTTGTGAATTTTTTTTGTCAAACTTATATTATCCATATCAAGGTGTTTGGTAAAAAGTGTTTTGATATCCGATTTTTTTTAAAATATATACTGTCCATATCGCGCCAGCTCTGTTTTCAAATTAACTGACTTATTAAGTAAAATAACTTGATACATGGATTGACACTAAGCCTTTATGACAGCCAATCAGATTTTGTTATGCTCTCTGGAACCTTATTTATATTCAAAGTATTCCCAGTGTGACTCCATTTGTTTTCATTGGGAATGAGAATAGGGTGAGCAAGCCACCTGCACCCTGTTATCTGCGGGCCGTACAGAATTCCATAAAATAAGAAAAAATGGCAATGATAGGTTCCCAAAGCCCTGGGTGTTGTCTTTAAAGTGCTTATGTTGTCTGGAAGAACATGATACAACTATGTTTAGAATGATTTAAGATTGAAAAGCACTGCTAATCCTTATATTGGAGAAGCAGGAATTAAAAAAAAACTTGAATTGATTTAACAATCATTAAAATGCTGATGAACCATTATATGGAATCTGACAAATCCATTAACTGAGTAATCGTTTCAACGCTAATCCAGTAACAAGCAATTACAGTGTGATTGCCAACTATTAGTAGAAAATGTCCATCCAACGGTATTTATCCAACCAGAAAATACATTTTCTTGTTAGGAGATTGCACAGAGAAGCATGAGAGACTTGGTGGTGCAGTGAGATAATGCATTATGAGAGATTGGAATCATCTTCAGAACCAGAAAATACATACATCATACATACATACATACATACAAACATACTATAATATAATTATATATATATATATATAATATATATATATATAATATATATAAATACATATATTATATATATATATATACATAATATATATATATAATAATATATATAATAATATATATATATATATATAATACATACATTATATATATATATATATAATTATATATATATATATATTAATATATATATATAAATAAAGAAAAAAACAAAACAACACATACCATAAAGGAGGCAGAAGAGCGGAGAGGAAGAAGTTGTTCTGTATCTAGAACCCTGATTTAGTACTGCTTTAACTGAGTCAGCAACATCATGCCACATACAAATCCCTATACTGTATGTATACATATTAGGAGATGTTGAAAATGAATCCCATTTTCTTTAGTTTTGTCTTGATAATGATGAGTTAAGAACACCCATCTCACATGAAATGTCTGTTCAAAATCCTGAAATGTTCTGGTGTACTGATGACGACCAGATGGAACGATTGTTTATTTTATTTTATTTAACCAGGAAGTCCCTTGAGATTGAAGTCTCTTTTCCGAGGGAGACCTGGCCAAGACGGCACACCGGTTCCAATTTAAACTGAAATACAGCATAGACAAAATCACACATAGAGGAAAGGAACCGGTCGCACGTGGCAGTTGCATTTTTGAATTACATGGCATTTTAACATGGCCTTAAACTCATTAAATGGGACTAGATCATTTAGATGGAGCAGGTTTTGCAAGTTATTCCAAGACCATGGAGCAAAGTCAGAGAAGGCTTTTTCCCCCAGCTCAGTAAAAACATATGCAAGTTTAGATTAAAAAAAAAACAAAAAAACAAAAAATATATATATATATACATACATACATACACACTGTATATATAAGTTGTCGACTTCTGTCTCTAAACCATTGGAAAAAAAGACAAAAAAGGTTTTTGTTTAATTTATGTTGTTATTCTAGTATCTGGTCGCTTGTTTTTAAGCATGACACAATAATAACGTTATTCATTAATTCATATACTGTACAGCTTCTGGATGAATGAGTGCAACCGAGAAACCGACCGTAACGTTTCATAAATGTAATAAAGGACTATACAGTACACAGCTAGCTGTTCTCTGCCCTGAATATAAATGTTCTGCAGGGAGAGAGTCACTCATGTCAGAAATGTGCTTTCTGCTAGGGAGCACATTTCCTTAAGATGAAGTCAGACTCGCTCCCAGCCAGACATAAAACACGTTGCTGCATGTAATATTTAAATCCGTCTCGAAGCTTAGAACTGACTTGACAGGATCTACTGCCTGTCAGCCCCAATGATCACCACTACATCCCACTTTGGGTAAAACAACAAACTATTTGGATCCAACAGACACAAAACTTTGTGTGTTCCAAAAAAAATAACAACAATAATTCCAGTCACGTTCTACCAGCCGCACGATGTTTGTAGCGGAGGGATATTTCCACATTTCGGCTGCCAAAGCGGTTGGCAGACTATACAAAACTCCCAGCCACTGACAGCGCTGACCAGCACTTGGCAGGTGACTGGTGTTTATTTCCCACCATGATAATTGACTATTTTTAATCTTCTAACACATGGCCGCAGTGCAGCGGAGCCAGCAACAGATGGCAGTAATGCGTCTTTCCCATTAAAGGCTGGTTGCAGACCCTGTGGCACCTTCCTGTCTGTGTTTCACAAGCCTCATTATGAAGATTGCATCTCTCAGAGTTGGAGTAGAGATGTCTATGCATCAAGAAGGCTCTGGTAAGCTAGACAGGTGAGGCTTTTCTAAAAACTAATAATCTTGATCCAGTGTTCAGATACCATTCTTTCCTTCACGATACCGATACTGATACCTTTACTTGAGTATCAGTCAATAGTGAGCACCGATCTGATCAGTGTGTATATATACTATTATGTATCATTTGTTAGGCATTTTATGCTTTTTTTACTTAGACAGAAACAGAGAGAAAAGAGGAGAGAGAGGGCCAGACATGAAGCAGAAGGCCCATGGCCGGACTCCAACCCTAGATACTGCTTATTGCATTTTTGATATTGTAGGTCTACATTTGTCTATGTACTTTGGTTGTGGTTTCATACAAGCCGTTACAGGTTTCTACCACACCCTCACATGCATTTTTGTATTTCTTCAACATTCTGTGTAACAAATAAACTCAACTAATCTAAGACTTAGGCTTCTTGGTAAGCACCGTACCAGGTCAGGGCTCAGGTTAAACATGTGAAACATGAACAAATACAAAGAGAGAATGAATGCCAAAGAACTTTCTTTTATTCTAGTTTGACATTCTGTAGTCACGTTTCAATCTAATATCTAGCGAATTTTAAGTGAGCTTTTAAAATGATGCTAAAACTAAAACGAAAACGAGGCATGTGCAACTCCTGACAAAGATAGTATAGAAGTGTGATGTCTCACTCTGGAGCTAAAACAGACCCCTAAACACACAGGGTGAAAACAGGATCTGCAGCAATGTGCAGTATGACACAAGTATAGTGTTTTTTTGAAAATTAAACCATGTAAACCTATTCTGATATAACTTCCAAATACAATTATGACCCAGAAAATGAGCATAATATGAGCACTTTAACTCTTTTTCAAAAAGGCAAAAAACACCTCAAGCGAGCGTAAAAACATTTTTTTGCAAAGTTGAGGAAGTTTTCCGAATTTTGCAGTTTCCATCAATATTTTCTAACGCAATACTTGAAATAATGCAATAATGAAAATACGTTGATGGAAACAACATGGAAAAGAACATAAATGGAAATTTCATGGAAATAACATGAAAAAGAACATAAATAAACTACATTGAAGTACATTTTCTTTGGGGCTAAATTATCTGGTATTGGATCGTACTCGAACATTACCAATACTAGCATTTTGGCAGTACCTTTTCTTTTTCTGATACTGGTATCAGTATCTATTTGATCCCAGAAAGTCGCAAAACACAGTTACATAAAGCACAGCAAGCCTTCTGTTTGCAGAGAGTTCTTTTGTAATGCACTTCTAAGGCGCACATGTTAAATCCACAGTCACAAGAACTGAAAAATGCAGATTTGAACATGCTGCTGGATTGGCTGAGTGAAGACATACAAAAGGATCAAGGCTTGACAAATAAACAGCGTGAAAGCACAACAATACAGATTGGCTTCCCATGACTGAGCACAGAGGCTCCCAGATACCACAATTCCTCTAAATAGCAACCCTGAGGTCCTTCTGCCCCTCCTCACTATGTCTATGTTTCCTCCATCTGCTGTGTTATCTGTAATGGTGGAGGATAACTGTAAATGGTGTCGAAGGCTGTTGCCACAAACAGGCGAGTACATCTTACAGAAGAGCTGCAAGCCAAATCCCTGTGCAGTGGCTCAGAGTCCAGCATTACACAAGACCTGCGCAGTGTTAATCTGAGGCTGAGGCTTAAGTGAATGAAACACCCGCCCTCCCTCCCTCCCTCCCTCCCTCCGTCAGACCGGCCTACTCACTCCTCCCGGGCATCAACTCAGAGAAACACACACTCTTTCTACTCACTCACTACGGAGGGTGAGATCTTGGAGTGGCTCTGCGTGAGGTTTCAGATTAACTGACACAGTCTTTAATACAGTACTTCGAAACAGGCTCAGGCTACATTTGCTACATTTTGGTTTAAAAAGGAAGATCTTCTGCTGCGTTTCCCCCTCTCATACCCCCTGCTCTGGCATTTCCGAGCCACTAAACCGGAGACATTTGGAAACACTTATGACCCGGTTTTGGTTAGGAATCAGTGGAAAGACCTTTGGCAACACCGACACTGACGCCAATGTTTTGCCGCCTGATTGGGTCATAATGTTTCGGTCTCTGAGATTAAACTATTGACATTACCATGGCAACCATCAGCAATGGGTGTAGTCTACATACTGCCTCCTGTTTATGTCCAGTATACGAGAATGTTGATGAGATAGGAGGGAGTTTAAGATTAGATCTTCTGAGATTAGATCTTCTGCTGGAGCTACAAACACTGTTTAAAAAATCTACTGGCAGGTATCAATGAACTAAATTGAACTATACTAAAGGACTACACAGTTGATAATCAATTAGTTGTAATTTTAAGATCATTAATTCACGCGCCTTTTCAAATGCAAATGCCTCTCCTCATCACCTTATCGTGGTGGAGAGGTTTCTGTGTCCCTATGAACCTGAGGGCTGTGTTGTCGGGAGCTTTGAGATCCTGGTAAGGTCTCCCATGGCAAAGGGGTCTCAGGTGAGGGACCAGACTGGTTCAAAACCCCCTATGAATCACAGAGAGAGAGATGGAGTGACCCTGCCCGGAGGAAGCCCGGGGCCCCCGTCTGGAGCCAAGCCCAGACTCGTCAGCGAGCGCCTGGTTCCCGGGTTTGCCACGGACCCGGCTAGGCACGGCCCCGAAAAAGCTACGTGGCACCTATCTCCCATGGGCCCACTAACTGTGGGAGGAGCCCCAAGTCGGAGCCAACCTGTATATATTTTAACATCAATGTATGCTGCAACGTTTTTGCTGAAATGTGCTGCTGTCCTGTTGGCTTTCTGCAGTGGGTAGGGATGCTCAGTTCCCCCCCGCGACTGACGCGCACACACACACAAACACGCACACACACACACACACACACACACACACACATAGGGGGTGCAGGAAAAACCGGAGATGAGACGTACAGGACGACCTAAACTGAGGACAGCTACGCTCGTTATTATAAGTGCAATGATAGGTAAAATCTAATAAGTCCTTTATCAAACAGTATGAATGTGTGTCACAGGCCACAATAGGAAATTAGTTAACAATATAAAGATCAACAAGCCACTGACAGACATGTTCAAATTTGATTCATTCAATAAATTAGAATATTTTGTCTTAAATCCACTAGACATTTTCTTATTACACCAACATTTGCAGCCTCTTGAACCTTTTTGGTAAGGTTACTAGGAAAACTCAGCCTAAAGTAGTTTTATTCTTTGAGTACTAAAAAGGCACATAAGTTCCTGTAAACGGCAATACACATTCTCCTTTTTTTTTCTCCAAATAAGTGAAAAGCATGTTGAAATCATCGTCATCAATATCTTCCCTCTTGCTGTATCAAAATCTCACCTAGCTTTCCTCAGAGATGGTCCCAATAATGTGCTTAAAGCCAAATTCAGTTTGTGCATGATTACATGATTTTTTTATTTGTTTTAATACCGCAACCTACATTGTGGATAATTTAGCTATATAGCATATGATGAAGTATATTTGGAGTGTTAAAGATTCAAAGAAAAAATAGATGTGACAATATAATATACAAGAAGATATGACGTGATATGGACCAAACACTTGGTTTTGTGAACCATGGCATCCCAACTGAATAGATTAACGTGAATGTACACACTGTGTAACACACAATATCACTCAGTCTGACATCTCTCCATTAGTGCGTGTATAGGTACTGAGAATGAGTGTGTAATTCAGGCCTGTGTGTAATGTGTGTGCCAACAACAGAGTGTAAATTGTAATTTCCCCTTGTGGAATTAATAAATGATGTACATGATTACTGAAGGCTTGTATCATGTGGATGCCCCGACAGTGTTGTTGTTATTATTAGAATATTCTCATGGGGGAGACAGAAACTACGCACTATAGCTTTAAAGTGTGTTAATTGTGGGTGTGGGTTCAGTCGGTAGGGCGTGTGCTCATATGTAGAGGTTTATTCCTCGACACAGAAGACCAAGGTTCAAATCTGACCTGTGGCAATTTCCTGCACGTCTCTCCCCTTTCATGTCCAAACTGTCCTAAATATTACCGCTTGTGTTGTCTTTCTGTGAACCATGAAGAAAGTTAACGCTTTTTCTGACATTTTTGTCACTTTTTCAATGTTGTGGTTGCTTTTTAAAATGTTTTTTTGCCAAAGTTATTTGACATTTCTAATGTTGACATCAACACATCACCTTAGGCCCTGGTTCATTTTTCACTAGATCAGCTCATCGGGACTGAAACACTGACCTGGGACTTCATCTGCGCAGCCTTCTCCGGATCCACAGCCAGGACGTGCTGGTAGTGGCGGATGGTGTGCTGGCGGTCCTTGTTCTCGGCGCGGACGTACCGTCTCAGGGCTTGCAGGATGCGGTGGGGCTGGGGGGAGAAGAGGGGTGGTTTGTAACGTTGGGTGGTGAAACACAGCCTCATTAACATGTCCGTGTAATACTGTTTCTTAATTGCATCAAGATGATGCAATTTGGCCTGTAACTTTTATTACATACAAAGTCATTGTCTAATTGCAATTATTTTACATAATATCACTTATTTGTTTAACCGCAATTGCGTAACTGCTAACATTAGCTATGGTCCTAAGGGGTATAGCTGTTGATAGTAATTATCAGTTTTATGTTCATTTAAGAAGAAGAAAAAGTTTTTATGATAAAAAAAAGGTGGTTTACTTCATAGGCTGTTGTATTTCTGTTACTACATTATCTTTATCACATGACTCGGATATTACTAAAAGATGTATCCTGTGATTCGCATGAAACTTTCATTGGTTTGCAAAAGTTTTGCAATTCTGCAAATGGAATTTTGTTTTGCAAAAGTAATACATAACTAAATATCTTTTAATTTCACTGAAAGAGACAATAATATTGTTAATCGCAATTATTTCTGAGACGATTAATTGTACCATAAAATTAAGAATTATTATAGCTCTAGATGCGATCATCCTGTCTTGTGTTGATATAAGTGACAGGACAGCAAAATATTGTCGCGAAAGTTGTATACATCAATCAATCTATCAATCAATCAATAGTTCTGTTCTAATTTTAGAACCACATTTGCGATTTTCATTCAAAAGACCCAGATTCATTTGGTTTAGCAAATTAAACATTAAATAATAAGACAATATGACCCACATACCCATTCAGTAGTGAGCCTATCATTAGACATAAGCACACTTTGTGCTACTAAAGATGATAAATAACATGAAAATGATTCTCTTCTCCCCCCGCCTTCATATATCGGAGCAGAAGGATGACACAAGTCAAGTGTGAGGTGCTAAAGATGCACTGCATATGACAGAACATAACCTCTACTGAAAAAGCCCCACAAACCACAGATGATGCAATTTCTGAGTTTTCAGGGTGCAACAGGAGCAGGATTGGAAATCCCTGCTCTCAGGTCAGTTTAATACATTTGAAATGAGTATGAAATTGAAATATTTCTGTCCTTTCGTTTTGGTAGACAAGCCCAGGACCGGTGCTCAGAGAGACAAGCAGCACCTCGCAACACAGTGGCAAACAGTGGACTGGCAAAAGGATCAAAAGATTATTAGATAAGAGGAATTAAAAAAAAAAAAAAAAAAGCCAGGGATTATAGCTATGGGTTCAAATGTGATTGACTTTGCGCTCATGCATTTTGGGATGTGTGTTTTTTTTGGTGGCAGTAATCCATTCTGCTCATGATGCAAGATGGCAGTGAGTCTTTTGACAGGAGATTAGATCTGACCACAGGCCATAAGTAGTGGAAGGTGTGTGAGAGTGGGTTGTGATAGAACCGTATGAGTATGTGTGTGTGTGTGTGTGTGAGAGAGAGTGTTGTGACCATGGACTGTATACGGTCTATGGTTGTGAGAGAAATGTATGTGTGTGTGTGAGTGAGAGTGAGTGAGTGCGAGTGTTAATGTGTTAGAGAGTGTTCTGTCAGAAATGTGTGGGTGTGTGTGTGCATGTGTGTTGACATTGACTAAAAAGCAACAGACAGATGAAGCCAGGTGAGGGGAGGATAAAAGCTGCACCCAGAGGCCAGTGTGCAGTGTTTACCCTGGGGGGGTCAGCCTGCAGGGCAGCCAGGTAGTTCTCCAGGGCCAGACGGCGCCTGTCGTTCAGCATGGCCTCCACCCGGGCCAGGTGAGTCTCCACCAGCTGCTGCTTCTCGCTGGCTGCCTCCTCCTCCAGGGACTCCACCATGGCTTGGAAGTGCTACAAACAAAATCACAAACGTACATAAATATGTATCAGCTCCTTAACCTGTAAGGCACAACAGAGCTCTTTCGAATACTTAAAAGGAAAAAAAACAGCTCTCAATTTCACTTATGTTGCCTCTCAGGCTTGTCAGGGGAGTTAAGGACTCATTTGGAAGTCTCCCCATTCAGCACCGCCCTAATTTAGCCTCAAAGTGATAAAGATAGAGCAGCCAGGGAAAAGGGATCTTTATTGGAACAGGGAGCGAGGGACCCAGGGCCCGTAAGCCGCCATATTTCACCCAAACAAAGAGACAAAAGCGGGGACTCCCAGGGGCAAAGATCAGCGTGTCTTACCTGGATCAAAGTCTGCCTCTCAGCCTTGGGCAGGTTCTTTGCCTGGCGATCAGCCTCTTCCCACTCTTTTCTTACCTGGAGCAAGAAAGACGGAATTAAAGCGATATGCAAAGTGGTCTTACCGCACCCGTCGACTCAAAGTGAGTCAAACAGGCATTTGGAGGCAAAAGAGGCCTTTCATTGCACAAAGGTAAGTGACCCTTAAAGTATGACTTTGCTCCTTGCCGTTTTCTTCCGTTTACATTTTGGGAAGTCTTTAGCAAGCCAACCGATTAGCTCATTTTGTGGCCCTGAATTCTCTCAGGCAGCGGCTACTCTAAGATGCACCCGCAACAAGCTTAAGATGCATTTTATTTTTACTTAAACTACAAAAATGTACTTTAAAAAGCCTGATTTTCTATCTGCTTCTCAGATGTTTCACCATTCTTTCAATGTTACTGCAAAATAGATCACAGTCACAGTCAGAAAACCACACTCGGGGCTGTTTCTAGGATTTATGGATACTGTAGACTTAGCCCAAACCCCAGTAGGGGGACTTACCAAAATTATAAACGTGACACTTTGTTTTTGCCCCCCATTTTTAATGAGCTGAACTCAAAGATCTACTTTTTCTATGTACACCAACGGCCTATTTCTTTCAAATATTATTCACAAATCTGACAAATCGGACCAGTTAGTATCCGGTGAGACCACCATTTGCCTGGCTCATGCAACACATCTCCTTCGCATAGAGTTGATCAGGTTATTGATTGTGGCCTGTGGAATGTTGGTTTACTCCTCTTCAATGGCGAAGTTGCTGGCTATTGGCAGGACCTGGAACACGCTGCCGTATACGCCGATCCAGAGCAGCCCAAAACATGCTCAATGGGTGACATGCCTGGTGAGAATGCTAGCCATGCAATAGCTGGGATGTTTTGAATGAAATTGTGTACAGATCCTTGCAACATGGGGCCGTGCATTATTATGTTGGAACATGAGGTAATGGTCGTTGATAAATTGCACAACAATGGGCCTCAGGATTTCGTCACTTTGTCTCTATGCATTCAAAATACCATACATGCTGTCTGCCATCAGTCCTGTACAGTGAAAACCGGGATTCCTCAGTGAAGAGGACACCTCTTCAAAGTGCCAAACGCCAACGAATGTGAGCATTTGCCCTCTCAAGTCAGTCACGGCGACAAACTGATGTCAGGTCGAAACCCGATGAAGACGACGAGCACGCAAATGAACTTCCCTGAGACAGTTTTTGCCAAAATTCTTTGGTTATGTAAAACAATTGTTGCAACAGCTGTTTGGGTGTCTGGTCTCAGACGATCTTGGAGGTGAAGATGCTGGATGTGGAAGTCCTGGGCTGCGGTTGTGAGGCCAGTTGGATGTGGTGCCAAATTCTCCGAAACGCCTTTGGAGACGGCTTATGGTAGAGAAATGAACATTAAATTCACGGGCAACAGTTCTGGTGGACGTTCCTGCAGTCAGCATGCACACCCCCTCAAAACTGGGATTGTGCTGTGTAATAAAAACTGCATATTGTAGAGTGGCCTTTTATTGTGGCCATCCTAAGACACACCTGTGCATGCTGTCTAATCAGCATCTTGATATTCCACTCCTGTGAGGTGGATGGATTATCTTGCCAAAGCAGAAGTGCTCACTAACACAGATTCAGACAGATTTGTGAACATTATTTGAGAGAAATAAGCCTTTTGTGTACATTGAAAAAGTCTCATCTCTTCGAGTTCAGCTAATGCAAAATGGGGGCAAAAACAAAAGTGTCAAGTTTATAATTTTGATCAGTATATATGTGCGCCCAGGCCTAATGACTGCACTGTCCTCATAATATAATAAATGAAACCATCTGCCTGTTTTATCTACAATTCCTTTTAATGAGAAAAATAATAGCTTTCACCTCACAGGTGTTCTCTAAAGGAATACAAGTTCTATTCATTTTGTGAATTTGATGTTAATCACTATCCATAATTTTGTAGTTTTTGGTTAAAAAAGGCAGTTATTTGGCAAGTACTTCAGACTTTGGTAGGATGTTCCTAAACAGATTCTGCTTTCAAAGCCTAAACATTCTACATCTGGGTAAATACTATTTGATTAACTGCTACTGATCAATATCACAGATATTGTACATTACCGTTTAAAAGATTAAAATCACCTTATTATATATGATATAGATATACTGATGTTTTTTCTTCTTTCCCTCAATAATAGCTATTTTAACATAGATAAAACCATTTAAGTTCTGCCTTTTCAGATGTCTGGTTAATTCAGCATTCTGTTTGCAGACAATTCATACAAAACAGCATCTATTTGTAAAAAATGACGGATAAATGCAGTAATCCTCTCGGACATCTCATTCCAAACTTTTGACCGGTTGTGTATATTAGCAAAGTATTAAGCAATAGAAACCTTACTAATCGCCTCTTTAATTAGGGGAATGGTGTTCGGACTGGACCTGGTAACTCACCCTCTCCATGCGGTTGCGGTGCCTGATCTCCAGCTGCTCCTTGGCCCTCTGGAAGCGACTGTGCTCCTTGTCGTCGGCCGGGGTCTCAAAGTAGATGTCCACATCATCGGTGGGCTGAGGAGTCGGCGGAATGGCTGCAAATACAGAAACAGATGGTGGGTGAACAGGGCTGACAACCAGGCAGAGACACACACAGACACAGAGACAGACAGACAGACTGACAACTAGGTAGGGAGACACACAGATACAGACCAACAGGCTGAAAACCAGAGACACACACACACACACACACACACACACACCACACACACACACA